>NC_040085.1:86293050-86596080 GCF_003369695.1 Bos indicus x Bos taurus | reverse complement strand
CTTCTTTTCCCAAAATTGCACCCTCGTTCAGTGGGTCAGGTGTGATTTAGGGAACCACGCTTTTTTTTTTCTTCCTTTTTTTAATAGGAGCATAGCCAGTTACCAACATTGCCATGGTTTCAGGTGGACAGCACAGCGACTCGGCCGTACAGATACGTGCGTCCATTCTCCCCCAAACTAAAGAAGCCCGTCTGATGCCAGCCGAAACTGGGGGTCTCCAGGACCATCCCTGGCCTCCGTGATTTGCCGGGAGGACTCAGCATGTAGTTATCCACACAGCTCTGATTTATTGTAGCAAAAGGGTACAAAGCAAAATCAGTGTGGGCGAGGTCCAGAGCAAACAGGCGCAAAGGTTCTTCCCAGCAGAGTCGTGTGAAGTGACGTGAAAGTCGCTCAGTCGTGTCTGACTCTTTACGACCCTATGGACTACACAGTCCATGGAATTCTCTAGGCCAGGATACTGGAGCGGGTAGCCTTTCCCTCCTCCAGGGGATCTTCCCAACCCAGGGATCAAACCCAGGCCTCCCGCATTGCAGGCGGCTTCTTTACCAGCTGAGCCACAGGGAAGGCCTCACTGCTCCCCAGCACAGGTGACACTGTGTGCCTGTCATCTGCCAGGGAACTCAGCAACCCAGCCGGGAGTGTCCAGTGGACTAACCGTGTAGTCACTGTCTGCCTGGCATCCGCTGAAATTACAGATTCCCAGAGGAACACAGGTGTTGAGCATCAACCACATTGTTTGTCCAAGTGGTTTAGGCCCAGTGAGTCACTGGGGTGGCAGGAACCCTCCCCACATCTTAAGTTCCCAGATGCCAGCCGAGGGACAGCCTCTCAAAGGATGACAGTCATGTCTGTTGTGTTATCTGTTTTCTGCATATCATCTCAGTAATAAACATTTGTTGAAAATGAATGAAAAAAGGCCACTAAGAGGCAAAATGGTTCACACTGTGGTATTCCCGTTACCAGACACTCACGATTATTTTAAAAGGGACATGTTTTGTTGGCAAATAACAGAAAATCCACCAAACCCTGGCAGGAGCAGAAGTTTGCTTGACTCACATAATCAGAACTCCATAGAGAAGGTGGTTCAGGACTCATGCCATCAAGGACTCCAGCTCTTTTCTCTCCTGTTCTGTGAATTGACTTCATTGTCATGTCTGTCCCAAGTGATCACACCTGGTGATTGCTGGACCTCCAGGTCCCGGGTCCTTAGGAAGATGTGCCTGCGTCAAAGGAGCAGGAGCCCCCTTCAGAAGTCACTAGAGGAAATGTCAGAACTTATCACTTGGCCTGTCCATCCCTCGCTCTACAGAAGCGAGTTGTTTAGTCGCTAAGTTGTGTCTGACTCTTTGCAACCCCAAGGACTAGCACGCCAGGCCTCCCTGTCCATCACCAACTCCCGGAGCTTGCTCAAACTCATGTCCATTGAGTCAGTGATGCCATCCAACCATCTCGTCCTCTGTCGCCCGCTTCTCCTCTTGCCCTCAGTCTTTCTCGGCATCAAGATCTTTTCCAACAAGTCCCCTCTTCGCAGAGGTGGCCAGAGTATTAGAACTTCAGCTTTGGCATCAGTCCTTCCAATGAATATTCAGGGTTGATCTCCTTTAGGGTGGACTAGTTTGATCTCCTTGCTGTCCAAGGGACTCTCAAGAGTCTTCTCCAGCACCACAGTTCAAAACCACAGTTCTTCAGCACTAAGCCTTCTTTATGGTCTAACTCTCACATCCATACTTGACTACTGGAAACCCGTAGCAGTGAGGAAGGTGTTAAGAATTACTAGCCAGTTTGCACTGGCTGCCACTGGAGGGAGCGTCAGTGGTAAGTGAAAATGCCGTGTCGTAAATAATTCACCTAGTATGATCCTGTATTGGTCAGGGTTCCTCAGAGAAGTAGAACTGAAGGCTCTGCTGGCGGAATTCCTTCTTGCCCTTCTTCTGTTAGGTCTTTAACTGATTGAACGAGGCCCACCCACATTGTGGAGGTAATCTGCTTTACTCAGATAAATCCACTGATTTAAGTGTTAATCTCATCCAAAAACGCCATCATAGAAACCTAGCATAGAGTTTGACCAGACACCTGAAACGCTGTGGCCTAGCCAAGTTTATACACAGAATTAACGCATTGTAGGCAGATTCTTCAGAGAAGGCGATGGCACCCCACTCCAGTACTCTTGCCTGGAAAATCCATGGACAGAGGAGCCTGGTGGGCTGCAGTCCATGGGGTCGCGAAGAGTCAGACACGACTGAGCGACTTCACTTTCACTTTTCACTTTCATGCATTGGAGAAGGAAATGGCAACCCACTCCAGTGTTCTTGCCTGGAGAATCCCAGGGATGGGGGAGCCCGGTGGGCTGCCGTCTATGGGGTGGTACAAAGTCGGACACGACTGAAGTGACTTAGCAGTAGTAGGCAGATTCTTCAATCATCTGAGCCACCAGGGAAGCACCATTAACCATCATAGGTCCCTTATGTGAAAGAAAACCATTTCCCCCCAACATGTTCGCACTTGAGAAATGAATCTCTTTTCTAGTAACGGTCATTACCTTTGGAGAAAAAGGTAGTTTTCAGTGGTAACTCAAGTGTGATTTTTCTTTAAAGTTTGTATACTTTCCCATCACTTGAATCATCTTTTTTGCAATAAGCACGCTATCCTAATAGTCTAAAAAACAAAAAGGAGAAATAACCAGCATCTTTCTCTGTTTTGAGCGGCATAGCGTTGAAACTTACTAAACGTGCTTAAAATTGGGTTCTGGAGTGTGAAAGTTGACTGAGTAATAGCATCGCATTTTTGCTTCATCGTCACGTGCAAGAGGGTGGCAAGGAATAAACAAACCTTAACTTAGTACTCAGACTAAACAGAATATGGATAGATGGTTAAGGAAGCAGGTCATGACCCTCAACAGGTCCGACTTTAAGGATTTCTTTGTCATCGGTGTTTCTTTGTTCTGTCGTCCAGCAAGTTATTTGTGGACGCAAACTCCTCTGGGAGCCCGTCCTGTGGAACAGCGCCCCACCAGCGCTTTTGAAACTCAAGTACCTTTACAGTCATTATTTAGTGAAACTCACTGTTCTTTTTGTTTTTTTTTCTTTTTTTTTTGGCTACATCGTGTCTTAGTTGCCCCACAGCTTAGTTCCCCGACCAGGGATTGAACCCTTGTATCCTGCACTGGGGTCGCAAAGAGTCGGACACGACTAAGCGACTGGACTGAACTGAACTGACCCTGCACTGGATGGTGGATTTGTAACCCTTGGACCCCCAGGGGAGGCCCTCGCTGTCCTTCAGTAGCAGTTTTCCTGAGGAGGTTTCACTGTGCATGGCTTCTGACAGTTCCTGTCACCTAAGTGTCTTGAAGTTTGTCCCTTTCCTCTGGGTGCATGGGCCAGTACTTGCTTCTTCTTCTTTTAAGTGATTGTTTTCACAGAGAGAACTGAGCTTGTATAACCTCTGACTTAATGTTTTGTTCATTCTCCATCTGACTGCGTTTCATTTTTCTTCTGAAAAATCATCTTAGTCCTTAAAGCAGTGCCTTCCTTGGTATAGTGTGTGTATCTGTCTGTCCTCCCTTCATTAACATGTAATTTCTCAACTGTAGTTAGCAATTCTCAACCTTGGATGAAAGCAGTCTTCCTGTAGCAACTAACATAAAATTGTTCTTTTCCTTAGAAGATTAATATACCATATTTCTCAGTCAGCAGTAAATATGCGGCCTGTACCATTTGCTTTATCTCACGTATGCTTGCTTTAAATCATCTGTACCCGTGTTTTGTTTGTACTACTTTTAATAGCGTGAAAGTGAAAGTTGCTCAGTTGTGTTTGACTCTTTGCAACCTCTGGCCTATACAGTCGATGGGATTCTCCAGGCCAGAATACTGGAGTGGATAGCCTTTCCCTTCTCCAGGGGATCTTCCCAACCCAGGGATCAAACCCAGGTCTCCCACATTGCAGGCAGATTCTACCAGCTGAGCCACAAGGGAAGCCCAAGAATACTGGAGTGGGTAGCCTATCCCTTCTCCAGCAGATCTTCCTGACCCAGGAATTGAACCAGGTCTCCTACATTGCAGTCAGATTCTTTACCTACTGAGCTATCAGGGAAGCCCACTTTAATAGCGTAAATGCTCTAAAAATGAAGAAATTTGTAAAGCCAGAACAGTTGCCTTTATTTGTGTGAATCAAGAAGTTGATGTTTTTGTTTTGAATTTTAAAATAAAAATGAGGAAAAGATGTAAGTATTCCAGGGTATTTCATTCAGAACCAACAGCAAAATTCTAGCCACGTTTGTTGTTTTAAAACATGCAACCTACAGATTGCAAATAATACTTTATTCAGGGACCTTGCTGAGGGCTGCAGTGTGGGAGACAGCCTCTCAGGTCGCTCTGAGGAACTGCTCCAAAGAGGCAAGGGCAGAGCCAAGATATATAGGAGTTGTTGTTGGGCAGGGTCAGGGTGGGGAGGGAATGCGGGTAGTCAGTCATCAAAAAATTACTGCTAATCACAAAAGTTGAACTTCTCAAGTTAATGATTTTAGTGCTTTTCTGTGTTTGAGGAGATGTAGGAGTTTGGGCTCGTTGAGATTATCCCTGAGATAATGGTACCTGAGATAATGGTACCTGAAAGACCCAGTGTCCTGTTTTTCTCCACCCTCTGTCCTCACCAACATTCAAACATGCTGTAATATCTGAACATCAGAGAAACCAAAACCTGACCCCCAGTGCCGCTCCAGCACTCTTGCCTCATAGCAGTCTTGCTTGGAAAAGGGGTCTCTGTCCACTGACTTCAGTTCCTCTCTTTCCATTCTTGAGTCTGAGTGGAGTGAGGCCCCGGTCCCCCGCCAGACCATTAAATCCACACCCCTCCAGGCACATCCTGATGGCTGAAGACCTGGGCAGTCCTTGGTCCTTATCTTCCCGGCCCCTCAAGCGTTTTTTCTTTTTTCCTTTCTCTGAGGACGCTTTCTTCACTTAGCTGCGGTTCCTCAGAATCTGTCCGTTGTTGAGATAGAAGGTTGCCCCAAGGACTCAGCTTTTGTCTTCTGTGTCTCCACTAGTCTCTGGTAACCTTTGAGTCATCGGTGTGGACGCCCCTCTGTAACAGCTGCACTGTGGTTGATTTAACCAACCCTCTCTTCCTTACCTCTCTGAGTTCTTCTGGGGTTTATATTTTTAAAATAATGATGATGTGCAAACACTCCTTGGACATACCTCTCTGTTGTATCCTTGTGAGAATGCTTCTCTAAGTAAATATCCCACAATTGAAAAAATCTGATCTAAAGGTGTATGGAACTTTTCACTTCTAACAGATGTTATTAAATGTCCCTCTACACCCCTGCCAATAGTACGAAATTTACGTTCCTGCCATTTACCTATATTCTGGCCAGCGCTGAAGGATTACATATTCAGGTAGGGTAGGTTTTTTTAGGGGGAAAAAAATACCTTTCTAGCTTTCCTAAATGATTTTAATTGAGAGAGCAAATTTCTACTAGTTTAAGTATAAAGTGTTCTGTTCATCATTATAAGTTCTCAAATACCATAAGCTTAATATCTTACTCCCACAGTCTAAATAAATTGTGATGCTATGTCATTTTTGCATGAAGGTTCAGAATTGACTTAATGGCACAGTTTTCCCTTTTGAGTATCAGATTTGATTGCTGGCTGTCATTAATTCAGATTGCATAATCAGTCAGCTTCCATATGCCAGAGCAGTGATTACCATTGTTTTTAAAACTAGTACTGTTTTCATGGCTGTTTTTAAAATTTAAATTCTTACAGAATTTCTCCATGGAAAGAAAATTAACTCAAATTAACCCTATTGTGAGGAATACCTGAGATAATTGACTTGAAACTAGCAAGCCCCAGTCAGTAACTTTTGGAAGACTTTAGGTAATAGCAGTTTCCTTATGGTGGCTTTGCTTGGAGAAGATAACTGAGAAATACAGATTTTCTGTTAACTTACTTATAATCACATTACTTGACCAGTGTATAATTTGACCAAGATTTTTCAGTTTAACCCAACTGATGAAGCAGGTGTACTCTGGGTATTCTTCTAGCTTAAGTTAATGCTGATTCAGTAGTGGATTAAAATCTTGTATTGCCTTTGGATTCTCTTTAGTTTCTTTTCTGGTGTATCGTTCCATCACATGAAAGAATCCTTTCATATATTTGAACTTCTTAAAAAGTACAAGTTTTGGCAAACTAGAATTCTTATGACAAGCTATTTGCCTTTAAAACAGAAATTTCAGTTTTCATAGGAAAAAATTAAATATTCGTTAAACCATTGGATGTTTGAAGTTCAAGTTTACAAACTGCAGTTGTACAAATAGCGTCTTTCTAAAGCAGATTTGACCCCGTTGGCAGTGCACAGGAGTACCTTTTTCGGGTTCTATAGTCATAGTGACCCCTCTGAGGCTGTGGATAAAGGATGCTTTGCTTATAGGTTGAATTAAAGATCATTTCTTAAAAAGTAGACAGATCAAAGAAGAAGTTACTGCCTCTGGTCAGTAATTATCAGGATGGTGAGTGACTTTTATCTGGTATAAAATGTTAGAAATTCATTTGCCTCTCATAAGTTACTGAAACTAGTTTTCAAATTAGCCTTAGGATGTATTCTTCTTTACATTGGAAAGAAGGAGCGTACATTTTCTAGCCTTTCAGAGCAGACATGCCAGTAATAATAACAGATGTGCCATCTCTTAGACTCATCACCTTAAGTGGCAGGCACCGTGAGGAGCCCCTTACGTGTACTGCGTCAGTTCGTCTTTGTGAGTAACTCTATGTGGCAAGGACTGCTGTCCCTATTTGTAGATTAGGAAGTTGTCTGCAAATACTTTTATGAATAAGAGAGATTAAATGACTTACTCAGAGTGCACAGGTAATAATCAGTAGGGTTTGAATTGGGTGTTCTGACTCCAGAACCTATACTGTTACTTACAAGCTCTGCTGCTTAAGTAAATTTTCCATGTAAAAGCAAACCAGTGGACGCTGACACGTATGTACGCATACTCATCGAGTGTGGTTGGAGACCAGGCTCAGGCCTAGCCCTTTGGCATGCTCTTACACTTCTCACTTGGCATTCTTACGCACACTCTCACATTGAAATTTATCTGTGACCTGGAGGCCTTTTTTTTGCGGGGCTACAGCTGAGAAGATGTCTGAGATATTTTCTCTTGTTTTGTTTAGCTGCCTTGAATGTAGCAGGAGCAAAGCTTAATCAGCCTCTCTCCTGATCCACTCCATCCCTGCCCAGTCACCTGCTCCTCCTCTAGTGTGCTCTGTCCTGGTAGGGACAACCCGGTACTCATCCTGCAGCCTCGGAGCCTGGGCACCTCCCTTGGCCTCTCTCTGTGCTCATCTGCGCATCTAGTCAGTAAGTAGGACCATCTCTGTTTGCTTAGCATCACTTGAGTGCATCCGCTGTTTTCATTCCATTGTCTTCTTGAGGCTGTCATCACCCCTCGATTAGACCATTGTCATAGCCTTTAAACTGGTCACTTGGCCTCCAGCCTGGCGTTCCATTGTCCACTCTCGAAAGTGTAAGGATGAGCATGTCACTCCTTCATTAAACTCTTGAGTTTCCATTGTTCTCAGGATGAAATCTGAATTCCTTAGTTAGGTTTGTCAGGACCTCTCTAGTCTGGCTTCTTGGTGCTCCTCTGGCTTTTTCTTTTGTCCCCTTTGATACTCACTCTACATGTTCTGAGACGATGAACTTGATTTTCTCTTACGCACTGTGCTCTCTTTCATTTGATTCTTACACACTTTCCCCCTGGCCTGCAGTGCTGCTCCATACCCCATCCCGGAGCATTCCGTCCACCACCTCCTCCTGGACACCCTTGAGGTTCAGTGTAAACTTCAGTTACTGGCGGGGAGGCTTTCCCCTCCAAAACATCGGTCATACGTTCGTTTAATGTCTCCCTTCCTGGTAAGGCAGCAGGTTCTCCGTAGCGGAGACCTCAGTTCCACCTCATTTCCAGCCCCTGACATAATTCCCAGCGCCTGGGAGATACGTGGAAAGAACTTAGAGAACAAATTAGAGATATGGTTTCTCCCTTAACAAGCTCAGAGTCTAGTGGGAGCCAGAGTATAGTGAAGAAAGAAGCTCAGTGCCGATGATCAGTCCTGTAATAAAACGCTGTGGGATCACAGAGGACTATGTGAGTGATTAACTTGGCCTGGGGGAGCAGTTTCACTGTGTAACTTTATATTATAGAAGAAACTGACAGCATTCAGATTGGGGGAAAAAAAAGAGTTGTGCTGAGCAGTGGAATTGACTCAGTTGTGTTTGCTTTATTTGCTCACTAGTTGAGCGGCTGTACTTTTGACCTTCTAAGGTTGTTATCTCAAGACAGAATTTTAACCTAGATGTAGAGCTAGGTAGCTAGCCATGCTCACTAAGTTGACTGACCTCGTTGTCCCTGAACAGAAATCAGCGCTGGCTCTTTATGTTCCCCATTACAAATCACATGTCTGTGTCTCTGGGTTCTCATAGCTGAAATCGACAGTGTTAATAGCAGAGGTGCTGCCTGTGCTTCCATGTTTTCCTTGCCTTTGCAGCCCTGACCGCCATTGAAGGCACAGCGCACGGGGAGCCCTGCCACTTTCCTTTCCTGTTCCTGGATAAGGAATACGACGAGTGCACCTCGGACGGGAGGGAAGACGGCAGACTGTGGTGTGCCACCACCTACGACTACAAGGCGGACGAGAAGTGGGGCTTCTGCGAGAGTGAGTGTCGTTCAGCAGAAGACAGGTCCACGTCGTGTGGCGTCTTGGCCAGCAGTTCAGAGGCCTTTTGGTAGCTGTCTGTTTTCTCCCTCGCCGAGCAGCGTCAGCACTGATGCTGTGGCTGTCCCTTAAAGCCTGGACGTCAGCACAGGAAGCGGGCCGTGTCCCTACTTCCAGGCCATCACCCAGCAGCTTGTCACGCTCCTGCCTTATGTTGAGCTGGTTTTCCAGGGTGTGTGTGGGTTGTTCTGAAGACTCGTAGGCAGGCTACTGAATTAATTAACATGAAATGTTTTTTTGGCAACAAAGGAAACAGAACATTACAGTAAAGGTTAACTAATAGTGGTGAAAAGAAATACAGAGAATTCCTTTTCTAAATACTTGAGTGAAATGCACTGTGCTAGGTTAACATTTGACAAGTACAGTATATTTAACTGTGTCAGTACAAAGGGGCTGACTTCTCAAGGCAAGCTGTATTTTCAGGAAAAACTTGAAGATAAAGAGCAACAGAAAACCTTGAACATATCTCAGTTGATACCAAATGACATTTTCAGAATAGTGGCTCTGGTAGAATATTTAAGCTGTCCTAGAATATGGCATCTTACATGGTCCATCTTTGGAGGTAGGCCAATACGATTAAATGCTCCAGTTTAATACATCAGATTTTTTTAATATTGTAAAAGCAACTCACTTCTGTTTCTATAAATATTAGTTCTAATGAAATATCCATATGTCTGTCATTTGATGAGTTACAGATTTCTATTAAAATGATATATTACAATAGCAAAATAACTTTTGCGAAATTTATGATAATTCTATTATTTTCAGGGTTGTATTAATGTTAATGTATAGGAGAAAATAGACAACTTGAACATTAAATTGGGATCTATAGTTAATAAAAATCAAAATTTTTTATTAATTTTTTTAGCATAATTAGTCAAATACTTTTTCCTTGTAAAAATATACAGCATTTCAGGTGAGGCAGAAGTGTTCTTTGACAATAATAATATTTTTCTGACTTTATTTTCCTGTCCTGGTTTTAGCTGACCTTGGCATATATAATCATAAGCTCTTTGTGAAATTTTAGTTAAATTGAATACAAAGTTAGAATTACTAGCAGAAAAGTACCTCCAAAAGCAGACTGAGAGTGCTTTCTCTGAAGGAAAGTGATTTCAACAAATTTTGTTTCCCTGAGTCCTATCTTTTGTCAGATAAAGGCCATACTTACAACCATGTATCTTTAGAGTCAGATTTTGAAATGGTGAACAATCATGAATTGTGTTTGCATGCCCACCCAAGAGAAGGAATGTGTTCTGATGTCTGACAAGTAACTGGTGCAGAATTACCCATGTAAATGCAACTGACGTTTTGTTTCAGCTGAAGAAGAGGCTGCAAGAAGACGGCAAATGCAGGAAGCGGAAATGATGTACCAGACCGGGATGAAAATCCTCAACGGAAGCAACAAGAAAAGCCAAAAAAGAGAGTAGGTTGCACAGCCCACTCCATCCTTCCTTTGAGCTAGGCCCTTGCTGAGATAATGGCTGAGTGCTTTTTAAATGGAACGTACTGCCAGAGATAAAAAGATTTCCTAAGTTGCATTACAAGAAAACTTAATATGATATATATGGACATTGGGGACATTACTTTTATTAGATTTTAGCTTGTTGGGATAAACAGGTCATAAATACCAGTCCTAAGAATGAACTGCGAGCAAATGGCTGTATATGATTAAGCTGTAGTCATTTCTCAGTGCCCGGAACACATACTATTCAGAATTCAAAGTGACATAAAACAAACAAAAGGAATTGTTGTCAGGTGTTTTCTGGGGGTTTTTGTTTTTGCTTTGTAATTTTCATACAGACAAAGTCTAGAATTTAGAAATGAAGGAACATAAAACAAGTGACTGTCCTCTAACATTTTGTGTCCCCTAATTTCAGCTGACTTTTGCTATAGTCTGTGCAAAGATTTTAAAGACAGTTGTAGTGGTCATCATTGGATTTTTTTACTGGAGACCATATTATTACTGTTCTGACACTGCAAATCAAGTTAACTTTCTTAATAGAACGTTTTAGGATTACTGTTAATGTAATTAGAATTCCAAGATACTCTAACAACAGAACTGGTATCCTACGTAAAAACGAAAGTAGCCAGAATGTTTTGTAAGTAACACTGCTTTAGTAAAACTATCAAAAGGGTTCTGTACAGTAAGGAAATTAAGCTACATTTTACTAGATCTTGAAAACAAATTTTAATGGTAATTCCAAAATGTTGCTAATTTGTTTTTTCATTACTTGTGTTTACAGAGCTTATCGGTATCTTCAGAAGGCAGCAAGCATGAACCACACCAAGGCCCTGGAGAGAGTGTCCTACGCTCTCTTGTTCGGTGATTACCTGACACAGAATATCCAGGCAGCAAAAGAGATGTTTGAGAAGCTGACCGAGGAAGGCTCTCCCAAGGGACAAACTGTGAGTGTACTTTCTATGGAGATCTCTCTGCACACAGTGCTGTTGTATTTTAACAGCCTGATACTCTCGTTGCCCTGACTTCCTTTAACAAGTAAGACTGTAAATATTAATTTTGTGGCAGATTATTTTACCAGTCTTCTTGGACAGTCTTTTTTCTTTGTTTGAGAACATTTATAGTCAGTAAGGCATTTTTACCCCACGCCCAAGGTAAGAGAAACCCAAGTAAGACGGTAGGTGTTGCAAGAGGGCATCAGAGGGCAAACACAACTAAACCATACTCACAGAAAACTAGTCAATCTAATCACACTAGGACCACAGCCTTGTCTAACTCAGTGAAACTCTCCCATGCCCGTGGGGCAACCCAAGATGGGCGGGTCATGGTGGAGAGACTTGACAGAATGTGGTCCACTGGAGAAGGGAATGGCAAACCACTTCAGTATTCTTGCCTTGAGAACCCCATGAACAGTATGAAAAGGCAAAATGATAGGATACTGAAAGAGGAACTCCCCAGGTCAGTAGATGCCCAATATGCTACTGGAGATCAGTGGAGAAATAACTCCAGAAAGAATGAAGGGATGGAGCCAAAGCAAAAATACCCAGCTGTGGATGTGACTGGTGATAGAAGCAAGGTCCGATGCTGTAAAGAGCAATATTGCGTAGGAACCTGGAATGTCAAGGCCCATGAATCAAGGCAAATTGGAAGTGGTCAAACGAGATGGCAAGAGTGAATATCGACATTCTAGAAATGGACTGGAATGGGTGAATTTAACTCAGATGACCATTGTATCTACTACTGCGGGCAGGAATCCCTCAGAAGAAATGGAGTAGCCATCATGGTCAACAAAAGAGTCCGAAATGCAGTACTTGGATGCAATCTCAAAAATGACAGAATGATCTCTGTTTGCTTCCAAGGCAAACCATTCAATATCACAGTAATCCAAGTCTATGCCCCAACCAGTAACGCTGAAGAAGCTGAAGTTGAGCAGTTCTATGAAGACCTACAAGACCTTTTAGAACTAACACCCAAAAATGTCCTTTTCATTATAGGGGACTGGAATGCAAAAGTAGGAAGTCAAGAAACACCTGGAGTAACAGGCAAATTTGGCCTTGGAATACAGAATGAAGCAGGGCAAAGACTATAGAGTTTTGCCAAGAAAATGCACTGGTCATAACAAACACCCTCTTCCAACAACACAAGAGAAGACTCTATACATGGACATCGCCAGGATTTGAAATAGCTCAACTGGAATTCCATCACCTCCACTAGCTTTGTTCGTAGTGATGCTTTCTAAGGCCCACTTGACTTCACATTCCAAGATGTCTGGCTCTAGGTCAGTGATCACACCATTGTGATTATCTGGGTCGTGAAGATCTTTTTTGTACAGTTCTTCTGTGTATTTGGACATCACCGAAATCATGGACATCATGGACATCACCGAAATCAGATTGATTATATTCTTTGCAGCCAAAGATGGAGAAGCTCTATATAGTCAGCAAAAACAAGACCAGGAGCTGACTTTGGCTCAGACCATGAACTCCTTATTGCCAAATTCAGACTGAAATTGAAGAAAGTAGGGAAAACCACTAGACCATTCAAGTATGACCTAAATCAAATCCCTTATGATTATACAGTGAAAGTGAGAAATAGATTTAAGGGCCTAGATCTGATAGATAGAGTGCCTGATGAACTATGGAATGAGGTTCGTGACATTGTACAGGAGACGGATCAAGACCATCCCCATAGAAAAGAAATGCAAAAAAGCAAAATGGCTGTCTGGGGAGGCCTTACAAATAACTGTGAAAAGAAGAGAAGCGAAAAGCAAAGGAGAAAAGGAAAGATATAAACATCTGAATTCAGAGTTCCAGAGAATAGCAAGAAGAGATAAAAAAGCCTTCTTCAGCGATCAATGCAAAGAAATAGAGGAAAACAACAGAATGGGAAAGACTAGAGATCTCTTCAAGAAAATCAGAGATACCAAAGGAACATTTCATGCAAAGATGGGCTCGATAAAGGACAGAAATGGTATGGACCTAACAGAAGAAGAAGATATTAAGAAGAGATGGCAAAAATACACAGAAGAACTGTACAAAAAAGATCTTCACGACCCAGATAATCACAATGGTGTGACCACTGACCTAGAGCCAGACATCTTGGAATGTGAAGTCAAGTGGGCCTTAGAAAGCATCACTACGAACAAAGCTAGTGGAGGTGATGGAATTCCAGTTGAGCTATTTCAAATCCTGAAAGATGATGCTGTGAAAGTGCTGCACTCAATATGCCAGCAAATTCAGAAAACTCAGCAGTGGCCACAGGACTGGAAAAGGTCAGTTTTCATTCCAATCCCAAAGAAAGGCAATGCCAAAGAATGCTCAAACTACCACACAACTGCACTCATCTCACATGCTAGTAAAGTAATGCTCAAAATTCTCCAAGCCAAGCTTCAGCAATATGTGAACTGTGAACTTCCTGATGTTCAAGCTGGTTTTAGAAAAGGCAGAGGAACCAGAGATCAAATTGCCAACATCCACTGGATCATGGAAAAAGCAAGAGAGTTCCAGAAAAACATCTATTTCTGCTTTATTGACTGTGCCAAAGCCTTTGACTGTGTGGATCACAATAAACTGTGGAAAATTCTGAAAAAGATGGGAATACCAGACCACCTGATCTGCCTCTTGAGAAATCTGTATGCAGGTCAGGAAGCAACAGTTAGAACTGGACATGGAACAACAGACTGGTTCCATATAGGAAAAGGAGTACATCAAGGCTGTATATTGTCACCCTGCTTATTTAACTTATATGCAGAGTACATCATGAGAAACGCTAGACTGGAAGAAACACAGGCTGGAATCAAGATTGCCGGGAGAAATATCAATAACCTCAGATATGCAAATGACACCACCCTTATGGCAGAAAGTGAAGAGGAACTCAAAAGCCTTTTGATGAAAGTGAGGGTGGAGAGTGAAAAAGTTGGCTTAAAGCTCAACATTCAGAAAACGAAGATCATGGCATCGGGCCCACCACTTCATGGGAAATAGATGGGGAAACAGTGGAAACAGTGTCAGACTTTATTTTTCTGGGCTCCAAAATCACTACAGATGGTGACTGCAGCCATGAAATTAAAAGACACTTACTCCTTGGAAGGAAAGTTATGACCAACCTAGATAGCATATTCAAAAGCAGAGACATTACTTTGCAAACAAAGGTTCGTCTAGTCAAGGCTGTGGTTTTTGCTGTGGTCATGTATGGATGTGAGAGTTGGACTGTGAAGAAGGCTGAGGGCTGAAGAATTGATGCTTTTGAACTGTGGTGTTGGAGAAGACTCTTGAGAGTCCCTTGGACTGCAAGGAGATCCAACCAGTCCATTCTGAAGGAGCTCAGCCGTGGGATTTCTTTGGAAGGAATGATGCTAAAGCTGAAACTCTAGTACTTTGGCCACCTCATGGGAAGAGGTGACTCATTGGAAAAGACTCTGATGCTGGGAGGGATTGGGGGCAGGAGGAGAAGGGGACAACAGAGGATGAGATGGCTGGATGGCATCACCGACTCGATGGACATGAGTCTGAGTGAACTCCAGGAGTTGGTGATGGACAGGGAGGCCTGGCGTGCTGCGATTCATGGGGTCACAAAGAGTCAGACACAACTGAGCGACTGATCTTATCTGAAGGCATTTTTGCAATTGTATCTTCCCAGAATTATATTTGCACCCAGCTCTGTGGGGATGGACGCTCCTGTGGTTAGGAACCTTATAGGCCTTGACCTGAGTACCTCTGCACCCAGTTGTTTATCTATATGCTTTATACTGTCTTTTCATTATGTTTATGTGTTTTCGTGTAAAATAAGCAGTTTTATGTAGTTGAGTTTATTCATCTTTTTTATGGTTTCTGGGTCTTTTGTCCTACTTATAAAGGTATTTTGCCCACTTTAAAAAAAATGCCTTCAGTAATAAAGATTTAGCAATAGTGTGGGGTTTGCTTAAAGGTAAAATTTCTGGTCACAGAGGAAGTCTGTTTTCAGGCTATATAAGTAATAATAAGCATTGTGACCATTGTTTTCTACAGGACTGGTAACCAGTCTGCAACTCTTAGATAGTCTTGGTTTTGGTTTATAAACAGGTAATGTGTTAATTGCTCCCCTGTGTTTTCAAGGCTTTTTCCCCCTTCTAAATGAGTTTAGGTGAAATTCACACATACATTCTTTTTTTTTTTTTTTTTTTCATTTATTTTAATTGGAGGCTAATTACTTTACAATATTGTAGTGGTTTTTGCCATACATTGACATGAATCTGCCATGGGTGCACATGTGTCTCCCATGCTGAACCCCCGTCCCACCTCCCTCCCCATCCCATCACTCAGGGTCATCCCAGTGCACTGGCCCTGAGCACCCTGTCTCATGCATCGAACCTGGACTGGTGATCTATTTCACATATGATAATATACACACAGATACATTCTTCATCTTCAGACACATTCCATTCCGAGAAATGGCCTTACTTTTAAGACCTCTTTCTGTTTAATAATAGAACCTTACAGTACTACAGTGCTTTTTTACACTTGCAAAGCACTCTGTCCACTGTAATTAAAGCTCGCTGATGAAACAAAGCGCAGAATCACAGTGGCTTCACACAACCAGGAGTTATTTCTTGCTCACGCCAGGTCCCGTGCAGTGCTCCTGCCTGAGCCAGTCTTCAGATGATGGCTCAGGATCCAGGCTGCTTCCATCGTGTAGCTGTCCTCCATCCAGAGCACAGGACTTCCAAGCCGTCGATCAGGGAGAAGGGGGAACTGGAGGAGCCCAGGATGTTTTCAAGGGCCAGGCCTGAAACTGGCTTGCGTCCCTTCTGGTCACATCCAAGGTAGTGGCCCTCCCTAACTTCAAGGGAGACTGGGCAATACAGAAGAGCTCAGGGATTTGGATGAGAATAGCACCTGCCTTTACAACTTTAGCTTACGCTTTCACGTCATCAAGGCTGATCCTCAGAGAGCAGAGGGTATAACCTTACCAGTGCATTGTTTGCTTGATTGGTGTTTTTGTTTTGTTTTGTTTTTAAGAAGTTGTATATGCTCTAGCAAGGAGAGGTGACTTTTTCCCTTCGCCCCTTAAATTTAGCCCCTTGCTGCCTCTTTTTGTTCCTAGGATAGTGATTCCTTTACCCATTATCAGGCTTCCCTGGTGGCTCAGCTGGTAAAGAATCCACCTGCAGTGCGGGAGACCTGGGTTCGATCCCTGGGTTGGGACCGAGGAGGAGGACCCCCTGGAGGAGGGAAAGGCTCCCCACTCCAGTATTCTGGCCTGAATCTGGACTATACAGTCCATGGGTTCGCAAAGAGTCAGACATGACTGAACAACTTTCACTCACCCATTATCATTGTGTACCACCCTCTACATAGATAATATATTGAAAGAAAATTTTGTTTTTAAATTTATGACAGCACTGGGTCTTCATTACCACACGCAGGCTTTCTGTAGTTCCACTGAGCTCGGGCTTCTCAGTGCGGTGGCCCCTCTTATTTCGAGCACAGGCTCTAGGCTCTCGGGCTTAGTTGCTCCGTGGCATGTGGAATCTTCCCAGACCAGGGATGGAACCCATGTCTCCTGCATTGGCAGGCGGATTCTTACCCACTGTATCACCAGGGAAGTCCAATAGATAATATTTTAATGTAATGATATAGGAGGCATTTTGTTTTCATAGTAGCCGTTCCCCAACAATCAAGTAAGTCATATTTAAGTGTGTTCAGCTTTGGTTTTCTTAAATTGTCTTTAATCTTCAAGCTAAATTTTTTTACTTGTTTAAACTTACATTTCATTGTATAATTTGTAAAACCTTTAATGCATTTCTGAGGCTTTTTAATTCCACAATTGTGCATATTTGCAGCTTTCACATTTTTTAGCATTTAAAGACCTTTGCATCTTCTTAAAGCTCATGACTTTTATCATTTTGTTTCAGGCTCTTGGCTTTCTCTATGCTTCTGGACTTGGTGTTAATTCAAGTCAGGCAAAGGTAACTCTTGTTGAGACTTCATTGTATACACAGTGCGAACTGGGTGACTGTGCACCCGTGTTCAGTTAAGCATCTTTTGTTCTTTCACAGGCCCTTGTTTATTACACATTCGGAGCTCTTGGGGGCAACCTAATAGCCCACATGGTTTTGGTAAGTAAGATTTAAATGGAAGGTAAAAAAATTGCTAACAATTATAATAACATTAATAATTGCAAGTGGCCACCACTTTTCTAGCTTTCATGATTACAATTTACTTACATTTATTAAGACCCAATATTCAATTGAATGTCCTTAAAATTCTTGTTACTGGATAGAGCAGTTGAATCTGCATGTGGATGAAAATTGGTAGAGTCCATGATTTTTCATTAAAATGATTAGTTTGGCTGATTGCCCTTAAAATAAGAATCTGATAAATGACTCTTTCCCAATTTTCTCTAAGTTGGAATTGTTTGTCAGAATCATTTTTTAGATTGGATTATGGCAGATTTTACGTTTAAATCGATGATGGACTAACTATAGAAAGAGCCAGAGTATTCTTTATATGTTACCTGACAGTGCTGATCATTTACATGGCTTGTGGTAAAACATAGCATCTGACCTCTGCGTGCTTTTCTTCTGAGGTGTTTAATCTGCCTTCTGCTTTATAAATTGACTTTAAGAGAGTCATGTGACCTCTGGCCCATATGGGTGGTGGTGGTGGTGGTGGTTTAGTCACTAACTCATGTCCGACTCTTGCGACCCCATGGGCAGTAGCCTGCCAGGCTCCTCTGCCCGTGGGATTCTCCGGGCAAGAATACTAGAGTGGGTTGCCATTTCCTTCTCCAGGGGATCTTCCCAACTGAGGAATAGAACCCAGGTTTCCTGCATTGTGGGCAGATTTTTTTACCAACTGAGCTGAGGGAAGCCCCTGGCCCATATTACTATGTTCCAAATGAAGGTGTTAAGTTCTTGCAGAAATAAAAAGAATAGACTGAGCAGAAATAAGACCAAAAGCAGAGAAACAAGTCCAAAATCTGGAAGGGGTCAACAGGCCTGGTCACTGATAGGACTGTGAGACTTAACAAAGAAGGAAAATCTGGTTTTCTGGCCAGCTGGGTGGATCCTGGATACTTTTCCCTCTGTGTATTCTAAAACACTGAATACTTGTTGTTGGGCTTCTAGTACAATAAGATCTAATGCCAGCCCACAAGCAGCGTTTATTCTCGAGAAGGAGACATGAGTAGGGAGACCATTACAGTACAGCATGGGAACATCAAGGAATCACGGACAGGCCCCCAGCCCACGCTGGCATGGGAAGGAGAGGGAGTTAGGGAGAGCCTTCTGAAGAAAGCAGCAGCTGTCGGTGGAGAAGGGAATGCCAGGTAGATCGTCACCAGGACAGGCCGACAGGGATCGTGTAAAGGGCTGGACGTCACACCAGGGAGCTTGGACTTGGTCCTGTTACAGAGGTAAACCGTTTTCTAATATGGGAAAAATGAGAGTGTCGCTCTAACCTTCTGAAACATTCCTCGCTAACTTTGAAGTTTTTCCATTTGTTCGTCTCATCTCCAAAAATGTTATTGCTCCCACAGTCATTGAAACGTTGTTTTTAGATGAATTTTCAGAAAACATGAAGTATTTTTGACAGAAATCTCATTTTAAAGCTGTTTACCAATCTTCTGGAGAAGGCAATGGCACCCCACTCCAGCACTCTTGCCTGGAGAATCCCATGGACGGAGGAGCCTGGTGGGCTGCAGTCCATGGGTCTCGAAGAGTCCGACACGACTGAGCGACTTCACTTTCACTTTTCATTTTCATGCATTGGAGAAAGAAATGGCAACCCACTCCAGTGTTCTTGCCTGGAGAATCCAGGTATTACTACACGTGTTATTGTATACTTCTGCCCTGAGGACTGTTAAAGTTGGTGAAGTTACATGAGTCTGTGTGACTCCAGAGAGCTCTGTTCTCTTCTCTTCTTCATAATTGGCTGTCTTCCCCTTATTCTGAAGTCATTTATTCCTGGTACTGCTGTGTCTGTCTCTAGTAGTTTCTTGTCTTCCCTAGATTGCTAGTTGGTTGCTTCCTTAAGAGTTATTAATGCTTTGGAAAATTAATCGATTTTTGTTAAAATTGTGTCTGAAGCAAGATTAAAATCTTGTCTAAAAGCAAGCGCCTAGGTAATTTTCTCGTATAGGTAAACGGGCACACACTGCATATAGAAAGTTGATGGCATCTATTTTGATTGCTCTCAGAACTTTAGTATCTATTTCCCAGGTCTTAGCTGTAGTCTGATTGTTAAAAGTTGCTGAATAAGTTACCTCAGAATGTGGCACTCAGGATAAATGAGGTGGCCATGTGTTTGTATCAAAGGATAGTACTGTTCCCCTCTGCGAGTGGTTAACTTTATCTGTTCCCACTAGAATGCCACTGGAGCATGTGAAACTGCCCTCTTCTCACTGAGGTTGTATTTATTACAGGGTTACCGATACTGGGCTGGCATTGGGGTCCTCCAGAGCTGTGAATCCGCACTGACTCATTATCGTCTTGTGGCCAATCATGGTACTTGCTTTTTTTGCCTTTGATGTTACCAAAAAAAAAAAAAAAACAGAGTTAATTTTAAATCTGTTGTACTACTTGAAATACTGTGACTGGCTTACTCAAGTGGAATCGTCTTTACACTAGTTGATTAGGAAGTACTTTTAAAAAGTTTGTTTTGAAAAAAAAAATAAATAAAATAAAAAGTCTGTTTTGGATTCCACTTCTTAATATTGTGTGGGAAAGCAACTGAATTTCGTTGAGATGACTGTTTCGTACTCCGTAGACCACAATAGAAGAAGTTCCTTTAACACCGTGTCTGTTGGCACTTGGAGCTGGAACGGCACTTCTCACTGTGGGACCACCCCTCTGACTCATCCCCGTGTTGCTCTGCCCCTGTTTCAGTTGCTAGTGATATCTCGCTGACGGGAGGCTCAGTGGTGCAGAGAATACGGCTGCCTGATGAGGTCGAAAACCCAGGAATGAACAGCGGAATGCTCGAGGAAGACTTGATTCAGTATTACCAGTTCTTAGCTGAAAAGGGGGATGTGCAAGCCCAGGTATGTGTTTAAAGGTCTCATGCAAGGTTCACTGCCTGTGTGTTAAGCCTCCGGGGGCAAGCACTCGGAGCTATAACGTTTTCACTGAGCTATTATTAGCTATAAACGAGTCCCATTTAGTCTCCAGACCTTCCATTTGGATTCGTCTGGGTTGTGACCCGTGCATTGATGGGGCCCTAAAAGCTGGCCGGGTGACTCCAGCGTGCTCCGAGGTTGGAAACTGTTGCTCCAGTGGAGCGACATTACAGTGATGACGAAGGCTCTTCCTGGAGTCACCAAGATAAGAACTGTCACTTCCTCTAAACAGAAAGTCTCTGGAACACTTGTAATTTCAGATGCTCTTCAGAGCTATTTACCATTCATTTCCTTTGCGTATCTTATCTATAATTTTCTCAAGGTCAGGGACCGAAGTAGGCCTGTTTAATGTGAACTGTGTGACGTACATCAAAGTGGCATGTGTGATTTGTTGTGTCATGGGTGGTTTTGATGATATTAAAAGAAAGAACTTCACCATCCATCTTTTTTTAAGTTGACAGTTCTTTTCTGATTTAGAAACGTATAGGGATGAGCAGTAGATACTTTTCCAATTAATTTTAAGACTAATAGAAGCTAACACTGTAGATTAGTTTGGCCAGGTTTTGAGTCTTAAGCAAAAAAAGAAAAAGTCTTATGGCATTTTTTTGGTATCAGCTTGTTTTGTTCAGTATTGTTTCTGAAATCAATCCATGTGTTTTCGCATAGCTATAATTCATTGATTTGCATTGCTATATAGTATTTTGTTGTATGAAACTACCACAATTTATCCATTTTGTTCTTCCCAGATTTGGGCTATTACAAATAATAACACACACAGCATTATTACACACACAGCATTATTATGCACACATGCATAATACGTCTTCTGCAAATCTTGTCTCAAATTTTCATAGCTTTATAGAACTTGATATCTGATATAAATACATTCTCCCACTATCGTGTTTTCATCATATTTAGCTCTGATATTAATTTTTTTCACTCTTATATAATTTAGAAATGAATTGCTTCATTTCCGTATACAGTCAGCCCTCTGTATACTAACCATGGATCAAAAATATTCAGAAAAAGTTTTTTTTTCCCCAGAAAGTTCCAAAAAGCAGACTTGAATTTGCTACACTTCAGTAGCTCTTTACATAGTATTCACAACTATTTGCATAGCATTTACATTAAATTTTATAAGTAATCTGGAAATGATTTAACATGTACAGGAGGTTGTGTGTTGGCTGTACGCATTTTATGCAAGAGACTTGAGTATCTGAGAAGTTTGGTGTCTGTGCAGGGGAGGGGGGTCCTGGAACCAGTTCCCTGGGGATACCAAGGGATGACTGGACATGAATTTTCTATTTGCCTTTTTTGTTGATGGAGTCTTTCTTAATCCATTGTAGTCAGAATATGCTCTTTGCTGTTTGTTGTTTGGGATTTCTCGAGACTTGCTTTATGCCCCCATCACTTGGTCAGTTTGGGCAAATAGTCCGTATGCTAAAGAGAACATGAATTTCTGCAGTCGGGTATAGTGTTCTGTGTGTGTCAATTGAATCGGGTTTCTTCATTCTTTATTCAACTCTTCTGAATCCCTACTGAATTTGTCTGCTTTTTCTGTGTGGCGCGGAGACGACATGATTGCAGTTTTTCACTCTGTGGATTTCTTTTTTTTTCAGTTCTGTCAATTTGACTTTATATTTTAAGCCATGATAAGTGCATACAGACTGAATACTGTTATCTTTCTGTTTAACTAACTTTTGTATCGTAAAATGTCCTCTTTATCTCCAGAAATATTTTTGCTTTCAATCCCCTGGAGAAGGGAAAGGCTACCCACTCCAGTATTCTGGCCTGGAGAATTCCATGGACTGTATAGTCCATGGTGTTGCAAAGAGTCAGACACGACTGAGCAACTTTAACTCACTAACTTGCTTAATACTGACATAGTGCCCTACTTTCTTTTGGTTAGTATTTACATGGAATATCTTTTCTGTCTTGTACTTTCAACCTTCTAATGTTTAAGGTATGTTTTTTATGAGTAACATATGACTAGTTTTGTTCATTTTTAAAAATCTATTCTGACAGTCTTTTAATTAGAGTAATTAATGACACATTTGGGTTTTAATTTTCTATCTTGTTTTTATTTTGCTTTTCTGTGTTTCCTTTTC
The DNA here is from genome assembly GCF_003369695.1 of Bos indicus x Bos taurus. Classification (NCBI taxonomy): domain Eukaryota; kingdom Metazoa; phylum Chordata; class Mammalia; order Artiodactyla; family Bovidae; genus Bos; species Bos indicus x Bos taurus. The sequence goes on along the minus strand of NC_040085.1, from coordinate 86,573,644 downwards.
TCTCCTTTCATACCCTCCTTTGTTTGATTGGAGACTGTCTGTATTTTAATCCTGTGTATTTTTGAACCCCATGAGATAATTATTCTTTAATACAGTCCATCCAGTAAGTATAGCATTCCTCACAGATGTACCTTTCTGTTGTTCTTTATTTCTTGTCTCATCTGCAAGCTTCCTAAGATAATTTTCTTACTTCCTGAAGAACACCCTGTAATTCAAAAGATGTCAACTTTTCTTTAGTTTGTGTGGAAATGCGTTTTCTCACCTCTTTCAGAAGGATGTTTTGCAACTAAAAGCAGACATTTTTAATTTTTTAAAAAATATAGTTAAAGTAGAGTAGCATCTTAAAGAATTAAGAAAAGTGTTTAATATTCAGTGTTATGGACAGAACCCTTTTTGTGACCAAATGTTTCTTGTTGAGCTAATTTAATTACAGGCCAGATGCAGGTGCTATGATTTACAAACCTTGCCTCCTTTTTGTTCATTTTCAGGTTGGTCTGGGACAGCTGCACCTGCACGGCGGCCGTGGAGTGGAACAAAACCATCAGGTACCCTTCCTGATCTTTGGGCTTAGCTTTTCATGCCATGGCAAGCTGTGACGCTCCAGATGTATTTCTTGCAAAGTCAGTGACAATATCAAGCTTTGAAATTGAGTCACCATCACAAATGAGCTTTCAAGATCTAACCCCTGAGGAACCTAAAGAACAAAAACGTGGTCATACTTTGCAGTGATGCAGAAGGTTTTATTAATTCCAAAACTAGTGGTCGGTGCTGCCAAAAAATGCATAGAACAACGTCTTGGTTTTCTATAGGAATGTGATAGACATATGTCTGAAAACTCCTACTGGAAAGTATTTCCTAGAACCGAGGAGACCTCAGTGTTGAGTTTTTTATAAATTAGGCGTGTGCAGCTGTAGCAGCCACATCCATTTCCAGTCCCCAGTTTTTAATCTGTTTTTTATCAGCTTTTTGTCCTGTGTATCGCTCATCTCTTCCCTTCTGCCCGCATACACCTGTCACTTACATGAATAATTTCCTGCCTGCGTTTCCTAAGCAGTAACTTGTACAGGTTATTGCAGATATAAACGGCATCTGATGGTGCAGTTCCCTTGCTCTAATTTCTTCCGAGTGGTCTGTGATTTCCGATAGTTTGGAAGCCAAAACCCTCAGCTTGAACTCCAAGGCCTTGGACATGGCTGTTTCCCTCGCCAGCCCCTTGCTTTCTGAGTCACAGGCACAGAGACCTTTACTCGGGTCTTTGAAAATACTAAGAAGCTCCGTGTCTGGGGACTTCTGGAAGGCCAGTCCCTCTGTCTAGAGTGAATATTGTTATCCCACCTCCTTTCTTCGCCTGACAGTTCGTACTCATCCTCTGGAAGTCAGGTCCAGTGTCTCTTCCCCTAACACATCTCCCCTGATCCCTACCGCACTGCAGGAACAGGTCGTGTACCACAGTTAGGAGTTCTGCAAGTCTGTGTTCCCTACGGCCTTTGTCACTGTAAATTAGTCAGGGATGTAGTATAGTTGTTTCTCCTGCGGGAAGATGAGGTTCGAAACAGCACGGGCTGTGTCTGCCTTGTTTGCCACCTCATTGCCTGCAGCTGGTGATGCTTACTAAAGAAACCCTGTTTTTCTGCCATGCCAGTTATATGTTCTAATTAAGGTTATTTTATACACCATAATGCATCAGCTTTAAGAATTAGAGCATAACAAAATGCACTTATCACTGAAACTATACCAAATATTGATGCTTTTTAAAAATTACTATTCAGCCAGCATTTTAACAACTTTCAGTGTGTCTCGGTCATTAAAATTTCATGTTAGGCCAGTGAACACACCAAATGAACTGATGAGTAAAAATGTCAGGTGAGAGAACAGAAATCTGGTTAAGAATTTTCTGCTTTCCTTTATACAGCAAGTTTTTGGATATTTTTGGTGCTGTATGCTACCTGCCTGGGAAGCAGTTACACAGGGATAGATTTTCACGGAAGAGAAGGCATCCCCAATACGTAATCGCATGAACTCAGCCAGCACTGAGTAGTACCACGTGTCCCATTCCCCCCGAGGCATTCAGGATGCAACGCTGGACCTTACCTTTGGTTCTTACCTTGGCAGAGCTTCACGTTTAACAGAAGCATTAGTTATTTTTTTAAACAATCACACCAACAAATGTGTAGTAAATTGTGATTATTGTTACAAAGGAGACTTAAAGTGTCCGGTGGTAGGTTCCTGACTGGAAAGTAGCACTTGTCTCTGAAGAAATGTGGTTGACATTTAAGTTGAACCTTGGCGGTAAGGTCATCCCAGGCCAAAAAGAACAGATGTGTCTAGGTCGTCAGGCAGGAAGGAACATGGTGTTGGTGTACCTGGAGAGCAGTGAGCAAAAGGTGAGACAGTGCTGAGATAAAGGGTCTGATCTATTCCTTACAGCGCTTCAAGGAGCCGCAAGGTCCAGCCTGTTGAGACTTAAGAGCAGTCGCTTTGGGTGACCCCAACAATGAAAGCAGAAAGATCAGGGATGGGTGCTTTGCAGAAGTTTTGCCAGGAAAGAACGCCGCTTCGACTGGAGCCATGGGGAGGGAGGGTCGTAGATGCGCTCCAGGCGTGCTCGGCGGTGAAGGAAACAGGACTAGGGGCTGGATTGGCTGCCAGAGGGACTGGGGGGCACCTATGGCAACCAGCAAATGTTGCCTTGCCATTTATTTCAACTTGTGTGCTTCAGTGTAACAAGATTTTTTTTTTTTTTTTTAATGTTTCTGAAGTAACTATTCTGGTTAAAAGCCAAGGGCAGATTCTGTTAATAACTGATTCTTTTCATAAATTCCTTCTCGCAGAGAGCATTTGACTACTTCAACTTAGCAGCGAATGCTGGCAATTCCCACGCCATGGCCTTCTTGGGAAAGGTACTGTACGTCCTGTGAGCGTTTTCTTTGATAGCAGGAGGTGCTCACCTAGTAAGCACATATGGTGTTCATCATCTACAATTTAACAAAAGTAAGCTGGAAATAAAATTTCCAATACAAGCATATTATATTTTAAAGTGCTGCCAAGTCACTTCAGTTGTGTCGGACTCTGCGCAACCCCATGGACTGCAGCCCACCAGGCTTCTCCGTCCATGGGATTCTCCAGGCAAGAACACTGGAGTGGGTTGTCATTTCCTTCTCCAATGCGTGAAAGTGAAGTCACTCAGTCGTGTCCGACTCTTAGCGACCCCATGGACTGCAGCCTACCAGGCTCCTCCGCCCATGGGATTTTCCAGGCAAGAGTACTGGAGTGGGGTGCCATTGCCTTCTCCTTTAAAGTGCTACCCTGAGACATTTTCTTAGGTAACTTAGAGGGAACGTAGCATTTGTTTATCAGTATGTTAATTCTCCACTGACGCTAACTGTCACTGTCTGTGGCCCTGCTTTTGGTGTATGATATGCAGTAATAAGGGATTTACTCTTTACGTTGTGCTGTTTTGCTAAGTCTGTCATAATTGCCTGTTCACTTCCGTGTTGAATTGAGACGATCAGAGTGTGTTGAAATTTATCTGCAGACCTTATTTAATGTCTTAAATATGATAGCCATCACCCACTTCTCAGTGCTATTCTTTTTTCAGCCAAGGAAGCATTTAAGTCTAGAGATTAATGAACAGATTCTATATGTCACGGCATGTTCTCACCACTTCCTTTTTCATTATTTTGAACACTAACACAGTGTAAACCAATGGGTATTTTCATCTTTGGCCAAGTCCTAGGGTTAGGAGGCTCAGCTAGAATATGTCTCAGAAGCCTTTACAAAGAGAAAGATCTCATCAGTATTTGCCACACGATCACAACCGGTCATTTGGGGCCTGAGAACTTTACATTTAGACATTCTAACTATTGCAGTGTAGAAATTTGTATCACCCGTCTATTTTTGTTAGCGTTTAAGAACTTTTCTTTTCAGCCCTCTCGATTCTTGCTCTGAATTTCTGATTTCCCCTATCTCAAAAAAATATTTCCTTTCCTTATTTCCCCAATATACACATGGATAAAAACAGTACTACTGGTCATTCAGTCTTCCTTTCTCTTGGCCCTTTTATCAGGTCCCATACCTGGTACTCTGTAATCATTCAGTGCTTGGAACCTTTTAAAATAACTTTTTGAGTTACCTTTTTTCCTGAGTTTAAGACTGTCCTTGCATCTTATTATGGGGAAAGCAGTGGACAACATTGCTCTCAGCTCTCCTTTTTCTCATGTAATCACTTATTCCTAACAACTGATTGACCATTTGACTGCCCTCGGTCAGCGTGAGAAGAAAGATTTATCTTGGGGTTTAAGATTACTTCTCCTGAGATTGATTAGTGAACTGATTTTATGTAGTCATGTTTATAAATAAGTCGTAAATTTGGCATGACCAAGAATATATTAAAAATATCTGCTGTTAAGATTTTGCTTTTAATTCTAAAATATCCTGTGGGAAACTATGACCCTTTGTTGAAAGATTTCATGAAACCATGAGATGACTTAGGGAAAATGTAATTGCTGAGATGATTACAGCTCATACTGAAATTGGGGTCTGTCTGTTTTCCAGATGTACTCAGAAGGAAGTGATATTGTACCTCAGAGTAACGAGACGGCTCTTCACTACTTTAAAAAGGCTGCTGACATGGTAAGCCTTCTTGACTCGGTGTATTGAAACGTGTGCCATATTCCTGTTATTTTAAGAGATAAGTTTTTAAAGGAATTAATCATAATCAACTTATTCTATAAATTATTGGAAGTGCTTTTGATTCATTTGGATGAATGGATTAGGAAGAAACCTTCTCAATAAAAAGCTATATACATATATGTGTGTGTGTGCGTGCGTGCATGTATGTGTATATTAGGGACCAGATCATTGAATATTAAGTCTGTTTCAGTTTTACTGAGAAGTTTCCTGGCCAGGAATAGAATGGGAGTTATATAATTTTTAATATATATATTTTTATATAATCATACATATATATAATATTTTATATATATTCAATATATAATTATATGTTGAATATATATTATATATATTATATTATATATATTATATTATATATAATGTATATTATAAATATATATTTAATATATAGTATATATAAAATATATATTATATATAATAAATTTGTATATAATTTAATATATATTAAAATATATATGTAATATATAATTTATATAATTAGTAATAGAATGGGAGTTATATAATTTACCCTGTTTGTATTGCAACTTGAGGTTTAAAGCTTCACTGACTAGTTTTGATCATTATAACACACAAGTTAGACTTTCTTTGGCCCCGAGAAAGCTGCCTCTTGAGTATTTAAGACCCTCTGACGCCAGTGTGTGCCCTTACCTCTCTGTCAACTAGTACACGTTACTAGCTGGTAGTACTACTACTAAGTGGATTAGTACGACTAGTACTTGTTGTCCCAAACGACAACCACAGTTAAGTTTTTCCTGAAGGGGCATGGTGACACTTTTTTTAAAGATGCTTCTCTCCTGAGTTTTAGGTGGATACTAGATTTTTCTCTTTAAGGTTTCAAAGCAGTGATTGTCTTTGTTCCACACAGTCCAACAACCTTAAGCATACCCTTGCCACTGATCTCAATGTGTTGATTCTGCCCTGTGGCAGCATCTTCTTTGTTGGGGTGGGAGGCTACCAGTGGAAAACCAACCTCCCCCCCCCACCAAAAAAAAGTGACCTACTTTTAATTTTGGAAAGATTAAACATATCAGTCATGTTTCATATCACATATTTGTGAACCAGATATTCATAAGGTAAGTCACCAAAATTTAATTCTAAGTGAATTTACTCGTTACTGTTTTTCAGCAAATATTGAATGTTAGGTCTCCAAAACTCAGTAACCTGTGTGGTCTGATGGAAAGGAGGAAATTTCTGTTTTGAATTGAAAAACTTACTAAGACATGTTCTGAATATGCTTATAAATTATTTCTCTGCAGTCACTTTTTCTTGCCTATTTTTTTTAATGAATCCTTTCATTTTGGTCTGGTTGGCAGGGCAACCCAGTTGGACAGAGTGGGCTTGGAATGGCTTACCTCTACGGGAGAGGAGTTCAAGTTGTAAGTTCTCAGTCCTAACGTTCTGACTTCAACAAGCAGTCAGCTGGTGACGTAGGAAGTGCTCCTTAACTAGCTCCCAGTCAGCCCAGGTGAGGCCGTTCCGTTTGTAACCAGAGCTCCACTGGGCCATTCTCTCTTAGGTTTGGTTCCTTGCCACCGCTCACCCCGTCCCACCGTAGCAGCTGCCTCTTGGCCTGGCTGTGTCTCTGGTGCCTTCTCAGGGCGTGAAACTGTTTCTCATGTTTCCATCTCTGCTCTTCGCCTCACTTCCTCTCCCATCTCTCTCAGGCTTCAGTATCTCCGGGCCGCATCTTCACTCAGGCCTAAGAAAATTCTCAAGTCCTGTCGTGTAGAGTGAGGAAAGCTCTCTGTGCTACCCCTTGCCCTTCTAGCTGCCACCTCTCTCCTTTCCAGCCCTTTCCTTCAGTCCAGGTTTCTCCAGAGAAGGAGCTCCGTGAGCTGCTGCCGTTCACTCCTCAGCTCTCAGCAGTCAGGCTTCTACCTCCTGTCACTGCGCTGCACGGCTCAGCAGTGACCTCCGTGTCAGCCCACACGGCGCTGGTTCTGCCTCCCTGGACTCTGTCCTCCTCGGGGCCATCTGGGTTTTCCGGGGCCACTGCGCCTCACTCCTCTGCGCTTCTTACTCACACTGGAGGCCCTGGATCCTCATCACCGTCCCCACCTCTGTCTGATCTCCCAAGCCATGTATTCTTTTAATTTGGGCCCAGACTAAGAGCTCGGTAGAGTATTCTAGTCCGTAGATATTCCCTAGCATTAAAGACAGGGATGTGGTCTCATTCTGATTTCCTTCTAATCATTTTAGGGTAGTAGAATCCAGGAGTGTCATTTGTTTCATTTTTCTCTGAGGATATGTATATTTGAAATATGATAATAATGTTTGATAAGCTGTTCAGGGAAGGAACTAATAAGGACAGAATAATTTTTCTTATTTAATGTTTAAAAATTCAGGTTTAAAAGGGTTTGTTGATTAATAGAAAAGCTGTGACTGTTTCTTAATTTTTGATCTGCTGTTTTAGTAGTGTTGTTTTATGTTTTCTGAGAGCAGACATACAAGTTGTTTCACAAAATAATGTATTTGTTTTTCTGCACGGTCTTAAATGTTAATCCACCATGACTGAAAAAATATTACCATCTGTGTATTATTAAAAAGAAGGTCTTTTAATGACTTCAGGAATATTGTGTGCTTTGTGAATTCTTTTTATGATGAATCTCCTGACTTCAGAATATGTCAGCCTTTCGAGCCTTCTCATCGTGTGATCATGTGACCTCTTTTTCTCCAGAATTATGATTTGGCACTGAAGTATTTCCAGAAAGCTGCTGAACAAGGCTGGGTGGACGGGCAGCTGCAGCTTGGCTCCATGTACTATAGTAAGTAATGATGGATACTCCACATCTAAATTCCCTGTTTTCCTCTAGATGTCACTGTGATGTGGAAGTGAGAGCTATTGAGTTTCTATCTGATGAATGTCCTTCCAATTCAGTAATTTGTGTACATCTTGTATTGCCCTGTAGAATGTATTAATCTGTATTAATGTGCAAATCTATGTTAATAAGATTCATATCATTCTGGAGTAAGAATTCTGAGTTTCATTTAGTTTTATTCCTAGGTAGGGCTTCTCTGATGCTTTAGCTAAACCTCACTTAACACTGTTCCTGACCTCTCATGTGATTTTCCTTACAGACGGCATTGGAGTCAAGAGGGATTACAAACAAGCCTTGAAGTATTTTAACCTAGCTTCACAGGGAGGCCATATCTTGGCTTTCTACAACCTGGCTCAGATGCATGCCAGTGGCACTGGAGTCATGCGATCGTGTCACACTGCGGTGGAGGTGAGGGCTCTTCTGCGCTCGCCCGGGAGGAGAGTCTGCGGTTCTGATTCTGGTTCTCTTCGTATGGTTTCTTCTAGAGTAGAGACAGACTCGGTCGACTGGCACTGAGACAATGAGGGAAGGCTCTGACTGTCGCACTTACTGATTCAGTTTGTCTGTCCCCCTGGAATTAGCCTTCATAAGAGCGGATATTATTGTCTGTGGTCTCTCTGGCACCTCAGACAGTATCTGAGACATAGCATCAAAAAGTATATGTTAAATGAATGTTGCAGGGGGAATGCTGATATCTCCCAGCTGGAGCCTTTCCTCTTTAGCTTTCTCATGATTGGCACGTCAGAGGAACATTGTTCAACGCTTAGCACAGTTTCTCAGGGCTTCCCAGGTGACACAGTGGTAAAGAATCCACCTGCCAATGCAAGACGTGAGTCCGATCCCTGGGTTGGGAAGGTCCCCTGGAGAAGGTGATGGCAACCCACTCCAGCATCCTTGCCTGGAGAATCCCATGGACAGAGGAGCCTGGCGGGCTACTGTCCCCAGGGTTGCAAAGAGGTGGACAGGACTGAGCATGCACACACAGAGTTTCTAAACCTCTCTATGCCTCAGTTTCCTTCCTCGTAAAGTGGAGCTGTTACTGGAACTTACCGCATAAGAGGGTGGCCCCTCACAGGAGGAGTGAGTGAGTTACTGTTCAAATTAGTATCCCAGATTTATATATATATATATTTTTTTTTAATAAAACTGCCAGAGATTCAGACAGCAAGCTTAACAATTGCTTGTAGCCAACGTGCAAAAAATGATTTCTGACACACCTCTCTTTTTTCCTGTTCTCACAGTTGTTTAAGAATGTATGTGAGCGGGGCCGGTGGTCCGAGCGGCTCATGACTGCTTACAGCAGCTACAAGGACGGGGACTCCAACGCCGCCGTGATCCAGTACCTCCTGCTGGCCGAGCAGGGCTACGAGGTGGCACAGAGCAACGCAGCCTTCATCCTCGACCAGAGTGAGGCCCACTCCCGTCCTGCCTGGGTGTGGGAACACAGGGTGCACGTCAGGTTCAGTTCAGTCGCTCAGTCGTGTCCGACTCTCTGCGACCCCATGGATCGCAGCACGCCAGGCCTCCCTGTCCATCACCAACTCCCGGAGTTCACTCAGACTCATGCCCATTGAGTCGGTGATGCCATCCAACCATCTCATCCTCTGTGTCGTCCCCTTCTCCTCCCGCCTTAATCTTTCCCAGCGTCAGGGTCTTTTCCAGTGAATCAGTTCTCCGCATGAGGTGGCCAAAGTATTGGAGTTGCAGCTTCAACATCAGTCCTTCCAATGAACACCCAGGACTGATCTCCTTTAGGAAGGACTAGTTGGATCTCCTTGCTGTCCAAGGGACACTCAAGAGTCTTCTCCAACACCACAGTTCACAAGCATCAATTTAAGACATCAAGTTAACTTGTTTAAACAGAAAAGCCACAAAGATACTTCTTTATTGAACTGGACAGCCCACATGCTCAAGTTATTTTACCTCAGATCTCTAAGCCATCAAAGTGAGTTTTATGGAGTTGACACTAGAAATAGATCCAACATTGATCATAAAATTAACTGCTTTCAGTTAAATACATTTGTCAAACTACAGCAAATATAAAAATATTGTTTTTCCAGTGGCATAGAGATTCCTAGTGGTTCAGTGTGAAATGTCAGACTGAATGAAGCACAAGCTGGAATCAAGATTGCAGGGAGAAATATCAGTAACCTCAGATATGCAGAAGACACCACCCTTATGGCAGAAAGCGAAGAACTAAAGAGCCTCTTGATGAAAGTGAAAAAACTGGCTCAACATTCAGAAAACTAAGATCATGGCATCTGGTCCCATCACTTCATGGCAAATAGATGGGGAAACAATGGAAACCATGACAGACTTTATTTTTTTGGACTCTAAAATCACTGCAGATGGTGACTGCAGCCATGAAATTAAAAGAGGCTTGCTCTTTGAAAGAAAAGCTATGACCAACCTAGCTGCTACTGCTACTGCTAAGTCGCTTCAGTCATGTCCGACTCTGCGACCCCATAGATGGCAGCCCTAGACAGCATATTAAAAAGCAGAGACATTACTTTGCCGACAAAGGTCCATCTAGTCAAAGCTATGGTTTTTCCAGTAGTCACACATGGATGTGAGAGTTGGACTATAAAAAAAGCTGGGCACCGAAGAATTGATGCTTTTGAACTGTGGTGTTAGAGAAGACTCTTGAGAGTCCCTTGGAGATCCAACCAGCAGTCCATCCTAAAGGAGATCAGTCCTGGGTGTTCATTGGAAGGACTGATGTTGAAGCTGAAACTCCAATACTTTGGCCACCTGATGCTAAGAACTGACTCATTTGAAAAGACCCTGATGCTGGGAAAGGTTGAAGGCAGGAGGAGAAGGGGACGACAGAGGATGAGATGGTTGGATAGCATCACTGACTCGATGGACATGAGTTTGATTAAACTCCAGGAGCTGGTGATAGATAGGGAAGCCTGGCGTGTTGCAGTCCATGGGGTCGCAAAGAGTCACACACGACTAAGCAACTGAACTGAGTGGTTCAGTAATTAGTCTCATTATTAATTCTGTGGTCAGAACATGCCTCGGGAAGTAGTATTGTCCTGAATGCAATGGTTCCTTTGAACTCAGTATTTTATTCCCATACTCGTTTAATGTCAATAATTTTTTCATTTAATATTTTGTATCCCATTTCTTATTTAAATTATGCTGCATGTATCCACCCTGGTTTGCAGATGAAGCCTAAAACTCGAGTGCCTTTGCTTAAACGCCTGGTTTGTGTTTCATTTTCCTTGCAGGAGAAGCGACCATTGTAGGTGAGAATGAAACTTATCCCAGAGCTTTGCTTCACTGGAACCGGGCCGCCTCACAAGGTGAGTGGTTGGTTAGTTCTAGAATAAGAGTTTAACCTGGGGGCCTTTCTTTATTGTATCTTTGTTTTTATCTTCCATAATAAGGATTCATTCGTGACTTTAAACAGAGATACTGTTGCTTAACTTGTTTGCCTGATTGGTATTCATTCTTAGAATGAGTTCTAATCCCAGGGTTTTTAAATTGAAATGCAGGATCTTTGTACTGGACATTTATATCATCCTATGCTTTACTCTGATTTATAGTTTGAGTCTAGCGTGTTGTGTAAAATGACAATTGAATAAAATGTGTAATAGAATATAGGTGTAAAACGTAAGATTTCAGCCTTTCCCCACTCTTTTTTGTTTGACTATTTCTTTCTCATGCATACTACTCTCAACGTTATCTGCCCATCTTGGCTCCAGTTGAACTATATAAAATGTTAGATGACACAATAGAATACAGTGATCATTTGAAGAGTATTGTTAGTGAAATAGAGATTACACCCACTTTGTTTTGTCTCTCTCTGACTATTAAAAAGCCTTCTTCAGAAGGGCAACTCTTCTGATTTTAATTTTTTACTGAATTTGTAGCTTGGCTGAAGAAATTGCTATAAAGTTTGTGTGTTAGAAGATGGACTTCCCAGGTGGCGCTAGTGAGAAAGAACCCACCTGCCAATTCAGGAGACTCGCGTTCTGTCCTTGGGTTGGGAAGATCCCCTGGAGCAGGAACTGGCAACCCACTCCAGTATTCTTGCCTGGAAAATCCCATGGACCGAGGAGGCTGGCAGGTTACAGTCCATGGGGTCGCAAAGAGCTGGGCATGACTGAATGTGCACATGCACGCTGTGTTACAAATGAACATTCTGTTTTATGGAAGCATGTTAGCAGGAGGAGAAATAAGAGTTTCATCTGCTTTAAACACAGTTTCTGATTGGCAGTTTTACATTTAACCGCTATTTCAGGCTATACTGTGGCTAGAATCAAGCTTGGAGACTACCACTTCTATGGCTTCGGCACGGATGTGGATTACGAGACTGCGTTTATCCACTATCGTCTCGCGTCTGAGCAGCAGCACAGCGCACAGGCCATGTTTAACCTGGGCTACATGCATGAGAAAGGACTGGGCATTAAACAGGTGGGCGTGACTTCAGATGTATGCGTGCTGCCATTTTGATTTGGGGGAAAGCATCTTCGTTTTTATAGGAAATAGGCTTCCTTTGGAGTGTGCTCACGTTTTAGGTGCTAAGTTAGAAGCCAGTCTTGTAGTATTTCGAAAGAGTACCCTCCACCTCTCTCACCCTCAAGCATACGTGCGTACGCTATTTAGGGTATTAGGCCAAAGACAGATCCATAAAAGTGGAAAACCATCGCTGCCTCTGCTGTTAACTCCTGTTTGAGAAACTGTCCATCAACAGCCAAATTCTGTCATTTCTAAATTACTTTGAAATGAATTAAAGTGTTTGCTAGTGCTGAACTTATTCTCACTCCTACACCTTCCTACTGAAGTCATCCTTTAGACCCGTGGTCATGCAAGTTTCTACCTGTGTTAAAATAACTTTGAGAAACGTATCCTCTTACACATTTTTAATTTGACATTTAAAATTTCTCTTAAGTTTCAAAGAGTCTAAGTTCTAGCTATTTTAAACACTAAAATTTTTATAAATGGAATGACTAAATTACTTTAAATCCCAAAATAATTTGATACCCTCATTATTAACTTTTTAAAAAAAGCATGGCAAATTTGTTAATAAAAATTGTATCCTTTACTTTTCTCCCTGAATTTATATTTTAGTCCATTATTCCTAAAAGTTATATACCAGTGTAATATACTGATCACTCTGTCATGCTTATCTGAAACAAAAAGTATGTAAATTCGAATTTGAATTTTATTTCCTGTGATTATAGGCTGTTTTAAGAAATATTATGGGTATATTATTATAGTCAATTATGAATATACTGTTGATCTCATCAAATTCATGATTTTATAAAATTTTACTTTCTCTAATGCATCTTTGAGATGAATAGAGCATTTTAAAAAATTATTGTAAGTATTGTAGAATAGATTTAGCATTCTATTTTCTGTTTTATAAATATATGAGTGGAACCTCGTTCACATAAGTAAGTACATGGGAATGGGAAGAGTTCCATAGCAAGGTTATTGGCTCTTTAAATGGCTTTAGAGTGCTGTGCTGTCTGGGTCAGTGTGGGCTCTGAAACAGTGCCACAGAGCAGTGGCTTAAGCAGCAGGCGTTTATTCTCCCATTTCTGGAGGCTGCGAAGTTGAAGGCCAGGGTGCCTGCAGGTTTGGTGTCTGGTGAAGGCCCTCTCCTCTCTGTGGCCTCTCATGAGGAAAGAGGGAGAAAGGAGCAGCAAGCTCCTTGAGGATTCTGATGAGGACGTTAATTCCTCATCAGATCCCGATAACCTCTCAAAGCCCTCACTTCTTCATACCTTAGGGCATAGAGTTTCACATATAAATATTGGGATAATGCAAACACTTAGTCTGTAACATATGCCAAAAATCAGATGAATCTGTCATCGAAGTTATTTCTAATGATCCATCACTGGATAACTTGGGTAGGTCCCCCCTTCAGTTCTGTTGAAAACAACAAATTAGAAACTAGAGACTTGCAAAAAGAGGTGTTCCCTGGCCACTGGACTCACGCTTTCTCAGTTTCTGGGAGTCACATCTGAAAGGCTTTCCCAGGGCTGATAAGGAGCTAATGATACTCCTTACTCATTCAGTCTCCTAGAGACCTTTTGTGCTTAAAAGAAGGTGGTTCATTTCACTTTGTTAATGCACTGCTTTTTTGTCAAAGTGCTTATTTTATTGAATTTGAGTATTTTATTTCCAGTGTGTAAGTTTTGATACATTTATATGAACATTAGATGTTGAATATAGTTTTATCAAGAATCCGGAGCTGCAGGCTGTGCGTTCAGTTCGTGGACAGTCTGCTGAATAGCACAGCTGCTGAAGCCTCCTTGCCCTGTCAAACCAGTCGGCCAAATCCGACTCGGTTTCTATCAGAAGGCCTGACTTTGTTAATTCAAATAAAATTAATGGGCTTGATGCCTAAAAAGATCACACATAAGTTGTGGTTTTTACACATTTAGTAATAATTTGCAAAGACAATCAGAATTAAAGTGATGAAACTCTTAATTTTTAAAAAAATCTGTATAATAAGCTGTACAACAAGAAAATCAGTGCTTTTCGTGTCATAATTTGTAATGTTATACAAATTTAATTTGTAATGTTATACAAAGCTTATGCAAATTCTTACGAATAAAGACTAATGAAATGCATAGTATTCCTTTGATTAGAGTTAGGGGAGAGACTGCTGGTATCCATAATTTTTTTTAATTTATTTATTTTTAATTGAAGGATAATTGCTTTACAAGAATTTTGTTGTTTTCAGTTAAACCTCAACATGAATCAGCCATAGGTACACATACGCCCCCTCCCTCCTGAACCTCCCTCCCATCCCCCTTCCCATCCCACCCCATAGGTTGGTACAGAGCCCTGTTTGAGTTCCCTGAGACATACAACAAATTCCCATTGGCTATCTATCTTATATATAGTAATGTAACTTTCCATGTTACTCTCGTCATACATCTCACCCTCTCCTCCCCTCTCCTCTTATCCATAAGTCTGTACTCTATGTCTGTTTCTCCATTGCTGCCCTGCAAATAAATTCTTCAGTACCATCTTTCTAGATCCCATATCTATGCATTAGTATATACAGTATTTATGTTTCTCTTTCTGACTTGCTTCACTCTGTATAATAGGCTCTAGGCTCATCCACCCCATTAGAACTGACTCAAATGTATTCCTTTTTATGGCTGAGTAATGTTCCATTGTGTGTATGTACCACAACTTCTTTATCCATTTATCTGTCTATGGGCGTCTAGGTTGCTTCCATGTTCTAGCTATTGTAAACAGTGCTGCAGTGAACATTGGAGTACGTGTGTCTTTTTCAATTTTGGTTTCCTCAGGGTATATGTATAAGAGTGGGATTGCTGGGTCATGTGGTGGTTTTATTCCTAATTTTTTAAGGAGTTCCATTAGTTTTAATAAGGCGTTATGATCACCTTTTCTTATTTGTTTTCTGTTTTTTAAATAAATGACATATTCATACTCTAAAAACTAAGCAATCCAGCATCCAATATAGATAGAAAAATTTAAGTATTAAATTAAGATGAGGATTGGTGATAATTGGAATAAATAATTCAGGATTTGATTGATAAGATTTAATTTCTCTATCGAATCATCCACACACAGGCCATGGATCACATAAAGTTTGATGTGTGATCTTGAAAAATATGACAGTGCAAGTAAAATGTGTTACTTTTTTAAAAAAATCAAAGACACTCACCATCCTGTCACTTTTGTTTGATGCTCTCTTCTTTTTAACTAATGACTTGCCTGGGGACAAGTACAGAGAAGAGCCGGAAGTAACTGCTTCTATTTAACTGTGCAGAAAAAGTCAGTCTTAGTGTTTAGCCTTTCTTTGCCGTGTCATGGAATTCTTACCTACGAATTTAGTATTCTTTGACAATACTCAGGGCATGAGAGAAGTGAGGTTGTTAAATGAGATTTTTGCAACTCACACCATCCCATTCTACCATTTATCTGAAGGCAGAGCGCCCTCATCTGGGCCACAGTTAGTAATAATTTGTTTCCCCCTTTACAGAAATACATCTAAGACAGGGAAAAAGAGGATTGAGAAACCCCTACCACCCCTTAGAAAACTTTTTTGAGTATGTCCACCCCAGGATAAAGATCTCTACTCCAGACAGAAACTAGAAATTCCTTACGCTGACTGGTTTATAAGTAGGAAAAAATTAACTTGAGACCTACAGGTCACCCCAGAAGTCTCCGGGTTAACAGTGTTCTGCACAGACCTCACATACAACTGTGTCCAGCAAGGGGGTGTCAGGTCAGGGACACACAGGTGACCTTTCAAATTGTTTCCATTAGATTCTTCAAAAGCAAGCAGTTAGATAATTAAAAGAAATTCTCCCTAATTAAAGCTTGAGTTCTTTCTTTGAATAAGGGAAATTTTAAAATGAAACTTGAAAGGTAAAATAAACTTTCCGAACATGTAAATAGTAATTATTTTTACTTTAACAAGAAATGAATCTTGGCTTATTACCTCTGTTATAGGATATTCATCTTGCAAAGCGTTTTTATGACATGGCAGCCGAAGCCAGCCCAGATGCTCAAGTACCAGTCTTCCTGGCACTCTGCAAGTTGGGCGTTGTCTATTTCTTGCAGTACATACGGGAAACAAATGTAAGTGGTCCACGAATCTCCTAATGAAAATACACATGCTATAACCTCAACCCACAGGTTTGGTTTTGCTCAGTTGGGGGAGAGGAGAGTAAGTGACTGGTCTTTGCCCTTCTTCCTGGGTAGAGGGACCTCGTCGGATGAGGGATGAGGGTGCCGCAGAGCATTTACAGGTGCCAGGGGCGCCTGACGGGTCCCCGGTGCTAAAGGGCATCCCAGGCGGTACACCAGTGAAGAGCCCGCCTGCCGATGCAGGAGACGCCAGAGACGCGGGTTCAAACCTTGGGTCGGGAAGATCCCTTGGAATAGGAAGTGGCAGCCCACACCAGAATTCTTGCCTAGGACATCCATGGACAGAGGAGCCTGGCGGGCTCCAGTCCATGGGGTCGCAGAGTCAGACACGACTGAGTGACCGTGCATGCATGTATGCCCATTGCTAGTGCATTTCATTGGTGCAGATGTTTTCTGGTTAGGGGAATCTGAGACTAACCCATGACAACTTGAAATAGTAGTTAACTAAGTTCAAAAGCATTTACTCAGATGACTGCCTAGCAGTGACTCAGACCAAGCACTTAAAAAGAGAATTTAAAACATGGAAAGAAGTGGAACCTGAGAGCCTGCCCAGGCTATTGTACTTCAGATTCTTCTGCTAGTGAAACATGTTAAAAACAGCACCGGAAGTGTTTTCTAAAAATACCTAGAATTATTTAAATGTGCTCAACGGTAGATCCTTGCTAGGAGGTGGGTGGGTTACCCATTCTCTTCACAACTACCAGCTTAGTTTCCAACACAGGGCTCTAGGGCTCTCCAGGTGTCTGTTTTGCTTACAGTACCTGTCATTCCTCATAACAGATTCACTGGTGCAGCATTTAACTCTCAAAGTCCTAAAAGGTATGCAGAAAGAAGGGCTGTTTAACTTTAATTCACTCCAGGCCAGGAAGGGATGATGTCAACCTTTTGTTGGCATCTTTCAGGACGAGTTGATGCACCCTTTCACCGTTAGATTCCAGAAGGGGCCTCACTCAGTGTTAACATATGTAGATTGAGGCCTTGGGCTTCAGCATCCAGAAGACGAAATTCGTTTTGCAATCCTAGCGATGTACCAAGGTTCTCCACCTATAGGGCTCCTGAGGGCTGAAGGTGCTGGCGTCTGTCCTGTCCTCTGCTTATACACTCGTAATCAACGTAGGATTGTTTGGTAGTAGGATCCAGGGTACACTGTGCACTCTGCTATCAGTAACTCAAAGGACCTTTGTTCCTTTCACTGAAAAGCTAACAGTGTGGCCACCAGCTCTTACTCTCTCAGGACTATTTCAACTAAACTATTGATTAAATGTGTATTACATTATTATCCATGTTTACCTAATTATCAGTATTGAGCACAGTCTAGGATTTGGTTGTGTAATACTCCATAATAAGTTGTGTTTTAGGAACTTACTCCTAAATAAGGAATAAGGTATAGGAAAACAATCAGATGCCCCATAATCTTACCACTTGGATATTCTCCCACCTTCCCTGTGAAAGGAGTAAGAAGTACTGATGGTAAGAAAGTCAAACAGTACAGAAAAACAGTCTCCTATTGTAGGTCCTACCCCAGGAAACTATTAGTTTCTTATAATTTTTTTCCAGAAAAAATTAGATTCTATACCTACAAATGTATATTGTGGGGACCTTTTAAATGTAGTTTTATTTAAACATTAAGGATTATGCCCCATATTTCCTTTCTTCTTGGTGGGTAAGTAGCAGTCAGAAAATACCAGGAATAACTTAAGCAACATTAAAATATGATATACAAAGAACATAATTTTAAAGTTCAGTTTTAGCAGTCAATTACAGTTAAATCCTAACTAAAATCATTATTTGTGCAGCTGTTAAACATGAATCTAACTATGATTCATATGAAACATACAGAACTAACACCTTCAGTTACAATAAACGGGCGACCGTAGTAAAATAGCCCTGCCGTCATTAGAAGAAAGCGTTTTGGTAGCGAGTGAGTCATCACTGGAAACAGGTTATAGTTGTGCCCATACACTGCTTCCCCAGCCCAGTCCTTGTTCCTAGTGTTTGTTTCAGATATTTCCTGTGAAAATGGTTGGAAATTAGCGCATTGTTACTGACGGGAAGGAGTCCTGAAAGATACTTTGTTGTTGTTTAGTCACTTGGTCCTGTCCGACTCCTAGCGACCCCATGGACTGTAGCCGCCAGGCTCCTCTGTCCATGGAATTCTCCAGGCAGGAATACTGGAGTGGGTTGCTATACCCTTCTCCAGGGGATCTTTCTGCCCCAGAGATCAAACCCAAGTTCTTTTCATTTCTTCAGTTGAACTGATTGTTTTGTCTAGTCCTTAATTTTATTAGATTGTTTACTGTGTTAAAGTCTGGCGGGGTTTAATTTTTAGTTTATTTCTTACTGAAGTACATTTGATGTGCAGCACTCTAGAGTTACATATACAATACAGTGATTCATCATTTTTTTAGATTGCACTCCACGTATGGTTATTAGACATTAGTGGCTACGTTCTCCGTGTCGTAGCTTATGTTGTACGTAACAGTCTGTGTCTCTTCATCCCGGACCTCTGTATCGCCCCTCCCACTCCTTCTCCCTGCTGGTAACCACTACTTTGTTCTCTATATCTGAGTCTGCTTCTTTTTTGTTGTATTCACTAGTTTGTAAATTTTTCAGATACCACGTATCAGTGATATCATACAGCATTTGTCTCTCTGTCGGACTCACTTCACTTAGCATAATGTCCTCCAAGTCCATCCACGTTGCTACAGATGGAAAAATGCCATTCTTTTTATGGCTGAGTAATAATATTCCATTGTGTATATGCACCACATCTTCATTCACCAATTGATGGGCCCTTAGGTTGCTTCCATATCTTGGCAATTATGAATTATGCTACTGTGAACATCGGAGTGCATGTATCTTTCAGAATTAAGTGTTTTTGTTTTTTTCAGATAAATAGCCAACAGTGGAACTGCTGGGTCATGTGGTAGTTTTTATAGTAAAATCTTTTTTCTAAAAAAGACATTGCAAAATATTACTAAAACCAATTGTTTGAATAAATTCTGTATTTATCTCCTAATTTGTGAGGTAACTTTCCTAGCTTTACGTTTAAGTGATCATAATGATTTTTATATTATTCTCACTAAGATTCGAGACATATTCACCCAACTTGATATGGACCAGCTCTTGGGACCCGAGTGGGACCTTTACCTCATGACCATCATCGCGTTGCTGTTGGGAACAGTGATCGCCTACAGGCAGCGGCAGCACCAGGACATGCCTGTCCCCAGGCCCCCGGGGCCACGGCCGGCCCCACCGCAGCAGGAGGGGCCCCCAGAGCAGCCGCCGCCGCAGTAACCCGCCGCGTCCCCCCGACGGTGACAGACAAGGAAAGGGTTTGCTGAGAACGCTTGCATTCGGTGTAGGACTTTGGATCAGTGATTGCCACCTCCTGGAAGAGGCACAAGGAAGCGTTAAATTCCTAAAGCTGCTTGGAATCTGATGCCTTTATTTTCAGGGATAAGTAACTCTTACCTAAACTAAGTTGAATGTCCATTTCAGTGCCGTACGGAATAACAGCTCTCAGTGGCTTCCCCCGCCCCCCTTTTTTCACCCCGGAAACATTTGCAAGGCACTCGCAGTGGTCATGTCCGCTGTGTCCAGCTGTCTTTCTTGGGTCCCTTCAGTCACTCTTTCCCGTTCTGTCAGCCGTCTTGAAGGTCTTATGCATTGACACTAGAACTGATCAATGAAAAAAGGAAAACCCAGTTAGTTGCAAATTTAACCTTAACATGTTTGAAAGTCTGAAAATAGAACTTGCCTTTTAAGTTAAGAAAAAAAAAAAGTCCTCAAAGTGTTCCAGAACTGTGATAACCAAGGACCTTTGATCAGTCCATGTGCAAGTATACATATGCAGCGTATTTGTTCCTTTAAAAGGGAAGGTTGGGCGGTTTCTTATTATTGGTGATTGATTGTCATACTTTATACCATACTTCTCTCCTTCAAAGACTGAAAGGCCTTGTTAAAGAGTTTTATGTGAACTTCATTTCCTTGGAGTGGAGTATATAGAAAACTTTGTGAACTGACTCCTTGAGCTAACACATGAACTTGCCCCACCTACTCACTGTAATTTGCTTGTTTGTTACAAGTATGCAGAGCCTTCATCTGGAGCCAGAGGCTGGACTGAACGGGAGAATTAGAAAGCAATATTGAAGGACTCTGGGTGGGGTACCAGGATCACAGACACACTTTCCCAAAAGTTAACGCTTCTGTTCCCAGGATTCATTTTATTAATACTTTGCATTTCTTACTGCAAAAGAACAGACCACCCTCCTGAATTCTTTAAATGTGAAATATCCTTGCCAGGCTATGGCAGACAGAAACTACCATTACAATACTAAAACTCTAGCGAGTCAGAGATGCATTAAAATCAGTGGTTGAAGAAAGCTACTAAAGTCTCCTTGTTCAGATAGATTTTTATTTCTGCAGCTTGATGTAATGGGAGAAAATCAGCCACCTGCGTAGCTACCATGTTTCATCACCATCCCACTGTTAACAGGAGGAAAAGCGAGGCTGTTACACTTCAGAACTGTCTGCTTAAGGAGTACGGAGAAAAGCCACCACGGCACCAACAAAGACCACTGAGAACATCACATACACAAATGAAGCACGTCAGCCAAACCCATACTCCGTTTTACAGTTGGGTGGCAGCGTTCGCCAGCCTGTATCCAATCTGAGGCCCGTTGAGCGTCTGAGCAGGCTTTCTGCGCTTGCTGACCTCCGTCTGTTTCTATTAATCTTTATACTCTTTTCATAACCCCTCATGTGCCAGAAAACTGGAAGAGTTCCTTACCTGTAGACTTATAAAACTTTGGTTTTTGAAGTGGGGATTGTATTTAGAACTAGGTCTAATCAGTCCGTAAGGAAGCTGAGGGCTCTAAATGTGAAGTTGTGTGCTTTTGTGTGTGTGTGTGTGTGTGTGTGTGTGTGTGTGTAGAGTATTATGAGAAACCTGGTGAGCAAACTTTCCTCCTGGATAGTTGCTTCTAAACCTGAAGAGGTGGTCACAGCGAGAACCATGTGTAAATGCACATCTGAAAGGTAGGCCATTTTACCCTCAGAAATGTAATGTTGCTTTGGGCAGCTCATGTAAATACTGAGACTTCTGTTCGCTCTCTTATGTGAGAGATTCGCTTGCATTTGGTACAGGATGTTCATGTCTTCACCCCTGCCTCTTCTCCCCACCCTTCAAAATAAGTATGATCCACGGTCAGAGCCACTCTCCGTTTCAAAGAAACTGTTTCATTTTATTTAAATGTTTAACAAATAACTTCTATGTTTTTCTGTCATCCACCTAATTTCTCCTTTAGCAGTATTCTTATCTCTTTATCTTTCCTTCCCTCTTAGTACTTGGAAAAAGACAATTCTTCAACAGTGGCCTCTACCCCGAGGCAGACGGGAAAGGCCGGTCTTGTTCTCCAGGTGATGACAGACTTCCTGTTGGCGTACCTCTTGCCCATGTCCTTTTCATTCATCTTCCAAATCGATCTTTTTTCTGTTGGCCTTTGTCCACCTCCTGTTTCACACAGGCTCATTTGCTACTGGCAGTTTGAATGGTAAACCTAAAATAGTTTAGTTCCTGTGACTTCATTCAAAGACTTGTCTTGAAATCCTTGGCTCCCTTCCTCGGCCTGTACAAGGGACCTGATACCTAAACAAATAGGAACGGGGTTTCTCCTAAAATAACGCTCAATACTTAACCTAATCAAATGGCATCCATTTGAATACAATGACAGTAACTCAAGCTAGTTAATGTCAGTGACATTAAACCAACTCCAGGATTCAGGAGTTTTACTGTTAGGATTTAGAGTTAGCAGGTAGAGTGTGGCTTCACCTCTCCGCGGTAGCCCAGCTCTCCCCGTCCCTGTGAGAGGCTGTCTTCCTGCCTTCGGGGCAGCGGCAGCAGGGCCTTTGCTCAGGCTTCACCTCTCCGCGGTAGCCCCGCTCCCCGTCCCTGTGAGAGGCTGTCTTCCTGCCTCTGGGGCAGCGGCAGCAGGGCCTTTGCTCAGCTTCCGTTCTCTTGTGCGTTTGGTCTGTTGCTTATCCAACCGTTCCAGAGTCTGGAGACTCTTTAGCTTTTTGTTTTCTGCTAAGAAGGTGGCACTGGTGTTTGGGGTTTGCTATTGGTTTTCTGTTTTGTTTTGTTTGTTTTTTCCTTTTTGTTCTTGGAGCTTTTGTTTCTGTTTTCTGGGTAAGGCTTACCTTGTTCTTAGTTTCTATTCAATGGCACAGAAAAATCAGGTTTCTTTTCTTCCAAAATGATTTAGCACTTAAAGGAGATTAACTTGCGGATCATTAATCCTAATACTCTTGAGGATGTGTTCCCCTTCTGCATATGCGGTTAATTTGTGAGTTTTACTGCTAAGCCATTGTATCTCTCTATCACTGGGAAGTTGTAGAAACTTCTGCCCATGATCTGTTGCTTTATTTAAGGAGCTGCTGTTGCCTCCAGGAAACTCAAGAATTTTGTATGAGCTTTTTTTTTTCTTTCACCTCCTTTCTTTGCTCCTCATGTTCTTCAAACCAGTGTTTTGGAAGTATGCATGCAAGCCTATAAATGGAGACCACAGGTCTTCATGTATGTGGCATGTGTATTATAGTGTCTAGCTACATCTGCAAACACCTTATTCAGAGGTTTGGATTAACTTTTCACATGCACATTTCAAAACAAAAGTTTTTCAGCCGTTAAACACCCCCCTTACCAAGAAGAGCAGCATGGGCTACATTTACCCCAATAACAGCTACTGTTTGTTTTAAAAGTGAATTTAATTATATGTTATACAATATTATGACTACCACTGTGCAAGAAATAAAGCAAAAGAACTTCTATTTTCATGAAAGTATTTTTCATCAGTCATTGGTCTCAGATATAAGTGAAAATACAAACTTTCTGAATACTGTACTGTCTGAGGCACTACCTGACTTTTAAATGTGTAGTAAAAAGAAGCTAAATTTCTCCTTCCACTTGGTATTTCAAGAAGATTGAAAATATTCCACGTAAAAATGATTTGCACAAGTGAAAAGCCTGTGTGTGCACGAGAAGGATGTCTTGGTTATATGTAGAGTCATCTCACAGCACCAGTTTTCCTGTTTGGAATTATAAGATGACACTGTTCTCTTTGATTTAAAAAAAAATCATAACATTTGATACGATCAAGGTGTAACCACTATTGATACTTAGGAGACATTTTAAAAGACCATAAACTGACATTGGAAAGAACACCATGGTAGACTTTTTGTAAATTTATTTTGTATTTAATTAAATTCAGTATAAAGGCTGGTGAAGTGTAATATAATTGTGTAAACAAATCCTGTTAATAGAGAGATGTACAGATTCGTTTTGTACTGTATCTTGAAACTTGTGAAATAAAGATTCCACCTCTGGTTATCCTGTATGCTAATCATGTACCATGGCCAGGCACCACTCCACACAGACTTTTTTAAAAACCTGAATGATTCAATTTTTTAATGAACCTTTTGGATTTTCAGAAGCTTCTGGAAAAACATTCATTGGGGGCGCTTTGAATCCATCTTAAATTTACTTTTAGCTATTGAAATTCAGATTTCTGTAAGTTGAGTATTATCCTCCGGAGTACAGAGAATATACACTTGCCAAGAAGCGTTTCCATGTTTAAATCCCTGAGATCTTGGACCTGAGTTGGCCTGTGATAGTAAGCGTGATTCACTTTAATCCTGGTTTTACTAAAACTTAGCTACAGTGTGTTTAGGCGTTGCCTTTTCCCAGAAGGTTTTTACAGAGCTGCATACCATGCAGCACAGTGAAATGTGCATAGCATGAGTAAGAGCTCAGTAAAGGGGAAACAAAGGAGAAAACAGTATTGAATCAGGAGTGAACACTGTACAGAGATGCACGTCAGAGCTGGGCTACAGACACAGCCCTGACGTCCTCGAAGCCAACTCAAAAGAAGTTGTTCAGCTTAGAAGCAGCAGATCCTTTTAAAAAGTCTGGATGATGCAGATTGTGGCAGGTGAGAAGTCGCACCTCAGATTTTACTTCTGGAAAGACAGTCAGCCACCCAAGGTGACCTTGACTAACTTTGACTGAAATCAGAGTCGTGAGGAAGTTGCGCATCAGCTGAAACGTCCATAGTGTGTCCATTCCGCCTGGCGATGGGCATGATCCCTGGTTGCCAGTTCACCCCTTTCTGACAAGTCAGTAAAACGAGTCCTGGGGCTTCACTGGATCCAGCCTGGAGAGAAACAGCCTCTCCCTGTTCCTTGTACAACACTAATTTTGATTGGCCACACTAACCCTGAAATTTGCTTATCCTATGTCATGACGCATACATGAATGTATGCACGTAAGAAATTACAAATAGTTTCTGTAGTAGAAACTATAGGGGGGGAAAGGATTTTTTCACTTTTTGAATGTTTTGCAAATCACTTGAAGAGTCAAGGGAAAAATAAAATGAGCTTTAGAGTTTACCAGTTCAAAAGGAGAGGTGCCTCTATGTTACGGGTCTTGTCTATTTCTTCCAGTGTCATTCCCACCACTGTTGAGAAAGCCATCACGCTGAACAACCTTATGGGATCCTGAAAATTCTGCCAACCTTCTGATTTACTGTTAGGATTACATTTTGAGCAAAACTCTGGTTTTCCTAGTGGCCAAATGTTTTCCATCTGGATTAATTTCTTCTAAACAGGACCTAGTGCTAATGCTGAATTATGTGTTAAATCCAACTTTTAAAAATCCCACATGATTTTTTTTCTCATATAAGTTGAGAATGTGGTCAGTTAATTGACCCAAGAACATTTATCTAAATATTTTCAGGTTTTGCTCAAATCCAGTTTCCTTGTGCCTTCTCTCTACCACCTAATACAACTCTCTTATTTAGCTTCTCAGGATTGAAAAGAATTTCTCCTAAGCCTTACATGTATCAGATAGAGATTTAAGTATCCTAAACAAGGATTCTGACTTTGAAAAATAAAGTGGTCATCGAGTTTTACGTGATTCAGGATTTAAATGGGAACAACAGAAACCTCGGTTGCCGGAAACAGATTTATTTCAAGATGTTAAAGCCCAGCTGTTGGTTTCAGAGCTTGTGCATCTGGGTTTCCCCATTCTTCACCCATGCTTTGCCTATATTTTCCTCCCCCTTAAGAAAATTTGATTAGTTGAATTTTTTGTTGTTCTAAATGAAATTTTTTTTTTAAACAAATAAAAACTAATGCTGATCGTGCAAGGGAGGGGGAGGTAGTAAAGGGAGCCCATCCAGTTGCTCTTGTCTCTTAGGTACTAGTACAGAATTTACTTGAATGTTTTTCAGCCTCCACATTTGTTATTTCTTTTGCATACCATTTAGACAATGTTCTTTGGTAGCATCGTGAGCACTGCGTGGAAATTTACTGCCAGGACAGGTGAGAAGAGCACACTGTTTTCCCTACAGTCCCTAATTTGACTCCAGATGAAGCAAATGCTGTAAATGGAACTGTCCACACCAGAGCTGTGAACAACAGCCTCTGTTATTTCAAGGGCAAGGAAAAAAGTACTTCAAGAAGCCTTAAATGTGTTCATTGGTATTTCATCGCTCACTCAAGACTTAAAAGTAATCAAAACGGCATAAGCAATATTTTTTGTCCTCAAGTTCACTAAACCAAAGAAGGAATCTCGTAGCTCTCTCCCAGCACAGTAGAGTAGGTTCAGGAATAGGTTAATACTGCTTAACCTGAGAGCAGTGAAGTAGAAGAAAGGCCTACGAACTGGGATGAAAGGCCAACCTTAGCCAGAGAAAATCTGCACTGCACCCATCAGACCTACGTCACCAATGAAAGGGCCATTTTAATCACGAGTCATTATCCAGTGGCTGAGTCACGATGATAAATGGGACAGACCCCCACTCAACCTCCATGGCCTGTGGCGGGCCTCTCCCATTGACCCTCCTGAGTTGCCTAAGCCCTTCGTAGAAGATTAGTGGTCAGTCCAGCCCCCACTGAGTGGCCCTGATATGCAAAGGGAGAAAGGAAGGACACCACAGCAAGGGAGAGGAGAGAGCTGGCCTGGCCTCTGGTCCTCACAGTGACTGGATGGCCTTGGGCAGACCACTCACTATATGGTGAGGTTGGTGGCCCTGGGTGTTCATTCAGGTCTTGCCAGCGCTTGGAGGTCTTCAATGCCAAAAACAATTGAAGAGGAATGTTTCCAAGAACCAACCAGCCTGAGAAAATGCCTCACAGTTGGCATTCAGTTTGGGGTTCTGGAGAACAGGTCACCATGAAGTCCATCTAGATGTAGGTGTGCATTTTGTTCTAATATCGGATGCCCTAAATATCAAACCTGGGTTTGAGCAAACTGCAGTTTTTCTCTGCGGGACCTTATGTCCCTTCAAGACTGAAAGCTTCAGCAAGTGAATGCTGCCTTCCCGTGAAGAGACTTGAGAAGGAGAGCAGAGCGTTACAAGGGTCAGGAGGGTGGATTATGCGGCCTTGAGTCTTGCAATCTTCCGTTATGGGCTTTATGCCTTGAGGGGCTTCTTTATTTATATAAGATCTCGATTAATTCTGGAACGAAGTTTTGCAGGATCTGTTTGAATCTTCATGGGATGGGCAAATTTTGCCCATATCAACTGGAGATTTTGCCCACAAGGAATGGGGTAGCTGATTCAGTGGACACAAATGATCAGCGTTTCCAGACTCAAGTCTTTACTAGGTCAGAGACGGAGCAAATGAACAATGTCAAAGGGTCATTTAATTCACTGGTTGGCTGGTTATTTTTTATATAATTGTAGGTATTTATTTATGTTTGGCTATGCTGGGTCTTCATTGCCGCACAGGCTTTTCCCTGTATGTGGCATGCTAAGTCACTTCAGTCATGTCTGACTTTCTGTGACCCGTGGACTATAGCCCGCCAGGCTCCTCTGTCCATGGGATTCTCCAGACAAGAATACTGGGGTGGGTTGCCACACCCTCCTCCAGGGGATCTTCCCCCCATCCAGGAATCAAACGTGCATCTCCTGCATTGCAGGAGCCACCAGGGAAGCCCAACATATACATTACTGTGTGTAAAATAGATAAAAATAGATAGCCGGGGGAGTTTGATGTATGACGTCGGGAACCTGTCAGAAGCTGGTGCTCTGTGACCACCTAGCAGGGTAGGATGAGGAGGGAGGCGGGAGGGGGTTCAAGAGGGAAGGGACATATGTACACCTGTCCCTGCTACCGATTCCTACTGAGGTGTGGCAGAGATCATCACAGCATTGTCCAGTCCAGTTCAGTCACTAAGTCGTGTCCGACTCTGGGACCCCATGGGCTGCAGCACACCAGGCCTCCCTGTCCATCCCCAACTCCCGGAGTTTAACTCATGTGTATTGCCTCAGTTATGCCATCAACCATCTCATCCTCGGCCGTCCCCTTCTCCTGCCCTCAATCTTTCCCAGCATCAGGGTCTTTTCAAATGAGTTGGTTCTTCGCCTCAGGTGGCCAAAATATTGGAGTTTCAGCTTCAGCATCAGTCCTTCCAATGAACATTCAGGACTGATTTCCTTTAGGATGGACTGGTTGGATCTCCTTGCTGTCCAAGGGACTTTCAATATTGTAAAGTAGTTATCCTCTAACTAGAAAAGACAAAATTAAAAATGGCCTCCAGGAGCTTTTGAAGACCAAAGCGGCTTCCATGAGTTCTGTGATTCTAAGTTAACCCCAACTGTCACCACCCCAACCTGTGTATAAATTTAGAACAAGACCTCCCACGTCCATTTACCTGAAATAGCTGAGCTAGTCAAAGAGTCGAGGAGAAGGCAATGGCACCCCACTCCAGTACTCTTGCCTGGAAAATCCCATGGGCCGAGGAGCCTGGTAGGCTGCAGTCCATGGGGTCACATAGAGTCGGACACGACTGAAGTGACTTAGCAGCAGCAGCAGCAGCAGCAGCAAAAAGTCATGACAGCTAGTGGAGGCGCGTGTGCATGTGCTGTGTTCATCCCGGCAGGGCTGTTCAGGTCTCACACTGCCTGCCTGCCTCCCTCTGCCCTTTGTCCCAGCCCACTTTCCTCTCGTCTCCGCATTAAATCAGGTGCACCTGTTAGGCACCCCCTGTGTCTTTCCTTTATAGCACTTCTTATTGATTATTCACACTGTTTAATCTTGGTCTCCCTGTTGGTAAATCCCTAGAGAACAGACACCATCTGTGTCTCATTCCCCAGTGGACACCCAGAGCTTGGCATGATGCCTGACATAGCAATCAATTTGGTACATGTTTGAGTTGGCTTAAAACTCAACATTCAGAAAACTAAGATCATGGAGTCCAGTCCCATCATTCCATGGCAAATAGATGGGGGAACAGTGGAAACAGTGTCAGACTTTATTTTTTGGGGCTCCAAAATCACTGCAGATGGTGATTGCAGCCATGAAATTAAAAGACACTTACTCCTTGGAAGAAAAGTTATGACCAACCTAGACAGCATATTAAAAAGCAGAGACATTACTTTGCCAACAAAGGTCTGTCTAGTCAAGGCTATGGTTTTTCCAGTGGTCGTGGATGGATGTGAGAGTTAGACTGTGAAGAAAGCTGAGCACCAAAGAATTGATGCTTTTGAACTGTGGTGTTGGAGGAGACTCTTGAGAGTCCCTTGGACTGCAAGGAGATCCAACTAGTCCATCCTAAAGGAAATCAGTCCTGAATGTTCATTGGAAGGACAGATGTTGAAGCTGAAACTCCAATATTTTGGCCACCTGATGTGAAGAGCTGACTCATTCGAAAAGACCCTGATGCTGGGAAAGATTGGGGGCAGGAGGAGAAGGGGACGACAGAGGATGAGATGGTTGGATGGTATCACCGACTCAATGGACATGAGTTTGAGTAAGCTCCGGGAGTTGGTGATGGACAGTAAAGCCTGGCGTGCTGCAGTCCATGGGATTGCAGAGAGTCAGACATGGCTGAGCGATTGAACTGAACTGAACTGAGTTAGTGGAGGGACTTAAAAGCAACATTATGAAAAGAGTTATGATCCAGAGCCAGTCTTGAGAAAACCAGCCTCAACGCAGACGTATGTGAAAGGTTTATTACCGTGTGGCTCACCCGCGTGGTCTAAGTTTTCCCTGTTCTCTTTCGTGGTTCTTCCCATCTGCACACAGGGAGGGGAAATCCCTGCTGGGACACAGCTCTAAGTGAGCAAGAGGAAAATTGGTCTGTCTGGAACTGGGTTCTGTGGCCCATGGAAGGTCCTCAAACTCCCACCCTGCAGAGGGGGGAACTGTGCCCCAGAAACAGAGGCAGGAGAGCTCTACGCTGGGGGCAGCTCACGGGAAGTGACGAAGCAGGAAATGTTAGTAGGTGAAAGTGCCCAAGTGTTAGTCGCCCAGTGATGTCCAACTCTTTGTGACCCCATCAGCTGCGGCCTGCCAGGCTCCTCTGTCCGTAGGGATTCTCCAGGCAAGAATACTGGAGGGGTTTGCCATGCCCTCCTCCAGGGGATTGTCCCGACCCAGAGATGGAACCCAGATCTCCCAATCTGATTGCAAGCAGATTGTTTACCATCTGAGCCACCAGGGAAGCCCATAGTTCACAAGCCACCACTGAAAAGAAACCACAGTGTCCTCCGAGGGGCAGGTCCGCTCACTACCTGGACGCTCATCGAGACCCTGTGCCAGGAGAGAGCAGCGCTCAGATGTGGGGGAGGGGGGTAACTGGGCCGCTGGTGCTCCCTGGGCTGCTGCTGTCTCAGGTCCACCTGCATACAGTTGTCTGGGAAACGGGCCTTTCCCCACGAATCTTCCTTCATCCGATAGACAGATATCATCATGAGAACATGATGATAAAAACCTGGCAAAGGAAACAGGTAGGGAATTCACTTCGGGTTTTTTTCAGAAGTCTTTCCAAGTAACATTGCTATGAAAACCTGATGGCTAAATGGGCTTTCCTGCTGGTCCAGTGGCGAAGACTCCTTGCTCCCAATGGAGGGGGTCAGGTTCCATCCCTAGTCAGGGACCTGGATCCCACGCGCTGGGACTTAGACCCAGCGCAGCCAAATAAATAGAATAAAAACAAACATTAAAAGGAAAGGAACAACAACAACAAAATCACTGACAATGAAGAAGTCTGCAAATATCTCTTTATGACTGAAAGCGCCTCACTCCTCTCCAGGGATATTGGGCGGTTATCCGGCCATATTCATCCTATTTCCCTCCTGCAGGTAACCTCCCTTGACTGGTTTTCTTTGTGTAACGTGGAGGGCAAGATCCAGGAGAACCTGAATTCACACGCAGGCATCTCCTCCTACTGTGCCTGGTATCACTTGTCTCCAGGGTGGATGGTAAATTGAACTGCGTTATAATTCAGACTCTCTAAGTCATGTTTTTTTGTTGTTTCATTTCTGTCCTATGTCCTGCCTAGCTAATCATTTCAAATCTATCGAAAATTTCCTCTGAAAATTAACTTTGCAGTTCACACAGGTTCCCCTAGAGGACGCCAAAGGGCTACATCTGATGGAAGATGAAGGCTGGAAAAGTCCTTTCTTGGCCAGGTAAGATCCTAGAGGGGTCTGCTCCCATGCTTTCCACAGTGACACCATTGTAACTGCTAGAAGCATCACAGGACTTAGCAAGTGCCCTGCACCAGCAGTGTGGGTTGTGAAATGCACACCAAGCTTTCTTGCTGTGTCACTGGCACGAATGATGTCCCCAGCCTCCCCCAAATATTTCAGTCCTTGTAGGGGGCCCAGTGATGGCTGCCCAAAGACATTTTCATGCCAGCCCTAGCACCTGTAAGTGTGACCTTGTTTGGAAAAGTTTCAGGGTCTCGAGATGATATTTCCTGGATAATTGGAGCTGACCCTAAATCCAATGACAGCAGTCCTTATAAGAGAAAGGCAGAAGGAAAATTCGGCTCAGACAAAAGAGGGAACACAGGGAAGAGAGCCCACATGAGGACGGAAGCAGAGACTGGAGGATGCACCCACAAGCCCATGAACACCTGGAGCCACAGAAGCTGGAAGAGACAAGGAGGGAGTCTCCCCGGGGCCCTCCCTGGAGGGAGCGCCCCTCGATCTTTGGACTGTTGGGCCCCAGAACCATGAGCAAATAAATTTCTATTGTTTCAAGCCATCAACTTGTAGTAATAAGTTACAACAATCCTAGAAGACGAATATAGTCATACTGCACATTCTCAGAGGGGGTGAAATGGCCCCCAGGGAGGAGGAAATTGTTTCTTGGAAGGGGGCAGGGAATGCATGAATAAATCTGAGATACTGCAGTGATTTGTCGCCCTGCAAAGGACCTCAGTATACAAGCAGATATGCAGTCTATCTGTGGGTGGTTTAGTTGCTAAATCATGTGCGACTCTTGCAACCCCATGGACTGTAGCCCACCCGGCTCCTGTGTCCATGGGATTTTCCAAGCAAGAATACTGGAGTGGGTTGCCATTTCCTCCTCTAGGAGATCTTCCTGACCCAGGCATCGAACCCAGTTCTCCTGTAATGGTAGATGGATCCTTTTCCGACTGAGCCACCATTATCTGTGATACTAAAAAAAAATAAAACCAGGGGAAAAAACCAAAATCTAACCAAGGCTCCTTATGGGAATGATCATTTTTTCCCCACGCTGAAAATCACTCCTCTACACTTATGCTGCACACACATCAGTGCGGGCAGCGAGCTCCGCCCGTGGCAAAGGTCTTGAGGAAGGAGGCTTGGCATACGCAAAGGCGGGATCAAGCCTCAGGAGTCTCCCTGGAAATTCTCGAGCATCTACCCCCAAAACCAGAGTCTGCCTACTTTCTGCTTTGTGCTTTCACCTACACCTCTGACTTTACGGGGGGCTGTCCCCCACTACCTCTCTCTGAAAAAAAAGAGTTAGCTTACAGCTCCAGTTAATAATTCCTGGGTGTGACAGTGTTTCAACCTACAAACTCCTTTGGAAGTCCTCTAGCCTGCCTGAATAGGTTTTTCCGGCCAAATGTGATTGCTCAGAGCCTCCCAACTGTGAGAGGCAGGAGATGTTCTAAACTGTCTAAATACAGATTCCTTTGAGCAGTTAAAAGATTAATTAGAAATTGTATTGGTGAAGGGCTTTTCACTTGTTGGGCCAATGTTTGCTGCTAAGTCTCCATATCCCTTACCTGCTGTGTCCCTGGCAGTGTATTGATTAATATAATTGGTGTAAGTAGTAGCTTTAATGTTTGTAACCTGGGACCCTTGAGTTAATTCTTTTTCTTGTTATAGCCCACCACACCTTTGCCCTGTAGGAATGCAACTTTATCTAATGCTTTTGGAGGGTGGCTCCTGACCAATCACCTTTAGAGAAAAATAAGTTTTCTGAAGAAAGGGTCTTAAAATGTTAACAGGCCTCCAGGCCAGAAGATGATGCAAATCACCTAAGCTTTTGCATATGATAATTTTGCAGGAAGAAAGCCTGGCTTGCTGCATGACTCTACCCCTTCCCCCATTATCCTCTATGCATAACTTAAGGTATAAAAACTACTTTGGAAAATAAAGTGTGGGCCTTGTTCACCGAAACTTGGTCTCCCCATGTCGTTCTTTCTCTCACCTGCTGGCTGAATTATTCAGCCTCTTTTCTCCACTGAATTTCCTCACTGAGCTATCCTCATTCTATTACTCTTTATATCCTTGATTAACGTTTAATTAAGCAATTGTTTCCTGATCCTCGCCTACGCTGTCTCTCCTTCGAATACCCTGGATCAGTCGGGGCTGGACCCCGGCACATCAGTGCTACTTTTAATTTTTAAGATTACATTGTAATCAAAAGTGGAATCCAGCCACTTGCCACTCAAAAGCCATTAAAGAGGACGGGTTGGTGGAAAGGAAAATCTGCTTTGTTTTGGATGCCAGCAAAGGCAGAGGAGATGCCCCCCAACCCAGAAAATCAGGGGCTAGCGCTTTCATAGGCTGAGGAAGGGGCCTACATGTAGAAACAGCACAGTCAGCTCTGAGAGGCATCTTGAAATTGGTCATCAGTGGTCTGACCAGCACCATCCTGTCTTAAGTGCGCTAAATCCTCAGTTCCATGGAAGGTTTGGTCCCATTCGCTTGAGGCCAATTCTCAGAACTGTGGCAGCTTCTGTCATGGCTACAGTCTGGTCATCGTGTGATAATAGTTGACTTCTCCACCTTGGGGGAGGGGGTCGGATTCAGTATCTATAAGACAACTCCCAGGATATGACTCAGAATGTTATCTCCAGCCCTTGAGAAGGAACTAAAGGTCCTCGACTATGCTTGATGACTACGTTATTATTGTTATTAGGTCTCCTTTGACTATTTCCCTTTGTTTCTGTGTTTTCTTACTTCTCTGATGAAAATTATTCTTTGACTGAAGTTTCCCACAGGGCTTCCCTGCTGGCCCAGATGGTAAAGCGTCTGCCCGCAATGCGGGAGACCCGGGTTCGATCCCTGGGTCGGGAAGATCCCCTGGAGAAGGGAAAGGCAGCCCACTCCAGGATTCTTGCCTGGAGAATCCCATGGACAGAGGAGCCTGGTGGGCTATCGTTCACGAGATAGCAAAGCGTCAGACATGACTGAATGGCTAACACTCCCACAGGCAAAAGGCAGGCTGAGGACGTGGGGGTGAGGGGGTGATGGCCATGACCACAGGGTCCTTCTCCACTTCAACATGAGGAAACATTAAGATGTTACAAAAGAGAGAGAAAAGCAAAATATAGCCGGAACCTAACCTTTTTTTCCTCAGGGAAAGGCATTTTAGGCTCCTCCTTCTTTTCTACAAGAGCATCTTGATGAAAGTGAAAGAGGAGAGTGAAAAAGTTGGCTTAAGGCTCAACATTCAGAAAACTAAGATCATGGCATCTGGTCTCATCACTTCATGGCAAATAGATGGAGAAACAGTGGAAACAGTGACAGACTTTCTTTTTTGGGGCTCCAAGATCACTGCAGATAGTGACTGCAGCCATGAAATAAAGAAACGCTTACTGCCTGGAAGAAAAGTTGATGCCATCCAACCATCTCATCCTCTGTCGTCTCCTTCTCCTCCCGCCTTCAGTCTTTCCCAGCATCAGAGTCTTTTCCAATGAGTCAGTTCTTCGCATCAGCTGGCCAAAGTATTGGAGTTTCAGCTTTAGCATCAGTCCTTCCAATGAATATTCAGGACCAGTGTCCTTTAGGATGGACTGGTTGGATCAGTCCAAGGGACTCTCAAGAGTCTTCTCGAACACCACAGTTCAAAAGCATCAATTCTTCAGTGCTCAGCTTTCTTTACAGTCCAACTCTCACATCCAGACTACTGGAAAAACCATAGCTTTGAGGAGACTGACCTTTGTTGGCAAAGTAATGTGTCAGGTCTAAGCCAGTCACTGCATCCTGTATCCTGTTGACTTGGGGATTAAACTTACAACACAGTGTTCAGGTTTTTTCATTGCTGGCTTCCTAAGGAATCATTTTAGATATTTTTTCCCTAATCACATCCTTCTGCCCTCATGGAATTTTAATACCCCTGGCAGAGTCAACCCTTGGTATTCATAGAGCATTGGTTCTGGGATCCGCTACTGATACCAAAGTGAGTTGAATGGATGTTCAAATCCCATGGCCCGTATCCAAGTCTAGACTGAATATGTGTCTTATGTATTGCATGCATGGCTGTGCTTTGTAAATAAATCACAGCCCCTGTCAAGAATCCACTTTTACCCCTTGGGGGGTGGGCAATATCATCCCATTAAGAATGTATAGTGGAAGGGATTTCAACACTTTTGATAATACCAAAAGGCTGGAAATCACCTAAATGTCTATCAGTGAGGACTATTTGAATGAACTGTGATACACCCAAGGAATACAATACACACACACACACACATACACACACAGGAGGAGTCCTTCTGTGTACTAGTAGAAGATCTCCAAAATACATTAAGTAAAAAAGTGCAAGGAGCAGAACATTTACAAAGTGGTGTCATTCTTATACAAGCAGAGAGGAAGAATATGTATCTGTATGTGAAAATCGACCAGTCGTGTCCAACTTTTGTGACCCCATGGACTATACAGTGCATGGAATTCTCCAGGCCAGAATACTGGAGCCGGGGGTAGCCTTTCCCTTCTCCAGGGGATCTTCCCACACTGCAGGTGGCTTCTTTACCAGCTGACCCACTGAAGTATCACAGAAAAGATACATATTGCACTGGTGACAGTGGTGTGCTTAAAGGGAAGGAAACAGAGTGGCCCCGATGGGGGATCAACTTTTGATTGTGTGCCCTGGACCATGGCACTGTGCTGCCTGTTCAAATGTTAAATTAAAAGCAAAAAAAAAAAAAAATCTGAATGTTAAGTTAGCATTTATGCTTTTTGGCATATGTTCTTAAAATATTGGTGCTAGTAGAATCAGTCGTGTTTCACTCTCACGTCACCAGATGAAAGATTCTCTCATGAGTGGGATTTAAGGACACGATAGACAAGCAAGTAAGTGGCTTTTGCCTCAGTTTTCTGTTTCTGCAACACTGGACTGGGTGTTTTGTTTTGTTTTTTTTCACCACCATGGGGTTTTCCATAATACCTCCACGACTGGACGCCAACTCTGCATGGCGTTTGAAAGCGGACCTTCCCGGACTCCCCATCTTCCTCTCTCCTCAAGCCCTCAGTGACTCCTGCGTAGCTGTGTGTGGACTACCTCCACTGTGGTTTCTACACTGCGTTTTCCACACCTGCCACACTTATGTCTTCTTCAGGCAAAGTACCCTTGCACAGTTTGCTGGATATCCTGCAGCTAGAAATTCCCCCAAACATTCCTGCCTTCGGTGACTCATCTTCTAGCATGAAGAAGCGTCAGGCAGCCAGGAGCCCTTTGCCTGTTTAGTTTCCTGGGTCCTGCCCCTTTCTCTTGTTAAGGCTGTCACGCAGTTGGAATACGCCTCATTAAACTCTTACCTAAATCCAGTCGTCCGGTTGCCACCAACACATAGTAACGGAGTGCCGAGTGTGGACTCGTGGGCTCTGCATGGTTTCCACTCCTGAGCGAGCCCCTGGCTTCAGTCCAAAAGCAAGTGCCAGGGGCATTCTGGCGATGATTAACTCATACAGAATCATGGACACACACACACAAATCGTGGCGAATCACTGATGTCCTTTTTACAGGGTGTGGAAGCTCTGTGAATGTGGTGGCCTGTCTGCAGCAGCTAAGTCAGCAGCGGTGATGTCGTTGCACTAGAATTGTCACCATTCAGGTCAGTGCAGTCCTCAGTCATGTCTGACTCTTTGCAATCCCATGAACCGCAGCACACCAGGCCTCCCTGTCCGTCACCGGCTTCCGGAGTTTACTCAAACTCACGTCCATCGAGTCAGTGATGCCATCCAGCCATCTCATCCTCTGTCGTCCCCTTCTCCTCCTGCCCCCAATCCCTCCCAGCATCAGGGTCTTTTCCAATGAGTCAGTTCTTTGCATCAGGTGGCTGAAGTATTGGAGTTTCAGCTTCAACATCAGTCCTTCCAATGAATATTCAGGACTGATCTCCTTTAGAATGGACTGGTTGGATCTCCTTGTGGTCCAAGGGACTCTCAAGAGTCTTCTCCAACACCACAGTTCAAAAGCATCAATTCTTCAGCACTCAGCTTTCTTCACAGTCCAACTCTCACATCCATACATGGCCACTGGAAAAACCATAGCCTTGACTAGATGGACCTTTGTTGGCAAAGTAATGTCTCTGCTTTTGAATATGCTATCTAGGTTGCTCATAACTTTCCTTCCATTAATTCATCAGTATTCAATTTTTGAATGCTTGCAAGTAAGCTCTTAAAAAATAACTCACACCTTAGGTTTGGTGGAAGGAGCCAGGCTTCCATCTGGTCAGTGTGGACTGGCCAAGAATGGAGATGAGAGCTGAAGACCTGTGGGTGGAGGATGGGAGGTGGCCCTTCCTACTGAAGTGCTGGGCCGCGTGGGGGTTGTCAGGAGCTGATAAGAAAGGAGGGATCAAAGAGGGTGTGCGGGGGCTGCAGTTAGAGGGGCAGCTGACCTCTAGGGGTCTCTCTTTCCAAAGACATTTTTTTCATTTTTCGGCCACGTCAAGTAGTGTGCAGGACCTCAGTTTCCCAACCAGAAATCAACCTGTGCACCTTGTGTGGGGCCCATGGAGTCTTAATTATGGGACTGCCAGGGAGGTCTTCCAAGGACAATTTTGGTCCAATTCATCATTGGTCATCGTTTTGCCCTCCAGAGAAAAGAGCTAGTTGTATATTCAGCAAGTGAAAGTCTTCCATTCCTTGGATGCTTATGAGAGCTTGTTCAAATTTCCAAACCGAAGCAGAATTAAATTAAAATGTGTATGTCTATCTTTGAGATTCATGCTGGAAATAATAAAAGAGACATTTATTACGAGGGTCTGGGGTAGGTCTCAGAATCGATACAAAAGCTGAAGATGCAGCCAGCTCTCATGGTCTGGCTCAGGGTCCCCAGGCTCTGGGACTTAATTCATGTTGATCTGAGGTGGGGCTGATGTAATAATAATAGAAATAAAGTGCACGATAAATGTGACGTGCTTGAATCATCCTGAAACCAACCCTGCTCCCCCACGTCCGTGGAAAAAGTGTCTTTCACGAAAGCAGTCCCTGGTACCAAAAAGGTTGGGGTCTGCTGAGATTGAAAGTGTGAGCCCCACTGTCGGAGATGATTCAAATCTCTAGGCTGACCCGTCAGCCAGGGTGGGGCCCGGCACTTGATTGAGAGCCTCACTAAAGACCCTGATGCTGGGAGAGATTGAGGGCAGGAGAAGGGGGTGACAGAGAATGAGATGGTTGGATGGCATCACTGACTCGATGGACATGAGTTTGAGCAAACTTCGGAAAATGGTGAAGACCAGGGAAGCCTGGTAGGCTTCAGTCAATGGGGGCGCAGAATCAGACACGACGGAGCGACTGTACAACTCTGACAGTCTGAGACAGAAGAATCTCCTGCAGTGAGTCCCAACTTTTCTCAGTATGATTTTTTTTTCAAATTTCAAGGACCACCATGTAATTGTTGTCATACTTTTGTATATAAAAACAGTTAACGAACAAAGAAGGCGCACAAATGCATTTACCGGCGGCTTGCAATAACTCTCACTTCCACCAGGGTGCATCAGTGCCCAGGTTTTCAACAATACAAAATCGCAAACCATTTAGGGGAGATGAAATTAGTTTCACCTGTGACTTCCAGTAATTCACCTAATTTGTTGACAGCTCTCCCTGCACCGCTAATGTAAGGATGGACTTTGAATAACTATTTTGGAGACTTCTGTGGGATCAAAGAAAAGACATGATTCTAGTTCTGCCTTTGTGTCTGTTGGCTGTGTGATCTTGGCAAATTATTAAGCTCAAATTAAAATAACATGTTCCTTGTCTTCCTCATAGAGTTGTTCCAAAGAGAAAATGTCTTTAACCTAATATATTATTCAGCTTAATCCTCTGCAAAACTCTCACCTCTCTCTCCACCACACTTCTCTGTGAGCAGTTAGCAATAATGGATGTTAAGTGCTCCTTTAAAAGCAAATTGTATCTACTCCACAGTTGTTTTCTCTTTGTCTCCTATAACTATCTCCCAAGTAACAGTTCTTCAAAAAAAAAGGCGGGGGGGAGAAACAAATGTTCTAGATCTGCACTGTCCAATATAATAATAACCATTTGGCCCATGTGAGGACTGAACACTTGAAATGTGGTTAGTCTGAGCTGAGGTGTGCTGTAAAGTATAAAATCTACACCAATTGTCACAGATTTAACAACAACAAAAAAGGTGTAAAATATTTCATTCATAATTCTTGACTATATGTTGAGATAATATTTTGATACATCAGCTTAAATAAAAGTATATTACTAACATGATTCTGGCTACTGAAAAATTTAAATGATGTATCTGACTCCTTATATTTCCACTGGGCAGTACCGGTCCTGACAATGTAGGTTTTCAGTGTCTGTCCTGCTATGAGTTTCTGTTTTAACCATGAGCACTCTGAGAAGGAAAAGAAGTTCTAGGTAAGCCTAAGACTTAGCTCTTCCACAGATTTATCCTACAGAAACACACACATGCAGGTGCCTGTACAATATGCATATGTGTGCGATACTGTCTGTAGCACGAAGAAAAGAGCCGGAACAGCCTAAATGTTCAGGAACTGCGGCCCAGCTGCTTCTGTGCAACATTATTACAAAGGGAAGACATTCTCCACAAAACCCACTAGAGATATCGGATACCTAACATGAATACCGGAGAAGGCAATGGCACCCCACTCCAGTCCTCTTGCCTGGAAAATCCCATGGAAGGAGGAGCCTGGTAGGCTGCAGTCCATGGGGTTGCTCAGAGTCGGCCACGACTGAGCGACTTCAGTTTCACTTTTCACTTTCCTGCATTGGAGAAGGAAATGGCAACCCACTCCAGTGTTCTTGCCTGGAGAATCCCAGGGACGGGGGAGCCTGGTGGGTGGCGGTCTATGGGGTCGCACAGAGTCGGACACGACTGAAGTGACTTAGCAGCAGCAGCAGCAACATGAATACCATGTTACATATGAATACTTATTCTGCTCAGTCTGTCTGAGATGAGACCTCTCAATCTCTATGTTTAAAAATGTCCTCAAGAGATTCTGATTTCCAGATGTTTGACATACACTAAAATAATTTATGAGTACATGTAACTATAGGGAAAAGATATCCATGACAGTGTTTAGAATAATATGTGTGCTGTGTGCTTAGTCACTCAGTCATGTACAACTCTGTGACCCATTGGACTGTAGCCCACCAGGCTCCTCTGTCTATAGGATTCTCCAGGCAAGAATACAGGAGTGGGTTACCACGCCCTCCTCCAGGGGATCTTCCCCTCCCAGGGATCAAACCTGCGTCTCCTGGGTCTCCCGCACTGCAGGCGGATTCTTTACCCACTGAGCATTCAGGGAATATATAATAATACCAATACAGTATACTAACGCATATATATGGAATTTAGAAAGATGCTAACAATAACCCTGTCTACGAGACAGCAAAAGAGACACTGATGTATAGAACAGTCTTATGGACTCTGTTGCAGAGGGAGAGGGTGGGAAGATTTGGGAGAATGGCATTGAAATATGTATAATATCATGTATGAAACAAGTTGCCAGTCCAGGTTCGATGCACGATTCTGGATGCTTGGGGCTAGTGCACTGGGACGACCCAGAGGGATGGTATGGGGAGGGAGGAGGGAGCAGGGTTCAGGATGGGGAACACATGTATACCTGTGGCGGATTCATTTTGATATTTGGCAAAACTAATACAATTTGTAAAGTTTAAAAATAAAATAAAATTAAAAAAATAAAAATAGTATTACATGTGTGTATATGAGTACAAGGGTTTCCCTGGTGGTAAAGAATCTGCCTACAATGCAGGAGACACAGGTTCCATCTCTGGGTGGGGAAGATCCTCTGGAGAAGGAAATAGCAACCCACTCCAGTATTCTTGCCTGGAGAATTCCATGGAAGGAGAAGCCTGGCTACAGTCCCTGTGGTCTCAAAAGAACGGGACCAGACTTAATGACTAAACAACAGTGTGTGTACAAAGACATATTTAGGCATAGAAAAAAATGTGGAAGGTAAGATCCCCGACTGTTAGCTGTGGTTGCCTGGGGGAAGTGGAAGAGGAAGAAAAGATGGATTTTTCCATTTTTACTTACAGACTTTGGTATTTGTTTGTTTGAAAGTGAAGGTCACTCAGTCGTGTCCGACTCTTTGCAAGAGTATGAACTATATACAGTACATGGAATTTTTCAGGCCAGAATACTAGAGTGGGTAGCCTTTCCCTTCTCCAGGGAAGAACTTCCCAACCCAGGGATAGAACCTAGGTCTCCAGCATTGCAGGCGAATTCTTTGCCAGCTGAGCCACCAGGGAAAAGTGAAAGTGAAGTTGCTCAGTCGTGTCCCACTCTTACTGACCCAGGGATCGAACCCGGGTCTCCAGCCCTGCAAGCAGACGATGTTACTGTCTGAGCCACCAGGGAAGCTCCCCAAGCCCATTTGTTAGTTCAGGCATCACTTTAAAGGGAGGAGGAGGAGGACTTGTGATTTCACCATCCCCCAGTGTTGGGGAGGGAGGCTGCCTGAGGCCGTCACTGGTGCTCACAGCGCAGCCCCGGGGTGTGTGTATGTGGGGCAGGGGGCCGGGAGTCCCCGGGGGGCGGGGGCGGGGCGCGCCCTTCCCCGGAACCCCCCCGCCCGGCCCCGCAGCTGCGCCTGCGCGGCTGCCCTTCTCTCTCCGCTGACCGACGCCTCCCGGGGAGCCCGGAGCCGCCTTGAATCTGGGATCTGCGGAGAGAGCTTTCCAGATCGCCCCTTGGCCGGTGGCAGAAGCCAGAGGCGGTGAGGTCATCACCCCCGCACAGCTGCGACCTATTTCAAGGAGACAGGTGGCGGCTCTGGCCTCCTCCCGTCTGGAAGCTGGCTGCCAGAGGCCTCCTCAAGGGCGACCCCAGCCCTGGACGCCTCTGCGAGGGCCAAAAGGGGCACCTGGGGTGGCCTGGTATACTCGGGAGCCCACAGACACTTCCTCCCTCCAGAACGGCAGGCTCGGCCCTGGTGACACAGACTCCCGCTGGGGGGAGTCATCTGCCCACTCTGCACCCCAGACCTGCAGGATCGGAATCTCTCGGGTGATATCGCCCATCAGCCTTTTGCAGGCTCCCAGGTGATTCGGACAGGCAGCCAAGGTCCAGACCACTGGTCTAACTCAAGTGCCCCAATCCGCAGCAGCCCTGGGAAATGTGCTAGAAATGCAATCTCAGGCCCCACCTGCGACTCTAGTGAATCAGAACCTGCTTTTCCACAAGGTCCCAGGAATGCACCTGAGGGTTTGGACTCCTTGGTGGCTCAGATGGTAAAGTGTCTGCCCGCAATGCAGGGAGACCCAGGTTCAATCCCCGGATCACGAAGATCCCCTGGAGAAGGAAATGGCAACCCACTCCAGTACCCTTGCCTGGAAAATTCCATGGAGGGAGGAGCCTGGTGGGTTTACAGCCCATGGGGTTGCAAAGAATTGGACAGGACTCAGCGACTTCACTTTCTTTTTTTCTTGAGGGTTTGGGGGTTTCCCAGGTGGCGCTAGTGGTAAAGAACCCTCCTGCCAATGCAGGATGGACATAAGAGAAGGGGGGTTTGGTCCGTGGGTCACCAAGATCCCTGGAGTAGAGGATAGCAGCCCACTCCAGTCTTCTTGCCTGGAGAATCCCCTGGACAGAGGAGCTTGGCGGGTTACAGTCCATGGGGTCACAAAGAGTCAGACAGGACTTAGCACTCCCAGGGGTTTGGAAGTGTTGCTATAGGCAGGGGCTGGGAGATAAATAGGCTCTGAGGGCTTGCAAAAAGGAGTGGAACGTTCACAAAACCCCTGACTCCTGTGTGCCCTCAAAGACCTCCTTAACCTCTCTGAGCCTCATTTGCCTCACTGATCTAATGAAGATAAAAAATGCTTCTCTGAGACAGCTACGATGATTAAGCTCGACGATGCCCGCAAAGTGCTGATCATTTGCCCTGTAAACTAACTCTAGGAGTTCCGTGTTTGTTGCTGCTGCTGCTGCTGCTAAGTCACTTCAGTCGTGCCCAACTCTGTGTGACCCCATAGACGGCAGCCCACCAGGCTCCCCTGTCCCTGGGATTCTCCAGGCAAGAACACTGGAGTGGGTTGCCATTTCCTTCTCCAATGCAGGAAAGTGAAAAGTGAAAGTGAAGTCGCTCAGTCGTGTCCGACTCTTAGCGACCCCATGGACTGCAGCCCACCAAGCTCCTCTGTCCATGGGATTTTCCAGGCAAGAGTACTGGAGTGGGCTGCCATCGCCTTCTCCGTGTTTGTTAGGATTGTACTATTTCTCATCCTGAAATGCAAGCTGCTCTGCTGGCCAGCCTACGGTGAGCATGTGCTGCTTGTCCAGCTCATCCCCCATCCCACCAGCATCGAACATCTTTCCGGGGGCTCAGACACGGGGACCAGTCCAGACAGTGTCCAATTCCAGAGTTGTTTTTCCTGTTGCAATCATGCGCTTGCTCCCTCGTTCAGAGAAGAAAAACAATACAAGGGAGTAGGTTCTCGTAATTGCCGTGGAGGCTGCAAATGTGGAGCGTTTCTGTGCCAGCTGGAGAGGAGAAGGGTTTGGGGAAGGGGGTGAATGCCAAGTCTCCGCCCGTCTGGGCTTCTCAGTTGCAGATCAACCTCAGATGGAGGGTAGGAGGAGCTGTGTGAAGGCCTCCGGGACAATCTGGGGACTGGTCTGTGATCAGGGAAGGGGTGGGCAACGTGAAGCCTTGTTGGGCTTTCGGGCTTTGCATACATCCATCCAACAACGGTACTGGTTTTTCATAGCCCTTTTCAGTCGCTTAACAAACATGAAGCACTTAGTGCCAGGCATTGCGTTAGTATCCCATTTCATCATCAGAATTACCCCTGGAGGCTGGTATTACCCTCATTTTATAGGTGAGAAAATAGGTTCAGAGATGTTTGGTTCAAAGGTCACATAGCTGTTAAATGCCAGAATGGGGACTGAAACAGAGGCTGTGCAGGGTCCAAACCTTACTCGCGCTCACTCAAGGGTACATCTCCTCCTCAAGACGCGGCCGTGGGGGCTGGCGCTCTTTCCCATGGAAGATCAGATTGTTATTCTGTGTGTTTTTTCCTCCTGGTGTTGAGAAGCCCCGTCTGCCCAAGTCCTCTGATAATCCCTTCATCTTTGGAGAGGGAGGCACGAATTCCAGTGTGAACTATGGCTCTGTATTTGTCCGCAAACTGCCAAGATTTTAAAAACATCCCCCTTACTTTCACCTCTCCGCGGAAGAA
Source organism: Bos indicus x Bos taurus (assembly GCF_003369695.1). Lineage (NCBI taxonomy): Eukaryota > Metazoa > Chordata > Mammalia > Artiodactyla > Bovidae > Bos > Bos indicus x Bos taurus. The sequence goes on along the minus strand of NC_040085.1, from coordinate 86,529,768 downwards.
ACATTTGTTAAAGACGTTGGGAAATTTACAGATGGGCAGTAAAAGGAGAGATGAGTCCTTTTTGAGGGACAGAAGCATAAGAGAGCAAGCCCTGGCCTTGGGGCAGTGGAGAATATGTGGTGGTTTTATGGGCCAGAAAAGGGGAGGGTGGATTTTTAGGCAAAGGGGCCTAAGACAAAGACATCAGATGTATCTCTGTGTTCTTTTATCCACCCTCCCCCGGCCCAATCATCTTGAAGTAAAAGCCAACTGGGATTTTCAAGAACAAACTTTATTTTGAATTTTAAATTAACTCAGAGATTTAATATGAATGGTATGTAGTAATTCCTAACACTATGTGCCAGCCACCACCCTAAACACTTGATGTGCCTTATCTCATTCACTCCTCACGAGAACCCATTTCAGAGGTGAAGAAACTGAGGCACAGACTAAATAACTTGTCAATAACCATTAAGTGACTGAGCCAGGATTCACAGCCAAGCCACCTGGCTCCCAACGCTCTGCTCTTGCCCACCTGCTGTTTTACCTCTCGAATGCCAGATACTCATATATCACTGCAGCCTCAGGCAAGCTTCCTTTCAAAATGTTTTCTCATAACTCCTTTTTAGTGCAGAGCAGGGCTGATCCAGGAGATCTGTAGCTACAGACATCTGTAGAGTAAAAGAATAATTAATATTAAATATTTGTCAAGCACCTACTACGTGCCAGTGTGTGTGTGTGCTCAGTTACTCAGTCATGTCCGACTCTTTGTGATCCCATGGACTGTAGCCTGCCATGCTCCTCTATCTGTGGGGTTATCCCAGCAAAAATGCTGGAGTGGGTTGCCATTTCCTTCTCTAGGTGGTCTTCCTGAGCCAGGGATCAAATCCACATCTTCTGAATTAGAGGTAGATTCTTTACCACTGCACCCCCTGGCAAGCCCACTATGTGCTAGAAAGGGAAGTCGCTCAGTCGTGTCCAACTCCTAGCGACCCCATGGACTGCAGCCCACCAGGCTCCTCCATCCATGGGACTTTCCAGGCAAGAGTACCGGAGTGGCGTGCCATTGCCTTCTCCGAACATAGGCACAGTGCTAAATTCTTTATAGGCATCTTCTCATTTTATACTTCCCCAAACCCTCTGGGGATGTAGGTATATTATTATCCCCACTTATAAATAAGGGACTGGGGCTCAGGAACCAGCCCAGGATGATACCAGGAGGTGGCTGAGCTGGGTGTCAATTCTAGGCTGTCTGAAATGAGTTCTCCCTTTCAACAAAAATCCTATAGTGTCTCTTTATTCTGTGTGTGTGTGTGTGTGTGTGTGTGTGTGTGTGTTGGGGGCCAGGGGATGGGGTCATTTAATTTTCCTCTAAAAAGCTAAAAAGATTTCCTATCTGTCAAATCAGACAAATAAAAATAACTAATATTTCCACACATCATGTACATTATGAAGGACTCGTGGGTGTATAATCTCATTTGAATGTCAGCAACCTTATTAAGATAGAATTACACATCTTCCAACCAGGTCTCAGAAGTTTCAAGGTATGATGCTCTGTGACAGCAAAAGCAGCTAGGTTCTTTCTTTCTGCTCTTTCATCCTTGACTTTTTGGCTTTATTTTAGGCTTGCTGCCTTGTGAGCACAAAATGGCTGCCACAGCTCCAGGTATCTCATCTTCAGAAAAGTATATTCAAAGAAGGAAGAAAGTAGACTGGGCAGGGAAAGAGGCTTTCATTTAAATCAGGGAGGAAAATCTTTCTCAAACACCCACTCCTCCCCATCTGGTAAACTGCCTCTTACATCTCATTTACTAGAACTAAGCCACATGGCCTTCCCTAGGGGCAAAGGAGGCTGGACAAATTAGTCCAGTATATGAGTTTTTCAGCCTCAACAGTGAAAAGTAGCTATATGACTGACAGTACTGTCTTTACAGCAGGCAGAGGGGGTACTGCCCCAGACTCCAGGCCTCGGGGTCCTGTTTCAGAATGCCTTCCTCACAATTTTCCACTTTGTGCCTGAGACTGGCGGGGCTGAAAGTGCTGTCTGGGTAGGCACCCTGAGCCTGGGTCAGGCCCTGTCTGTCCCCTTTTCTCCCCTTGTAAGTGCTCCTGGGGGCTCCCCCGGTGGTGCTAGTGGTAAAGAACCCACCCACCAATGCAGGAGACACAAGAAACTCGGGTTTGATCCCTGGTTCAGGAAGGTCCCTTGGGGAAGAGAATGGCAACCACTTCAGTATTCTTGCCTGGAGAATCCCATGGACAGAAGAGCCTAGTGGGCTACGGTTCATACGGTTGCAAAGAGTCAGACACGACTGAAGTGACTTGGCACACATGCACACAAGCGCCCTGGGGCTCTCCAGGTGCACATGGAACTGACCGGAGCCCCAAGGAGCTCTTAGCTTCTTCGTCCTGCTGGGGTCTTTTTGGTACCCTGTAGCCGTCTTCTCTACCCAGGAGGCTGGCCGGGAGCATGGATTGCTTCCCTGGCCTGTGCACTCTTTCTTTTGCAGGATTGCATGAGACGGACTGCCAGAGTGGTCCTGGTATGCTGATTCAGGATGACTCACTCACATCATACACTGGATAAGCTCAGAGATCAGGGCGGTGGACAGTTCACTTCTGGAATTTTGGTTGAGCTGCATGTGTGAGCCCAGGCGTTGGTATTGACTGGCAATATTCCAGCTACGGTGCTGCCTCTGGGCTACCTGAGGCATTTTTTCAACTCCGAGCTGGCACCCGGGACAGTGACCCCTCCTTTCTGTGGGCTCCCACCAGCCCCCAGGGTGGCGATGCCTGTTTTCTCCTGGGGCTCTCCAGCCCATTTTCACAATGCCTACAGGCTTTTCTGGTTGAAGTCCTCTCTTGCCTCTGCTCAATGTGGTGACATCGTGCTCTCCCTGGTCAGGCCTTAAGCTGTCTGGATGAGGGATGGACATTCCTTATGTGAATAAGCTTGTTCATTCACCCTGTCCTCCCCTCTGGGTGGTAGGAGGCAGGCAGGGGTGTGGCTGACACTGAGAGAGAGCACCTTCTAAGAATGCAGTGCTTAGAACCTGAAGTTCAAGAGAAGACCTGGTAGTAAAGAGCCATTGAATGGTTTTGGATAAGAGAGAGAAATGATAATGTTTATCAGTTCAGTTCAGAAACTCAGTCATGTCCGACTCTTTGCGACCCCATGAATCGCAGCACGCCAGGCCTCCCTGTCCATCACCAACTCCCAGAGTTCACTCAGACTCACGTCCATCGAGTCAGTGATGCCATCCAGCCATCTCATCCTCTGTCGTCCCCTTCTCCTCCTGCCCCCAATCCCTCCCAGCATCAGAGTCCTTTCCAATGAGTCAACTCTTCACATGAGGTAGCCAAAGTACTGGAGTTTCAGCTTTAGCATCAGTCCTTCCAAAGAAATCCCAGGGCTGATCTCCTTCAGAATGGACTAGTTGGATCTCCTTGTAGTCCAAGGGACTCTCAAGAGTCTTCTCCAACACCACAGTTCAAAAGCATCAATTTTTCGGCGCTCAGCCTTCTTCACAGTCCAACTCTCACATCCATGCATGACCACAGGAAAAACCATAGCCTTGACTAGTTGGACCTTTGTTGGCAAAGTAATGTCTCTGCTTTTGAATATGCTATCTAGGTTGGTCATAACTTTCCTTCCAAGGAGTAAGCATCTTTTAATTTCATGGCTGCAGTCACCATCTGCAGTGATTTTGGAGCCCAGAAAAATAAAGTCTGACACTGTTTCCCCATCTATTTCCCATGAAGTGATGGGACCAGATGCCATGATCTTCGTTTTCTGAATGTTGAGCTTTAAGCCAACTTTTTCACTCTCCTCTTTCACTTTCATCAAGAGGCTTTTGAGTTCCTCTTCACTTTCTGCCATAAGGGTGGTGTCATCTGCATATCTGAGCTTATTGATATTTCTCCCAGCAATCTTGATTCCAGCTTGTGTTTCTTCCAGTCCAGTGTTTCTCATGATGTACTCTGCATAGAAGTTAAATAAGAAGGGTGACAATATACAGCCTTGACATACTCCTCTTCCTATTTGGAACCAGTCTGTTGTTCCATGTCCAGTTCTAGCTGTTGCTTCCTGACCTGCATACAGATTTCTCAAGAGGCAGATCAAGTGGTCTGGTATTCCCATCTCTTTCAGAATTTCCCACAGTTTATTGTGATCCACACAGTCAAAGGCTTTGGCATAGTCAATAAAGCAGAAATAGATGTTTTTTCTGGAACTCTCTTGCTTTTTCCATGATCCAGTGGATGTTGTTAATTTGATCTCTGGTTCCTCTGCCTTTTCTAAAACCAGCTTGAACATCAGGAAGTTCACGGTTCACATATTGCTGAAGCCTGGCTTGGAGAATTTTGAGCATTACTTTACTAGCATGTGAGATGAGTGCAATTGTGCGGTAGTTTGAGCATTCTTTGGCATTGCCTTTCTTTGGGATTGGAATGAAAACTGACCTTTTCCAGTCCTGTGGCCACTGCTGAGTTTTCCAAATTTGCTGGCATATTGAGTGCAGCACTTTCACAGCATCATCTTTCAGGATTTGAAAGAGCTCGACTGAAATTCCATCACCTCCACTAGCTTTGTTCATAGTGATACTTTCTAAGGCCCACTTGACTTCACATTCCAGGATGTCTGGCTCTAGGTCAGTGATCACACCATCGTGATTATCTGGGTTGTGAAGATCTTTTTTGTACAGTTCTTCTGTATATTCTTGCCACCTCTTCTTGACATTTATAGGTTAGATCAATAGCTCTGGGTGGGATGGATCAGAGCAGCGTTTATGTGGTACCTGTGAAGAGCTGGTTTTCCTTGATGCAGAAGCAGGTTTTAAGTGGTATGCAAAAGGAGCAATACATTTCATTGGCTCGCATAGTGTGAGAATTATTCTTTTTCCAATTATCTTTCAGTCTGTTTGCTTGATTTAGCCAAGAAGAAATGATCAGTGTGGTGGCAGTGTGTCTTTAATACCTCTCTAACTGAGCTGAACTGAAATCTTGATGTGCTGTGCTTAGTCACTCAGTCTGGTCTGATTCTTTACAACTGCATGGACTGTAGCCCACCAGGCTCTTCTGTCCATGGAATTTTCCAGGCAAGAATACTTGAGTGGGTTGCCATGCCCTCCTCCAGGGGATCTTCCCAACTCAGGGGTCGAACCCAGGTCTCCCACATTGTAGGTGAATTCTTCACCATCTGAGCCATCAGGGAAGCCCTAAATCTTGATACTCTTCTTTTTGAGCAAAGAAAAAGCAGGACCTCAAACTTGAAACTTTCAGCAGCCAACAGTATCCTGCTAAGATTAGATAACATGGCTTATTTTCATTCTACTATTTTTTGTGTGGTTAATGTTCTATTTATGGCAAATGATACTGGTTTTTTCATTGATGATAATGATATAAAAATTCCTTTTCAATAAAGTTGAGAAAAGTGAGACGAATTTAAAGAAATAGGTGTATACTGTTAAGAAACAGTTAAGTGTATACTAAGTAGAACCTTAGTACAGCTGATAGGGGCTTCCCTGGTGGCTCAGTGGGAAAGAATCCACCTGCAATGCAGGAGACCTGGGTTTCATCACTGGGTTGGGAGGATCCCCTGGAGGAGGAAATGGCAACCCACTCCCATATTTTTGCCTGGAGAATCCCATGAACAGAGGAGCCTGGTGGGCTGAAGGCCATGGGGTCACAGGAGAGTCAGACATGACTTAGCAACTAAACAACAACAATAGCAACAAGTACAGCTGATACATGGAGACTTTTGTACATCTGCAAGAATGTACAGTCAAACACAGATGACTGGAATTTAAGATACACTGGAATAGAAGAAAGTAAGATTAAACACAAGAGACCAGTAAGAAGGTTATTGCAATAATACAGGTGAGACATTTTCAACTTCCTCTGATTAGAGTCTTATATTTATTTTGTTTTGCTCTCAGGATTAAGCCTTGAGGGCAGCCAGAGTGATTGTCCAGTTAACACCATTGTTAGCAACGAAAACCGTTGCCACAGATGATGAGCTGGACTTTGATGTTAATGTATTCTTTCAAACATTGGTCCCCAAAGCTTTCCCTGACATGCTGCCTCAAATCCAACTTTGGGTGATAAAATTATACATAAATGAATTTTAAAAAATTTTAAGTTATAAAGAAAAAAAATCACATCTTACATTTTAAGAATTGATCATCATTTCACAATCTATACAAACATTGGTTCGTTATATTGGTGGTGGTGTTGTTGTTCAGTAGCTAACCTGAGACTAATATAATGTTAACTATTTTGAACTGTGCTGTTGGAGAAGACTCTTGAGAGTCCCTTGGATTGCAAGGAGATCCAACCAGTCCATCCTAAAGGAAATCAATCCTGAATATTCATTCATTGGAAGGACTGATGGTGAAGCTGAAACGCCAATACTTTGGCCACCTGATTTGAAGAACTGATTCAGTGGAACAGACCCTGATGCTGGGAAAGATTGAAGGCAGGAGAAGGGGACGACAGAGGATGAGATGGTTGGATGGCATCACCGACTCAATGGACATGAGTTTGAGTGAACTCAGGAATTGGTGATGGACAGGGAGGCCTGGAGTGCTGCAGTCCATGGGGTCGCAAAAAGCTGGACACAGCTGAGCAACTGAACTGAACTGATACTTCACTTGAAAAAATAAAAATAGCATCTTACTTTTAAAAAAATGTTTCAAAAATTCTTGTTCATCTTTCAAATTCCTTCAATTCAAACATCACCCCTTCTGAGAAGCTTTCCCTGATTTCTCTATGTCTACTCATTTGTTCCTTGCCCTGTGCGTTCAGTGAACCTTCCAACACACATAAGCCAAACTTGGAAATTACCTGGTGGTCCAGTGGTTAGGACTCAATGCTTTCACTGCTGGGGCCTGGGGTTCAATCCCTGGTAGGGGAACTAAGATCCTACAAGGCATATGGTATGGCAATAAAGAAATAAATATTAAGCCAAACTCTATGGAACAGTGTCTTTGTGGGCCTTCTTGCTAGGCTCTCAGCTTCCCAGTGACCCTGTCTTTCTTTTTATCCATGCCCTCTACGACTATTCCAGCAAAAAATAAGCAGGAGTTCAGTAAGGATTTCTGTAACAAATAAATCTTGCAGTGGTGACACCACATAACAGAAGAACACTTAGAAAGTCATTCAGTTCAGTTCAGTCGCTCAGTCGTGTCCGACTCTTTGCAACCCCATGAATCGCAGCACGCCAGGCCTCCCTGTCCATCACCAACTCCCAGAGTCCACCCAAACTCATGTCCATCAAGTCAGTGATGCCATCCAACCATCTTATCCTCTGTCATCCTCTTCTCCTCCTGCCCTCAATCTCTCCCAGCATCAGGATCTTTTCCAATGAGTCAGCTCTTTGCATCAGCTGGCCAAAGTATTGGAGTTTCAGCTTCAGCATCTGTCCTTCCAATGAACACCCAGGACTGATCTCCTTTAGAATGGACTGGTTGGATCTCCCTGCAGCCCAAGGGATTCTCAAGAGTCTTCTCCAACATTACAGTTCAAAAGCATCAATTCTTTGGCTCTCAGCTTTCTTCACAGTCCAACTTTCACATCCATACATGGCCACTGGAAAAACCATAGCCTTGACTAGATGGACCTTTGTTGGCAAAGTAATGTCTTTGCTTTTGAATATGCTATCTAGGTTGGTCATAACTTTCCTTCCAAGGAGTAAGCGTGTTTTAATTTCATGGCTGCAATCACCATCTGCAGTGATTTTGGAGCCATTATGTTCTATTAATTTCAAAGTCAATGAAAGTTCATAGAAGGGAAAAAGCTACATGAATTGGAAGGTGTGCTGAAGGAATTAAGGACGTTAAAAGGCTTGAGTGGGAAACTGGAAATCTAAATAAAGATTCTTCAGCATCTTAGTAGCACAATTTCCCACTTGGAAGAGTATTGTATGTGTGAGCAGGAGATGCTGGAGGAAAGGAAGCAACCAGATCCCAGTAGAGGATTTCTCTTATCTTTTCTTTTTCTCAGCCTTTTTGAGGCCAGCCCTTAGATGTGGCTGACATTGTCTACAGACCTTGCTCTCCCCAGAATTCTTCATGGCGCTTGGTCCATTAATATTTGTGGAATGGAAGCACCTTGCATAAAGACAAAACTAAACACTGTATTATTGATAGAAGTTCATTAAGAGTTCACAGAAGGGAGGAGATCAGGAGGAATGAGATTGTATTGAGGGATTTTTCCTGGATACAGGGTTGAGCTAAGCTTTGGGACAGAAGGACATAGGCTTTCCCATTCCCATGCCCTGAAGTGTTGTACCAAACTGCCAGTGAAGATGGCTCTAGTCCTCTAAACCTGCAAAAGCTACCCTGCCAGGGAAGTAGCCACTACCCACATGTAGCTATTTAAATACAATTGAAAATCCAGTTCTTCACTTGCACTAACCACATTGCAAGTGTCCAATAGCCACATATGCCTAATGGCTTTCATAACAAATAGCTCAGATGGAGAATATGTCCGTTACCATAGAATGTTCAGTTGGACAATGCAGATCTAAAAAGATCTGTTGTTGAAAGCTGCAACACGAGGGCAAGACAATCTGACTTTTTCATAGGCTTTTCTGTTTCTCTACACTTTTATACTTTTAGCTACTACACTTTAGGATTTAACTGACGTTGCCTTCCCTGACAGTTTCTACACTCTTGGAATGCATGCTGTGGACATGAAAAAAAGATTCAGTGATTTTTAATATAGTCACAAAGTTGTGCAATCATAATCATTATCTAATTTTAGAACATTTTCGTCATTGCAAAAGGGAACCCCAGATCCATTCAGCAGTCGCTCCCCATTTCTCTTTCCCCAAGACCCTTGACGACCACTAATCTGCTTTGTGTCTCCATAAATCTGCCCATTGTAGAAATGTCATCTAAAGGGTATCCTACAATATGATGCCCTTTGGGTCTCTGCTTCTTTCACTTAGCATAGTGTTCTCAAGGTTCATCCATATTGTAGCGTGTATCTGTATCCACTCCTTTCTATAGCTGGATAGCATTCTATCATATGGATGCACCTCATTTTGTTTATCCATTCATCAGTTGATAAATGTGGGGTGCTTGCATTTATCCGCTATGATGAATAATGCTTCTGAGAACATCAGTGTACACATTTTTGCATGCACATATGTTTTAAATTCTCTTGAATATATACTTTAGAAGCAAAATTACTGGGTGATAAGGTAACTCTATGTTTAATTCTTTCAGGAACTGCCGAAGTGTTTTCTAAGTCAGCTGCAGCATTTTATTTTGCATAAATTTAAGAGAGAACTATTCTTTTCTTTATTTGATAGTGCTTGACATACAGAAACTGCTTGCTCACTATCAGGTCAGGTTGGTGATCACTTTGACCCACACCAGTCTGGACCTGGAGGATGCCCTGTTGACCAGCATAAGGGTGTGGCCCCAGTCTCCTTAATGCCACCCTGTTACCCTGTTAAGGACTTTAGGCAATCAGTTCATGTTTACTGAATACCTATTACCTCCCACTGGCTGACAGCCATGTAAACTAGAATGCTGTCATGCAGATATAACACAGGTGAGGGGATTCTACCTTTGCCTGGGAGAGCTAATGACAGCCTTATGGAGGAAGAGCTATTTTAGTTGTCTTGAGTGCCAAGTAGCCAGGGAAGAAAAGCCACACAGGAAGCAGAACCAAGCAAAGCATTTTGCTAGAGGAGACAGGGATGAGAGATGGATACACAAAAAGCTCCTGCCAAAGGGGGATTTCACAGTGAATGTGATGGAATCCAGATTTTAAAAAATATATATTTATTTATAAACTCTTACTTGCAGCATGCAGGATCTAGTCCCTGACCAAGGGTTGAACTCAGGCCCCCTGGGTTGGGAGCCAGGAGTCTTAGCCACTGGACCACCAGGGAAGTTCCAGGAAACCAGAGTCTTCCATGTATCCTTCCAGGGGGGCTGAGTTTAGTGTGATGAGACCAAGGTTGATCAGTTTAAGAAATCATCTGGGGTTAGCCTAGTTCTTTGGCTGAAGGAGCCTCTTTTCTTCAGAGTGACTGCATGATCAATCCAGATGGAATTTCTGCTTTACCAAAAGCCACACCCATGTTGTGTGGGAGGGATGCTGGTGAAAGAGACTTCCTCATACAATCTGCTGTGCCCTCATTTTTACCAGGTAAGGCTTCACTATACCAATACATCTTTTCAGTATGAAGTTAATTGATTGCTTATCCACTAATGTAAACTGGAGAAAACTGAGCTCATTTTCTCCAAGGGTCTTGGGCTCTTCAAAGTAAGTGTGTTTCAGCTCACTCCCTGATGGCTCAGATGGTAAAGAATCCGCATGCAATGCAGGAGATCTGGGTTCGATCCCTGGAACAGGAAGATCCCCTGGAGAAAGAAATGTCAACCCACTACAGTATTCTTGTCTGGAGAATCCCATGGACAGAGGAGCCTGGTAGGCTAAAGTTCATGGGGTAACAAAGTGTCAGACACGACTGAGGAAGTAATACTTAATCCTTAGGGCAAAAATCAGGCTCTTTAGAATGAGTCATACTGGCTTTCACCAGGGTCTTTTAACTTCTCTATTAAACTAAATTTCTCTCTCAAGGGTTCTGTCAACACAGGAGAAAAGAACTAGGGGGAAATACCTGTAGGAAAATGGTTATATACTTGCTGTCAAGAAGACATTACTGCAACCAAAGTCAAAGGTAAGACAGAAACGGTGCTATTTGTTTATATTCATTGTCTAGCTGGGTGTTTGGGGATGGGGTTGGGGTCCTTTGATGAGTGGTAGAACAAAGTTCTGGGAGCACCCTGATTTACAGTGATTGTTTTTATTCTTTAGAAAGATTCATTGCAGGTGTGAGAGAATGTTGGGAGGACTGAAGACTGTAAAATGGGAGGAGAGATGAAGATGTGGACAGTTTTAATTCCTGACGGTTGCTCTCCATTCTAACTTGTGCCTCTCCATAGCAATGCAGGGCGACTGTCTTCCAGATGAAAATCTCTCGCACTCAGAGCTGATGTCTCGTGTCCACAAAGGACCTCTGTACATACTTATGACAGCTGTTATATGCATTTCTGAATTAATATATGCAAAGTACTTGGAAACCTGACTGGCGAATACTACGCATCATGGAAACGTTAGGGTTGTTGTTATTATTATTCAGACTCATCTCCATAGCTAGGTAAAGATTCCTTGTCGAGGAAGACCTCACTGTCCTTCTCGTCCTTAGTAATCTCTTAACGTGATTAGGACCTTGGACAAGTCGCTTACCCTTTGCAAGCTCCACAAAGATTGTGTGTCAAGTACGATCTGAGTCTAGAAACACAATTTGGTGCCCACTGTTTATGAGCTACTGCCCTGCGTCCTGTGCCTATATATATATATATATATATATATATATATATATATATCAGTTCAGTCTCTCAGTTGTGTCCAACTCTTTGCGACCCCATGGACTGCAGCACACCAGGCCTCCCAGTCCATCTCCAACTCAAACTCATGTCCATCACTGCAGTGATGCCATCCAACCATTTCCTCCTCTGTCATCCCCTTCTCCTTCTGCCTTCAACCTTTCCCAGCATCAGGGTCTTTTCCAACGATTCAGGTGGCCAATAGCATTATTAGCTATAATCCTATAGCTTATATTTATATATGTGTATATATATATAGAGAGAGAGAGTATGCCTATATATATATATGTATATATAGTAAAACCAACCTAGACAGCATATTAAAAAGCAGAGACATTACTCTGCCAACAAAGGTCCGTCTAGTCAAAGCTATGGTTTTTCCAGTGATCATGTATGGATGTGAGAAAGCTGAGCGCCGAAAAATCAATGCTTTTGAACTGTGGTGTTGGAGAAGACTCTTGAGAGTCCCTTGGACCACAAAGAGATCCAACCAGTCCATCCTAAAGGAAATCAGTCCTGAATATTCACTGGAAGGACTGATGCTGAAGCTGAAACTCCAATACTTTGCCACCTGATGCGAAGAACGGACTCATTGGAAAAGACCCTGATGCTGGGAAAGATTGAAGGCAGGAGGAGAAGGGGACGACAGAGGATGAGATGGCTGGATGGCATCACCGACTCAGTGGACATGAGTTTGAGTAAACTCCGGGAGTTGGTGATGGACAGGGAAGCCCGGCATGCTGCAGTCCAGGGGATCACAAAGAGTCGGACACGACTGAGCGACTGAACCGAACTGAGAGGAAAAGCGTTAAATGAATGCGGAGTCAAAACCTCATATAAGAGTGAGACGGGAGAGCAGCAATCCGCACCATGCAGCCTCGACACGGGCTGTGGGACAGCCTCCTGGGCGGTCCCCATCCCCCTGCACCCCCGGGCCGCGCGCCTGAGCTGCACTGGCCGCGCGGCAGGGCCCGGGTTGCAGCGTCTGGCTCTGAGCTCCGGCTCCGGGCGCAGAGAGGCGCCGCGGGGCTGCGGCGCTGGGGGTCGGGGTCGGGGCGGGTCCGCGCCGCGTCGGACCCGCCCACCGTCCGGCCGGCCAGTCAGTGCGCGGCTCGGGCTCGCGCCTCGGCCAATCCGCAGCGGCGGGAGCGGCGCCCGGCGCGGCTGGGCGCAGAGCGAGCTCGGACTCGGAGCCGGCGGCCTGGCCGCCCCGGAGCGAGCGCGGCAGGGAGGAGCGCGCGGCGGGACGGGGGCGCCCCGGGGCCGGCGCCGCTCCCGCTGAGCCGCGGCCACTTTCCGGCGGACCCTCGGGACTCTGCGCGCCGCGCCGCAGGTAGCTGCTCCCCGAGCTGGGAGGCCGATCGCGCTCCGGGCCCCCGCGGGTGGAGCGGGCGGGGGCCGGGCCGGCCGCGAGGTCGTAGCGCTGCGGGAGCTGCGCGAGCACCCCTGGAGCCCCCCGAAGCTGCCTCGGCTGGAATGCCCCGGGGAGACGCGCTTCCCCCAGCCGCTCCCCACCGCGGGCTTCCAGCGGTGAGAGTGAGCGAGGGGAGTCCGCTAAGGCGGGCAGGGGTGCAGGGTCGGGGGGGAAGACGTGATCCCTGGACACCCTGCCCCGCACACAGGCGCTGTCTTCCCTTGAGTGTCCGCCCCGAGATCTGGGTCCCCGGGACGTCTTCGTGGGGCCGGAGCGAGAGAGGCGACAACAGGTGTCCTTGCGGACGGTGCTTTTCTCCACCGTCCACTCCTCACCCCAACCCTCCCCCAAACTGCGTTGGCGTTCTGCGCCCCACTTTCGGGGTGCCCGGATACAGGGACCCCAGCCTGGCCTCTCAGGCGCGATGCCCGCTGGACAGCGCCCAGAGGCGGCCTGGACCCGGCCTTTGGATGGAGTTTCCTCCTCGCGTTGCCAAGCGATTTGCCTGACACCCGCCCCTCTCCCTGAGATGAAGAGAGTTGATGTGGTTGGTGTGTGTGTGCCTCTGTTGCAGCCTGTACTAAAAGGAGCTGCCCCAGGGCTGTGAGTCAATCATTAACTGGTTTCTGTACAGCTAGTGGCCTCCGTCTCTTTCTCTGAGGCAGGTCCTTCGTGGTCTCCTGCGCTTCACTCTTCTAGACTGTAAAGTCAAAACACTGCCTTTACCTGCCCGATGGCGTGGCTTTGCGGAGTAAGTGAGCCAAGCTGGAAAACACTGAGGCCAGCGCTTAAGTATTCCATAAACGCTGGCTTAGTGTTCATTATAGGGAGCGGATGGCCTTTTTAAAGAGTAAATCAGACGTGTCCAAACGGGCCCAGTGACTCTTTGGAGTTCTGAACAGCTCTTTACACTTGAAGGGGAAAAGTAATCTTACTAATGTTACTGATGGTATCATTTAAAGGTACTATATCCTTTGAGGGATTTAAAAAAAGAAAAACAAGCCTCCTTCACTGGAATGGTGAGAGATAAATGGATTCCAACTAGTAACTGAGAAAACTTTGTAACCCTGGAAAAAAAAGTGTATGAATGTCATGTGAAAAGACTGTGTTGCCTCATTACTATGGCTGATTTAGGGGGAAACTTTGAACGTTCTTCTACTCCCTACTCCTCCCTTAAAACAAGTGAATTTTAAAAGAGAGAGAAGAGAAAAGCAAACAAAAGCCCAACCACACAACAAAATGCCAACGGCTCACAGAAACCTAAAATTATAGTTCCCACTTGAGGTTTTTTTTTTTTTTTTTTTCCAGTTTCTGACCTGGGTGGTCTGCTTCGGTTCTTTGCCACTGTGTCACTTTCCTTGTTTAATTTGAAGAGTCAGATAAATGTTTCACTCCCTGAATGTGTCTTTTTAAAAGCTAAAATATCAATATATATCAGACTTGCTTGGATTTCTGAGCCCTCTGCTACTTGTTTCCTACCCCCCCCCGACAAATCCCAAAGGGCCTTCCCAGAAATTCTCTAGGGCAGGGGTCCCCAGCCTCTGGGATCTAATGCCTGATGATCTGAGGAGCTGATGAAACAATAATAGAGACAAAGTGCGTAGTAAATGTACTTGAATCATCCCGAAACCCAACCCCTAACTTTGGTCTGTGGAATAATTGTCTTCCATGAAACCTATCACTGGTGCCAAAAAGGTTGGGGAGGGCAGCTCTAGAGTAATGTTAGTGGGAACCTGTTTGTCTTTCTCAGAACATTACCCCCACAACCTGAGAGCTGGGGAGAGGGCGCAGGTAAAGTGCCCCAGTGCTCCTAGGGTCTCTGGCACATTTACCAGGAGCCTTAGAATAAATACATCCACTCAGAGAACGTGACTATCATCTGAGAGGGTAAGGAGCCAACTTCCAGATGTAAATCTTCCAAAGTGAGTGAAATTGCTCAGTCATGTCTGACTCCTTGCGACCCCATGGACTGTAGCCCACCAGGTTACTCCGTCCATGGGATTTTCCAGGCAAGAGTACTGGAGTGGGTTGCCATTTCCTTCTCCAGGGGATCTTCCTGACCCAGGGATCGAACTAGGCAGATGCTTTACCATCTGAGCCACCAGGGAAGTCATATGTTTCAAATGTTAGATTAATTCACCAGCCCTTTCAGTTGTTGGTGAGAAGACCCTCCCTCTGCACCTGAGTGGGGGGATTTGGAAGTTGTGCTGGAGGAGACACAGAGGCACGTGGGGCAGGGGGCAGGTTGCCGAGTTCAGAGCCACACCCGCCCCTGACAGCCGGGAAACTTGGAGAAGTTGCTTGATTTTTTCTGAGCCAAAGTCTCTCTCACATTGCAAAATGAGGGCTCAAAAAAAAAAAATTTTTTTTTTTTTAGAGGAATTGTTCTAAGGATGGTGCTAATGAATAGAAACCCCTAGTGCCATTCCAGGGATGTGGTTATAGATCAGTAGCAGACAGAGGAGGTCTACAAGGTAAGAATGACGAACTGTACCTGGGAAAGTCTCTCTGGAGAGAGAGAGACTTTGTTGAGGGGATACACCTGAGCTGAGTGTAGACTAACAGGCAATTCTCTTGTGCAGACAGAACTGAGCTGGGATTGGAAGGAAGAGTAAGGCAGAGGGGAGGATTCCGGAAAGAGAGGGTACGGGATATCAGAAGTGCTATAATAGTCATCTTAGGAAAAATCAGCAAATACCTACCCCTGCCTACCCCATCCCAGTCTCAGCGGCTTACTACCAACCGCCGTCTGTTTCTCACCCATGTTACATGTCCAGGGTAGGGCATTCATGGTTCTGCTCCTCATGTGTCTCCATTTTGGGGCCCATTAAGGCTTAAGAACCCTGGAGAAGGGAAAGGATACCCTCTCCAGTATTCTGGCCTGGAGAATTCCATGGACTGTACAGTCCATGGGGTCGCAAAGAGTCAGACAAGACTGGGTGAGTTTCACTTTCAAGGCTGAAGAAACAGCCTCTTGCTGGGACGTACTAATCTTGTTTATGGGAGAGGGGGAAAAAGAGAACGTGACAGAATGAGATGACCATGGCCCTGAAAGGTCTGCTGAGAAGGAGCGGGTGTCACTTTAGCCCTCATGCTGTTGGCCAAGGTAAGCCACGTGGCCAGAGCTAATGCTGGTGGTGTGGGCACATGTAACCTCTTGCAAAGGAGGCAGAGATGATTAGGAGGGAAAGCACAGAAGGAAACAAGGCCAGGGAGGTGTCCCAGAGGCAGATGATACAGGGTTATGTGCCAGGAGCCTGGGACTTTATCCTATAGGCGGGGAGCAGCCACTGAAGGTTTTTTTTCAGTGGACCTATATAGTAGTAGTAGTGTTAGGCGCTCAGTCCTGTCTGACTCTTTGCGACCCCATGGTCTGTAGCCCACCAGGCTCCTCTGTCCATGGGATTCTCCAGGCAAGAGTACTGGAGTGGGTTGCCATTCCCTTCTCCAGGGCATCTTCCTGACCCCAGGGATCGAACCCTGATCTCCCGCATTGCAAGCAGATTCTTTACCATCTGAGCCACCAGGGAAGCCCAGTTGACATATAGTTGATTTAGAAGGTTGTGTTACTCGAAGGGTTTTAAGGTGGTTGAGATGATCAAATTTTCAGGGTGAGTGCATCTCTAGTAGCAATGTAGGGAGACTGAAGCAATTGAGATCTCAGATCTCTCCCTCTCACTGTCTGTCACATGACTTGAGAGTCCACTCCTAGAAGTGGCTCATTTGGGTGGCCTGTCTTCACAGGTGGCGGTTTAGTTGCTGAGTCGTGTCTGACTCTTGTGACCCCAGGGACTGTAGCCCCGCAGGCTCCTCTGTCCATGGAATTCTCCAGGCAAGAATACTGGAGAGGGTTGCCATTTCCTCCTCCAGGGGATCTTCCTGACCCAGGAATCAAACCCAGGTCTCCAGCATTGTGGGCAGATTCTTTACTGACTGAGCTACAAGGGAAGCCCACAGGTCTTCACAGGTCTTCTAAAATGGGCGTCTCTCTCACATTAAAGTCCTTATTTCATAATTATCATCCAAAGCAACTGTTCTCAAAGTTTAGGGTGCATTGGAATCACCTAGAAGGCTTGAAAAAATAGATTTATGGGCCCCCATACCAGAGTCTCTGAACCAGTACAGCAGGGTGAGTCTGGGAACGAGCATTTCAGAGAGGCACTCAGGTGATAATGATGCTGGCCCAGATGCCACACTCTGAAAGTCACCGAATTACAGGGAGGAATTATGACAGAGTTGAGGGGAAAGACCTGAAAGGAAGGGCCTAGTGGAAGGAGGAGAAAATCTGGAAGGTCCCAGGATAATCCATGTGGCAGTTTTGCTGGAGGCCAGCTTTGGCCTGTAAGAGTGACTGAGTCTCTGGGCTACACTGAACTGCAGGCACAGTGCTCTCGTCAGGAGACGAGAACAGCTGCGACTCGGAGAGGCGAGAAATGTGCCACCCTACCTTTGTCATTCTGCCCCCACGCCCTGTCCAATCCATGAGTCTGTCAACGCAGTTCCAGTCCTGACCCGTCACACTTCTTGTCATCCCAATTTTGATTTCTTCCAGAGCTGGGTTTGCTCACTGGGTGGACATTTGGCTGAATTTTAAAATAGTCGAAAATATTACTCGTTTCCCTTGAGGGTCTTCATGAATAAACATCTGTACCATATGATCATGCAAATTGTGATCACCGCCCCCTGGATAAATAACCCCCTGAGAACCCAAGGTCATTCCTAGTTTGGATCATGCTTCTGGTTGGAGGAAGTTGTGACAGTTCCCTTAGCTGTGACTCACAGCTCCTGTAATGAGAAAGCATT
Organism: Bos indicus x Bos taurus; assembly: GCF_003369695.1. Taxonomy (NCBI): domain Eukaryota; kingdom Metazoa; phylum Chordata; class Mammalia; order Artiodactyla; family Bovidae; genus Bos; species Bos indicus x Bos taurus. Next base: position 86,512,164 of record NC_040085.1, on the reverse strand, counting down.
CCAAGATCAGACGTTAAGGAGAAAATATGTTGGCATGTACAACATGACACAAGAAATAAACCATAATGAGGGTTTGTTTTCTTTTCACTGTGTTTTCATAAATCCCAGATGCGGCGAAAGTCTAATCAGTGATAGTCCTGCCCAATGGACATCATGTGAATGAATGAAATACTCTCAGGGTCAACTTTTGAGTGCTGGCTCGCAATTTACAGTATTTGTTTCAAGGTGTCATGAGTATAAAATGGTTTGTTGTGGGGCTGAATATACTAGAAACTCTGTGCATATTCAGTTCAGTTAAGTTCAGTCGCTCAGTCGTGTCTGACTCTTTGTGACCCTATGGACAGCAGCACGCCAGCCTTCCCTGTCCTTCACTATCTCCCAGATTTAACCCAAACTCATGTCCATTGAGTCGGTGATGCCATCCAACCATCTCATCCTCTGTCGTTCCCTTCTCCTCCTGCCTTCAATCTTTCCCAGCCTCAGGGTCTTTTCCAATGAGTCAGTTCTTCGAATCAGGTGGCCAAAGTATTGGAGCTTCAGCTTCAGCATCAGTCCTTCCAGTGAATATTCAGGACTGATTTCCTGTGGGATGGACTGGTTGGATCTCCTTCCAGTCCAGGAGACTCTCAAGAGTCTTCTCCAATACCGCAACTCGAAAGCATGGTGTGCCTGTGCTATCAAATGAAGTGAGATTTGAAAAAGATCATTTTCCTAACAGAAATGTGATAGACAAATGACACTTTAAAATTGTACCCTTCACTGTTTACAATGGCCAGGACATGGGAGCAACCTAGATGTCCATCAGCAGACAAATGGCTAAGAAAGCTGTGGTACATATACACAATGGAATATTACTCAGCTATTAAAAAGAACGCATTTGAGTCAGTTCTAATGAGGTGGATGAAACTGGAGCCTATTATACAGAGTGAAGTAAGTCAGAAAGAGAAACACCAATCCAATATATTAACGCATATATATGGAATTTAGAAAGATGGTAACAACAACCCTATATGCGAGACAGCAAAAGAGACACAGATGTAATGAACAGACTTTTGGACTCTGTGGGAGAAGACAGGGGTGGGATGATTTGAGAGAATAGCCTTGAAACATGTATATTACCATATGTGAAATAGATGACCAGTGCAAGTTTGATGCATGAAGCAGGGCATTCAAAGCTGGTGCACTGGGACAACCCAGAGGGATGGGATGGGGAGGGAGGTGGGAGGGGGGTTCGGGATGGGGGGGACACATGTACCCCTGTGGCTGATTCATGTTGGTATATGGCAAAACCACCACAATATTGTCCAGTAATTAGCCTCCAATTAAAATAAATGAATTAAAAATAAATAAAAGTGTGCTCTTGGAGGCAGGAGAATTCCCTAGGTTTCTGGGTACCTCCAGAAGGATGTGAAAGCCCGTAGCCTGTGTCCAGGAGGCCTGCAGCCAGCTCCGTTGGTCAGATCTGTCTGTTACCCTGTCCAGGTAATTTTGGAAGGCCGGCTGTTTCTCCTCCTCCTGCAGAATTGGCCTTAGTGTTACCTTCCCTTGATCAGCTCTACAGTGAACTCCACAGTTCCCTCAATCTCAGGTCTCCAGGAAACTTGGTCTACAGTTTCAAAAGATGTAGCAAACCAAACCCTAGACATGAGTGAGAACCAGTGAGGAAAGGGACACTTAAACTAGCCAGGAGGGATGTGAAACACTGAACATGTTCATTAGAAAGTGTTTTTGTTCATTGTTGGATAGCATTTATCCAGATATTTGACATTTAAAAAGCACAGATATTAAATAACTACATAAATAGCATACTCTCTGTATGTTTATATTGAATAAATGTTATGGATCATGTCATGTGTGTGCATGCACACTCAGTCATATCTGACTCTTTGCAACCTTGTGGACTGTAGCCCACCAGGCTCCTCTGTCCATGATATTTCCCACACAGGAACACTGGAGTGGGTTGCCATTTCATTCTCCAGAGGATCTTCCTGACCCAGGGATCAAACCTGAGTTTCTTGCGTCCCCTGCAATGGCAGGCAAATTCTTTGCCAACTGCTCCACCTGGGAATATCGGAGAAGGCAATGGCACCCCACTCCAGTACTCTTGCCTGGAAAATCCCATGGACGGAGGAGCCTGGTAGGCCGCAGTCCATGGGGTTGCTAGGAGTCGGACACGACTGAGCAACTTCACTTTCACTTTTCAGATTCATGCATTGGAGAAGAAAATGGCAACCCACTCCAGTGTTCTTGCCTGGAGGATCCCAGGGATGGGGGAGCCTGGTGGGCTGCCATCTATGGTGTCGCACAGAGTCGGACACGACTGAAGCGACTTAGCAGCAGCAGCAGCCACCTGGGAATATACTGTGTATATTTTTTCCATGTCTAGCAATTTCTGGTGGTAAGTTTCTGGTGCTGTTGTTGTCTTTCTGAAATGTGACAACTTAGATAGAAACAGCCAGATTTCTATAGATGGATAATAGAAGGGCAGGATTGAAAACTCAGAGTTCCTTGAATTTTTTTGTTCATTGTATACACATCTGTCACTGCAGTTGGTCCCACATAACCCAGATTTATGTGCTTGGAGGTGGCCTCACTAGCAGCAAGAGGTGCTCAGTGTCCTTTATAGTATTTAGTCACAGTGAGGAGTGTGAAGCTACTTGGCAGATTGCTAATCTGCCCAGTAATATCTTTGGAAGGTGGCTTCGCATGAATGGCATTGAGTGTTTCCTGAGTATAAGGCTCTGAAGAAGACATGAGGAATTCAGAAAAGGGTAACACTTGGTGCTCTGATCTGAGAAAGGGTATAGTATTTGCGCAGAATTAATAATAGATACATAACAGCAAGGCCAAGAGGAGCCACATACTCAGAGGGGGCACGCATGCTGTGAATCCAGAAACGGGGTCTTTTCTGAGGTTGTCCTGGGCTGGGAAGGCTCATGGAGGAGCAGTTGCACCGGATTGGAGGGAGAAGTAGCATTTGGGTGGGAGCATTGGGGTTTAGGGGGCTTCCCTGGTAGCTCAGTCGGTAAAGAATCTGCCTGCAGTGCAGGAGACCCAGGTTCGATCCGTAGATCGGGAAGATCCACTGGAGAAGGAAATGGCAACCCATTCCAGTATTCTTGCCTGGAAAATCCCATGGACAGGGGAGCCTGGCGGGCTACAGTCCATGGGGTTGCAAGAGTCAGACTCGACTTGACTAAACCACCACCATCGGGCTTTAGGGAATGGACCCAAGTGAACTGTGGCTCTGATGGTCAGCACAGGCTTGTTGAGGACTGTGACTCAACTTCTGTATCTGAGTGAAGGGATCAAGGGAGAGGGGAAAAGGGAAACCTGAACTTCTTTGAGTCTTCTTTCTCGATCCCCGTCTGACCCTGTAATCCGGATATCCTGACAGCTTCCATTGTTTGCATCATCTCCTGGAAAACAAAGCCATTCAGTGATTCATTAGAAGATGAGTTACGCCAGACTCTCATCTGACCTTCTTAACATTTTACTTTATTAATAGGAAAGCGCTTTGGAGTGAAGGATGACAAACCACTTTATAAATACCATCTAATCCCATCATAAACTCTGTCAAGCTGGCAGGAGGTCGGTCTCTCTCCACTTGCGAAAAATGACTTGGGAAGGTCAAACGACTTGTTGAAAGTTGTGCAGGAATCCCCTGGCATATCACACCCCCTGATGCCATCTCCCTGGCATGTGGTGCTGCCCAGCTTCAGTTGCTTCGCAGATTTCCTGTCGGGTTGGTGGCTCTCAGAACTTGGGCCCTTGACATCTAGTTAAGATTTTCTCCATCTATTATTGTACCCCACGGAGGCCTTCCAACTGTCTCGCAAAAGGTCCTCATTAATTTTAATTTGGGGGATGAGATAATTACACCCTTCTCTTTCAGGCTGAACCCTGGCTCTCATTGAAAGGAGGTACCATTTCAGTGCTGTGGGTTTGTGCAAACACACCATCTGAATGAAATGGCAGTCTCAGCATTTTTCACGCCAGATGCCAAGCGGTATAACAGGACTGTCAGTGGCTTTCAATCTGCCTGAACTTTGAAGTGAGACACCAGACCCTTACCAGCAAGATAGAATCCCTCCATTGGCTGCCTTTTGAAGTTAGCTAATTGCTTTTTTCTTTTTTTTTTTAAAATGTGAGCTGCTTCAAATGAGAACAGATTTTATATCTGTTTGCTTTAGGAATCGAATATGTTTGTCTGTCTTTCCTGACTTCAGTTGTTAAGAGAGTAATTGTAATGCCACAGTTAAGTGGATAAGGTTGGGGTGATCCATAGCTTATTCAGTGACACATTATTTAAACGCCGTCTATTCCATGAACCCAGAGTTGTCACAAATAGCTTGGCTTGTGTCTTCGCCCAGTACAAAGTATTAATTTTTTAACAATACTCTTTGTTCTTAGATCTCCCTCCACTTTAGACTCTGGCAGTTGAAAGATGGGGAAAAAGCTTTTTTGAAATCGAAATGATCAAAATCACGGTCGATAGCTGTCATTCACTGAATTTTGCTAATTCCGGATCCTCTGTTGTTGTTCAGTCGCTCAGTCGTGTCTGACCCTTCGTGACCCCGTGGACTGCAGCACGCCAGGCTTCCCTGTCCATCACCATTTCCCGGAGTTTTTAGTCCCTGCTGTAGCTGGAAACAAAAGGAAAAGTGCTAGAAAGAATTAAGGCCAGGAGTTGGGGGGTGCGGTCTGTGCTGTCCACCACACCCGCAGAGATCCCGGTGGGAGGAAACGGGCCCTTGTTTTTGCTCTCTGGGTTCGCACTATCAGCAGGACTGCTGAAGCACACTTCCTTCTTTCTTTTCCCTATCTCTTCCTCCTTAAAATTTTCGTTATAAAGTATTAGCTAGAAAGGGGGTGAGTTGGGAGGGGGACCCCTTTGCGCCAGTTCAGCGGCTGTCACTCACATCAGCCTAATTGGGCGGGCGTGTCTGCACTTCCAGCTGCACCATCACACACAGCAGCCCTGTGCTCTTGGGACCAGGGGCTCTGCGCCCCATCCTCCGGTGGCCTCTGTCCTGTGAAGAAAACACAGTCCAGCCTGGACACTTGGCAGAGCTGGGTCCTGGCCGCAAGAAAACCGGATGAAGCTGTAGGTTTATTAAGACTCCAGAGCCAGACTATCCATGTTTGAGTGGTGGGCATTCTTTAACTTCCCTGTGCCTCAGTTTCCTATAATAAAAGTATCTAGTTTATACAGCTCTTTTGAGGAGTACATGAGTTACTTAGTTAAATGAGTTGTAAGGCACTTTGAGGTCAGTCTCTGGGAGACAGGAGGTGTCACATACATGGTTATCCAATAGCACACAAAAGCAAAGTAGTACATGATCATCACTGTAGGTAGACAGTGCTGCCATGGATAAAGCTTACCTAACAGTATGAAAAGGCAAAATGATAGGATACTGAAAGAGAAACTCCCCAGGTCAGTAGGTGCCCAATATGCTACTGGAGATCAGTGGAGAAATAACTCCAGAAAGAATGAAGGGATGGAGCCAAAGCAAAAAGAATACCCAGCTGTGGATGTGACTGGTGATAGAAGCAAGGTCCGATGCTGTAAAGAGCAATATTGCGTAGGAACCTGGAATGTCAGGTCCATGAATCAAGGCAAATTGGAAGTGGTCAAACAGGAGATGGCAAGAGTGAATGTCGACATTCTAGGAATCAGCGAACTGAAATGGACTGGAATGGGTGAATTTAACTCAGATGACCATTATATCTACTATGGCGGGCAGGAATCCCTCAGAAGAAATGGAGTGGCCATCATGGTCAACCAAAGAGTCCAAAATGCAGTACTTGGATGCAATCTCAAAAATGACAGAATGATCTCTGTTCGTTTCCAAGGCAAACCATTCAATATCACAGTAATCCAAGTCTATGCCCCAACCAGTAATGCTGAAGAAGCTGAAGTTGAACGGTTCTATGAAGACCTACAAGACCTTTTAGAACTAACACCCAAAAAAGATGTCCTTTTCATTATAGGGGACTGGAATGCAAAAGTAGGAAGTCAAGAAACACCTGGAGTAACAGGCAATTTGGCCTTGGAATATGGAATGAAGCAGGGCAAAGACTAATAGAGTTTTGCCAAGAAAATGCACTGGTCATAACAAACACCCTCTTCCAACAACACAAGAGAAGACTCTATACATGGACATCACCAGATGGTCAACACCAAAATCAGATTGATTATATTCTTTGCAGCCAAAGATGGAGAAGCTCTATACAGTCAGCAAAAACAAGACCAGGAGCTGACTGTGGCTCAGACCATGAACTCCTTATCGCCAAATTCAGACTGAAATTGAAGAAAGTAGGGAAAACCACTAGACCATTCAGGTATGACCTAAATCAAATCCCTTATGATTATACAGTGGAAGTGAGAAATAGATTTAAGGGCCTAGATCGGATAGATAAGAGTGCCTGATGAACTATGGACTGAGGTTCGTGACATTGTACAGGAGACAGGGATCAAGACCATCCCCATAGAAAAGAAATGCAAAAAAGCAAAATGGCTGTCTGGGTAGGCCTAACAAATAGCTGTGAAAAGAGAAGCAAAAAGCAAAGGAGAAAAGGAAAGATATTCCCATCTGAATGCAGAGTTCCAAAGAATAGCAAGAAGAGATAAGAAAGCCTTCTTCAGCGATCAATGCAAAGAAATAGAGGAAAACAACAGAATGGGAAAGACTAGGGATCTCTTCAAGAAAATCAGAGATACCAAAGGAACATTTCATGCAAAATGGGCTCGATAAAGGACAGAAATGAAATGGTATGGACCTAACAGAAGCAGAAGATATTAAGAAGAGATGGCAAGAATACACAGAAGATCTGTACAAAAAAGATCTTCATGACCCAGATAATCACAATGGTGTGATCACTGACCTAGAGCCAGACATCCTGGAATGTGAAGTCAAGTGGGCCTTAGAAAGCATCACTATGAACAAAGCTAGTGGAGGTGATGGAACTCCAGTTGAGCTATTCCAAATCCTGAAAGATGATGCTGTGAAAGTGCTGCACTCAATATGCCAGCAAATTTGGAAAACTCAGCAGTGGCCACAGGACTGGAAAAGGTCAGTTTTCATTCCAATCCCAAAGAAAGGCAATGCCAAAGAATGCTCAAACTACTGCACAATTGCACTCATCTCACACCCTAGTCAAGTAATGCTCAAAATTCTCTAAGCCAGGCTTCAGCAATATGTGAACCGTGAACTTCCTGATGTTCAAGCTGGTTTTAGAAAAGGCAGAGGAACCAGAGATCAAATTGCCAACATCCGCTGGATCATGGAAAAAGCAAGAGAGTTCCAGAAAAACATCTATTTCTGCTTGATTGACTATGCCAAAGCCTTTGACTGTGTGGATCACAATAAACTGTGGAAAATTCTGAAAGAGATGGGAATACCAGACCACCTGATCTGCCTCTTGAGAAATTTGTATGCAGGTCAGGAAGCAACAGTTAGAACTGGACATGGAACAACAGACTGCTTCCAAATAGGAAAAGGAGTTCGTCACCCTGTTTATTTAACTTATATGCAAAGTACATCATGAGAAACGCTGGACTGGAAGAAACACAAGCTGGAATCAAGATTGCCGGGAGAAATAGCAATAACCTCAAATATGCAGATGACACCACCCTTATGGCAGAAAGTGAAGAGGAACTCAAAAGCCTCTTGATGAAAGTGAAAGTGGAGAGTGAAAAAGTTGGCTTAAAGCTCAACATTCAGAAGACGAAGATCATGGCATCAGGTCCCATCACTTCATGGGAAATAGATGGGGAAACAGTGGAAACAGTGTCAGACTTTATTTTTCTGGGCTCCAAAATCACTGCAGATGGTGACTGCAGCCATGAAATTAAAAGCTTACTCCTTGGAAGGAAAGTTATGACCAACCTAGATAGCATATTCAAAAGCAGAGACATTACTTTGCCAACAAAGGTTCGTCTAGTCAAGGCTATGGTTTTTCCTGTGGTCATGTATGGATGTGAGAGTTGGACTGTGAAGAAGGCTGAGTGCCGAAGAATTGATGCTTTTGAACTGTGGTGTTGGAGAAGACTCTTGAGAGTCCCTTGGACTGCAAGGAGATCCAACCAGTCCATTCTGAAGGAGAGCAGCCCTGGGATTTCTTTGGAAGGAATGATGCTAAAGCTGAAACTCCAGTACTTTGGCCACCTCATGTGAAGAGTTGACTCATTGGAAAAGACTCTGATGCTGGGAGGGACTTGGGGCAGAAGGAGAAGGGGACGACAGAGGATGAGATGGCTGGATGGCATCGCTGACTTAATGGACGTGAGTCTGAGTGAACTCCGGGTGTTGGTGATGGACAGGGTGGCCTGGTGTGCTGTGATTCATGGGGTTGCAAAGAGTCCGACATGACTGAGCGACTGATCTGATCTGATCTGAACTGCTGTAGTGAAGGGACTCATGACAGTTTGCATGCAAATGACACAGCTATTAAGTGTACTAGTGGAACTTGCCATTTCAAAGAATCCTTTGAGAGGGACTTCCCTGGTGGTCCCGCAGTCAAGACTCTGCACTCCCAAGGCAGGAAGTCAGATTCAGTCCCTGGTCAGGGAACTGGGGGCTTCCCTGGTGGCTCAGATGGTAAAGAATCTGCCTGTAATGTAGGAGACCTGGGTTCAACCCCAGGGTGGGGAAGATCCCTTGGAGGAAGGCATGGCAACCCACTCCAGTATCCTTGCCTGGAGAATCCCATGGACAGAGGGGTCTCTTGGGCCACAGTCCATGGGGTCGCAAAGAGTCAGACATGACTGAGCGACTAACACGCACACATACATACAGGAAACTAGATCCTGCATTCCACACGCGGCATCTGAGACCTGCCACAGCCAAAGGAATCATTGATAAATATGTTTATAAAAATGCCTTTTTTGTTCAATGAATGAAACAGTGTAACAGGAAGAGGGAAGTCCAGGATAACTTGATTTCCAGCTCCCCGCCCCCCCACCAACCCAAGGCAACTGGAAAACAGCTGCCATCGTTCTGGGCTGGGAAAGCTTCTGGTGGAGTAGTTTGGGGGAACAGAGAGTAGCTGTTCAATTTTGGATGTGATAGTTTGAGAGGCCTGTTGGATGATGAAACGAAGGTGCTTCGGCAGTGTTGGGGGAAGTTGGGGCTGGAGGCCTCTGGGTGGTGCTTCCCCAGCTGGGGATGGATCCAAAGCCATTGGGAAAGAAAGGAAGCAGGCCAAGAAGAGGGGTCTGAGGGCTGAGCCAGGAGTTATTCCAGCTCTAGTGGAAAAGTCAGGCTGCTTCCAGTTTTCTGGTTTGTTCCTTTTTTTTTTTTTAAAGGCTGTGGCGTGTGAGATCTTAGTTCCCAGACCAGGGATTGAACCCACACTCTTTACATTGAAAGTGTAGAGTCTTAACCCCTGGACACCAGGGAATTCCCACTCGTTTGCTCTTCCCTTTGCCTGTATAAAGTGACATGTGGGCCTCTCTGATGCGGGTGTTTTCTTAGCTAGTTTGTTGTTTGAGTTCTGTAACTCACGGACTTCGGAGTCACTGTTCTCAGGTCAGATACCGCTTGGCCTCAACCTGGCTTTAGGCTCTGGGGCAAGCGACTTACTCTCTGACACTCTGTGTTTCCTGACCTTGCTTGAGATGGAAACTGGGAGTAAAAATGCCCGTCTCTGAGACTGGAGGGCTCAGGAAGTGCAGGGGTATTCATGCTGGGAAGCTGTTAATCACTTTATCGCTGTAAAATGCTCCCGTCCCTGCCAACGGGTGAGAAGTGAGGAACGGTGACGGATCACACATTTTTAAAGTCCTTTGAATCTTCCCTGAACTGAAAACCACATTTTAATTTAACCCACACTGCTGCTATTTTCCTTTTTTTTTTAATTCAAAATAAAAGAGAGAGGTCAAGGAGGTACTGCAATAAATTCTACACACACGTCAGCCACTTAGGTTTCCCCTGTAATGGAAACAGGGCATCCAGAGATCAAATCTGGCCTCTGAATGTGGCAACTGGGACGTGAACCGCAGATGCGCAGGCATTCAGAAACCCAAAAAACAGAGAAAGTGGATACCCCTGGCAGTGGCAGCATTTCTGCGTAATGTATGCTAACATCGTATGTGCTCTTTACCACTGTGAGCCTTGTAAGAAAGTCCTCACTCTTTTCCAGTACATGAACTGGGCCTCCCAGTTTTAAATTCATTTTACGGCTGGTTGGAAAATGCATCTAAGATTTAAATTCAAGTTTTACAGTTGGTTGGAAAATGAACCTAAGACACTTGGCTTCACTCAACATTGCAATTCTGAATTTTTTTTTTTTGCCTTACTCTCAATGTAAGCTCAGTAAGAACCAAGACGTAGGGAGCATAGAATTCTGAAGTCTCATCTCTCAATTCTCTAATTAGAATGTCTGCTGTGTTTGCATATGTGGTTTACAGGCTCTGAATTTGTGGCTTCTCTGTTTTGCAAAAGTTACTGTCAGTGAGACGTCTACCGAAGGGAACACTGCTATTAGTGGTGGACCAAATGTATGGAGCCGTGTGGCTCGTTTCTAAATCCCTCCAAGAATTTTGGACGGACCTTGTCCAGATGGAGGTGGGTGGTGTGAGGACTGAACGCAAAAAACATTAGAAATAACCAAGGGGAAGAATTAATAGGAAAGAATTTGCGGTGATGAAACTTTTCTTTCTGGTCTTTCAGGTTGAGGAAGTAAGGAGAATAGGCACCAACTGTGGGAAATTTCCGTCCACTTGGAAAAAACAATAGACTAAATAATGCTCAGCCACGGGGTGAGAGCCCAGGCAATCACGGGGTCAAAGGGTTCTGTCCCATTTGTCTGTGGGGACACCTCCCCCGGCTCCCACAGAGGAACTCTTTCCCCTTAAACAATAGAAGTGTTCCTGGGAAGCTGGAAAGGTGCTTGCAGAGGGAGTTTTTAGAAATAATTTCAGAAGTACCTCAGTGCTTATACCGGTTTTCTGTATTTTCCCAATTTCCTTTAGTGAGAGGGCATGCCTTTTATAATAAAGAAATCAAAAGGTAGATAATTAGATTAAAAATTGGAGGAATAAGTTTAAAAGAAGGAAATAGAGTAGGACGGCGGGTGGGTGAGTCGTCACTATTTCAAGAGGCCGAGTTACTCCCATTTCATAACGTGAGGATTATTTTGTCTGCAAGTCATGACATTTCCTAACATATCTGCTCTCTGCATCTATCAGTGCATGTCATCCATCAAAGCCCAAGGCCTGATTTATGAAAACAGGGCCAGCCCTCAGCGGACAGATTCTTACTCAACTGTCACACCACGCCAAGCCCACCCAGCATGCCTGGTTCCTCGCCACTGTCCCTGGTCATCCGAGACACCCAGGCACCCCTCCCTGCCTTCGTCAGCAGCCTGCACTGGGGTGTTTCTTGTTTGTGAGGGGCCTGCGGCCCAGGGACAGCTTTGCAGTCAGCCAGGGGCCCAGCTCCAGGGCCCGCAGCTTGTGAGGCAGCCCTACTTTTTAGCGTTTGGGTGGACTGTCTTGGTGTTATGCCTGTGTGTCTTGTTTTGTTGGGGGAAGTGGGAGGGGAGAGGATCTTCAAAAAGGGAAGGAGATACCCTCTGCAGTGCTGAAAATGGAAATAAGGAATTTTATCAGTTCAGGGTCAGAAGAAGCCACAGTGCCTGGCTTCCTTCTGCTCTGCTCCCCTGGAGTGGCTTTGCTTCGTTTTGAAAAGTCTGACAGCAGCGGGAACTAGATAAGTTGTTCTTGGTTGGAGCTGTTAGCTGGGAATTTCACATACAAGGACCTTAGGAGAGATGTCTCTGAAGCTCCTGAATTTAGACAGAATGTTGCCTGTATGTGTATTTACCTGGAGGGGAGGGTCTCTTACTTACATTATATTTCAAAGAGATCCAGAGAGTCAGACTTTTTTTTTTAAGTAAGGTTAATCGTGCTTCTCAGTTGGGGGTCATTTTGTCCCAGCAGACAAATCTGGTGACACTGTTAGCTGTCATGATTTCAATGGGCATGCTACGGGTGCCTAGAAAGTAGAGGCCAAGGATGCTGATAAACATCATACATGGCACAGGGCAGCCCCCATAGCAAAGAATCATCTGGCACAAATGTCAATAGTATTCATCATTGTAAGAAGTTAGCCAGCTAATGTTTACAGATACGTTCCTTTTATTGTATGTATGTACGTCACAATACATACATTTATGACAAAAATAAAAATTACTTACTTTGCAATAAAAAAAAAAAAAAACATAAGGTTAAGAATCAGTTCCTAGGGGGAGAACTTCAAGTTTGAGTGCCTCCTGGCCTTAGCCCTAACCAGAGACCCCTTCCTGACAGATGAATTGCGTATGAAGTGGAAGTACCAGGGTAAGTGCATAAAACATAAGTAAATCCATGGTGCAAACAAGTGAGGAAGGTTTCACTTCCCCTAGGGCTGGAAAACTAGAAATACACAACTCCTGTGGTTCTGTCTAACGCCGCCTGTGTTTTTGCCTCTCTGTCTCATCCTGGAGCCTCCAGAGCCCCCTCAACTTGGTGTTACCTGAAGCGTTCGCTAGTTGACGTGAACACTAAAATCTGTCCTACCTGCTCTTCTTCTTGATTCTACAACCCATGGGGTTGCAAAGAATTGGACAGGACTGAGTGACTGAGAGCACACGCACGCCTCTTGATTCTAAGCAAAGCAGGTGGTTTTCCAACCCCACAGTGGAAGGTGGACTGCAGCCTGGGGCCTCCACAACGTGACTCAGATCAGATCAGTCACTCAGTCATGTCCGACTCTTTTCGACCCCATGAATAGCAGCACGCCAGGCCTCCCTGTCCATCACCAACTCCCAGAGTTCACTCAGACTCACGTCCATCGAGTCAGTGATGCCATCCAGCCATGTCATCCTGTCGTCCCCTTCTCCTCCTGCCCCCAATCCCTCCCAGCATCAGAGTCTTTTCCAATGAGTCAACTCTTCACATGAGGTGGCCAAAGTATTGGAGTTTCAGCTTTAGCATCAGTCCTTCCAAAGAAATCCCAGGGCTGATCTCCTTCAGAATGGACTGGTTGGATCTCCTTGCAGTCCAAGGGACTCTCAAGAATCTTCTCCAACACCACAGTTCAAAAGCATCAATTCTTCAGTGCTCAGCCTTCTTCACAGTCCAACTCTCACATCCATACATGACCACAGGAAAAACCATAGCCTTGACTAGATGAACCTTTGTTGGCAAAGTAATGTCTCTGCTTTTGAATATGCTATCTAGGTTGGTCATAACTTTCCTTCCAAGGAGTAAGCGTCTTTTAATTTCATGGCTGCAGTCACCATCTGCAGTGATTTTGGAGCCCAGAAAAATAAAGTCCGACACTGTTTCCACTGTTTCCCCATCTATTTCCCATGAAGTGATGGGACCTGATGCCATGATCTTCGTCTTCTGAATGTTGAGCTTTAAGCCAACTTTTTCACTCTCCACTTTCACTTTCATCAAGGGGCTTTTGAGTTCCTCTTCACTTTCTGCCATAAGGGTGCTGTCATCTGCATATCTGAGGTTATTGATATTTCTCCCAGCAATCTTGATTCCAGCTTGTGCTTCTTCCAGTCCAGCGTTTCTCATGATGTACTCTGCATAGAAGTTAAATAAGCAGGGTGACAATATACAGCCTTGACGAACTCCTTTTCCTATTTGGAAGCAGTCTGTTGTTCCATGTCCAGTTCTAACTGTTGCTTCCTGACCTGCATACAAATTTCTCAAGAGGCAGATCAAGTGGTCTGGTATTCCCATCTCTTTCAGAATTTTCCACAGTTTATTGTGATCCACACAGTCAAAGGCTTTGGCATAGTCAATAAAGCAGAAATAGATGTTTTTCTGGAACTCTCTTGCTTTTTCCACGATCCAGCAGATGTTGTTAATTTGATATCTGGTTCCTCTGCCTTTTCTAAAACCAGCTTGAACATCAGGAAGTTCACGGTTCACATATTGCTGAAGCTGACTAGAGAAGGCATTTATAGTGAAGTCCTGCCTGACTGTTTATCCTGAGCCCAGCTGACCTTCCCACCCTTGGTTCCTGTTGCTTCTTGTATTGTACATTCTCTCTGGGTGACCTAGTCCAGAGCCATGACTGACCTGTCAGTCTGTGGGATGAACACTCGTCTCTGGACATGTCTGTTGAGTGGACCCATAGTTGCCTCAGTGTGGTTGTCCTGAATGCCCATCGAACTCACTGGGTCTAAAAGTGGACTCATATTGTCCCTACCACCCCTCAGCCGTTCTTCCCCCGAAAATCCTTATCTTGGAGGACAACACTAAAAATCTATCTGGTTTTCCAGGGTCCTTTTTATCCACTGACCACTACCCCTTCGATCTAAATGAACCCCAGATAGACTTCATCCCTGTGTCTGGATGATCTTACCTCCTAAGTGATTCATAAAGAACATCCCCCCTCTTTACCCCTCATCTTGCAATGCCCGATCACTATAACTACCAGCTGGTCTTCCCACCCTCCACCCCACCGTCCTCATTGCTTCCAGAAGGATCTTTGTCAAATCGTGTGCTTCACTAATCTCCATTCCCTTTATGCCAGATCCCAGCCTTCTCGGGATGGCCTCCAAGGACCCGTCTGATCTGACTCTCAGTCTCACCATTCTCCTCTCTTGCTACCCTTCTCCGGCTTATTGCGTCAGTGAGTTAAACTGAATTATCTATAGTTCAGAAGACACAACATGCTTTTATTCATCCCCTAGATTTTGTATGAATATAATTACACTTTATTGCAGCAGTTTTGAGTGGGGGACTTTTTTCTGTCTTCAAGGGTAGAAGTTGTGTACAAAACAGATACCATCATTCTGGCTCTGCATCCCCAGCTCGCCACATTCCCAACACTAATCCTGAATCTTAGGCCATCCCTGAACTGGAAGCTCATTTCTTAGCCACATCTTCCCTTCACACCATGCCTTCCCTTATCTCCAGATCCCACCTCTGATGCATGCTTTAGGAGTTGGGGTCAGTGATGGGAGATATTCAGGGATGGGCTTAGGTAGTGGGGAGGTCTCAGGATGAATGTGTAAAAGTCAGGGATGTCTGTTGTACACCCTTTTTGGTAATAAACGGTGACTTTGCATGACCAACCTGGATAACGTATTAAAAAGCAGAGACATTACTTTGCCAACAAAGGTCCATCTAGGCAAAGCTATGGTTTTTCCAGTAGTCATATATGGATGTGAGAGTTGGACTGTGAAGAAAGCTGAATGCCGAAGAATTGATGCTTTTGAACTGTGGTGCTGGAGAAGACTCTTGAGAGTCCCTTGGACTGCAAGGAGAACCAACCAATCCATTCTGAAGGAGATCAGTCCTGGGATTTCTTTGGAAGGAATGATGCTAAAGCTGAAACTCCAATACTTTGGCCACCTCATGCGAAGAGTTGACTCATTGGAAAAGACTCTGATGCTGGGAGGGATTGGGGGCAGGAGGAGAAGGGGACGACAGAGGATGAGATGGCTGGATGGGATCACTGACTCGATGGACGTGAGTTTGAGTGAACTCCGGGAGATGGTGATGGACAGGGAGGCCTGGCGTGCTGCAGTTCATGGGGTCTCAAACAGTCGGACACGACTGAGCGACTGAACTGAACTGAACTGACCATATTGTATTGTCCTGTTTTGTTCTTCTAGATGTCGTACTGCCACTCCTATCCCCTACCAGCACCTAATTTCTGTTCATCTTTCAAGCCCCTGCCCAGGTGTCGTCTTCCATCAGTTACTCTTCACTGACCCTAGAATGGGGCTAGATGCAGCTCCCCTGTGCTCTCATGGCACTACTCGGTTCCCCTGGGGTGGCCCTGGTCACACTGTACTGAGACCGTCTTTGGTTTGCCTGTCTTCCTCTCCCAGGCAGAGTGTGGGTCTTAGTCCTCTCTCTGTCCCTCAAATTTCACTAGAGTATGCCTTGCCATAGAAGATGCTGAATAAATGCTATCGAATGGCATTTATTCAATACATGAATAAAGAAGAAATGAATGGATGATGTCCTGTGACAGAATTCTAAGAATCTGCAGAAACTCAGTGAACACAAATAGCCCAGAGTTCAGAAATACCTACAGAGCGTCGCTTCTGCACTCAGTGTATGTGGGATTACGTACCAGCGTTGATTCCCGTCTAGGTTTAACCTTCCTGTATTGGTTCCCACTCAGGTACCACCTCAGATCTTCTTAGCCTCATCTGTCTCTGGGAGTGGTAGAGCCCAGATCTCTACCATCTTGCCATCCAAGGCCATGCTGGGTTCCTCTCACTGCTTCTGGACTCCAATGAAGTGTGCCCTGCAGGGTCTGGCTTCCCCATCTGCTGCAGAAAGGACCAGCTGACACACCCCAGTTGAGGGGGGCAATTGGGTCACCACAGAGTGAACTTTGCTAATGGGGAACAAGAGACAGGCAGGCACTGGCAGATTCATGCCCTCCTCTCACGCCACTTCCTCTGATGGAAGCTTTTGAGGTTCTGCAGTTCCCAACAGGCCCTCTGGGGAAGTCCCGGGTGGCCAAGCAAGAAGCTGTGATTCTTGTGAAGCCACCACTAGCCCCACACCATCTTACTTTTGCTTTCATAGCCTCATTTCTCTTCTTCTCTCACTCTCACGTCCCTGGGATTCCTCCAAAGCCGTGGCATAGAAGCTTAGTCTCAGCCTCTGTTTTCTAAGGAATCCAGCCTGATACCTTCACATGTACCACTATGTCTCTAGAAAAATGGGGGCTAGTAAAGGTAGAAGGGAGAGGAACACCACAGGCCAGGTGCTCTCTGGTGTATGGGTCTAGCAGGCCTTAGCTGGGAGTCTGAGCCTTCAGTCATGAAGTCCTTGTTCTTCCTTGTCCATGCTGCATTCTAGGCGAACTGGAATGATGGGTCTGTTAGTAGAAAAAGATCCATCATTTAGAACCTGTTACCTTGTTCTGATGCAAGCTGGCCATCAGTCCCATGATTTCCTATTTTAAGATATCTTTCTAATTAAAAAAAAACATCAAATATGTATCTTTAAATGGCAGTGATGCAGTGGAATATTATGCAGCTATGAAAACTGAGCCTCATGAGTCAGTGATACAGTAGAATATTATACAGCCATGAAAATTGATCCTTAGGAGGATTTATGATATATCCTGGGATGTCCTAGCTCCACTTACTTCTCATGTAGTCTTGAGAAAGATCCAAGCCTTGGTTTTCTTATTTGGAAAACAGACATTAATACTTGCACTTAATTGCATGGAATAGTTATAAAGACTAGATGGGATAATGCACGTGAAGCCCTCAGCACAGCGTCTTACAGAAGAAGCAGTCAAAGACATTTGCTATAGTTATCACTCTAGTTTTAAAGCACAACTTGGGAACGATAGACTGCGCCTCTCTGAATGGAAAACAAGCTCAAGGTGAGATTTTGTAGTTCTTGGGTTTTACTGGATTTTAAAGAAGTATTTTCTGGATAATTCTCAGTCCTAGTTTCAATCTTTCTAAAACAAGTAGAAGGACCTGGTAAAAAGCTTCCATGGAAGAAGTGTTTATCTGCAAACTGTTTTATTGGAGAACATGGGTGGATCACATAGGACTTGAGACTAGTTAAGTCTATTTCCCATTTTCCAAGTATTTTCAAGGTCTTTGTGAATAGATTGATATCAATCCCCAATTAATAAATGTGTGGAAATTAAATCAGAAGTTTTCGTTGTGCTATGGTCATTCAGAGAATTCCTCCCAGGGAAGATCCCAGGAAAAAGCTTTCCCCTCCCCAGTGATAAGTTTCAGTTTGTGCCAAGTAGGTAGAAAAGTGTTTCCTCCATAGTAAAAGTGCTTCCTCCTTGTAATCAAGATTAATACTGTATATGCAGGGAATTTTTGCCTTCTTTTACAAAAGCTGTATTTAGAGTCATAAAATGTAAACTGTGATCATGGTGTATATATATATATATATATATATTTTTTTTTTTTTTTAATAAGAATCTTTGCTTTGGGCTGCTTCAGGTCTTAGTTGCAGCACGTGGGATTGTCACTGTGTCTTGCAGGCTCTTCATTGTGGTGCGAGGGGTTAGTTGCCCCACGGCATGTGGGATCTCAGCAGTGGACACAGGACTGGAAAAGGTCAGTTTTCACTCCAATCCCAAAGAAAGGCAGTGCCAAAGAATGTTCAAACTACTGCACAATTGCACTTGTCTCACAGGCTAGCAAAGTAATGCTCAAAATTCTCCAACTGAGGCTTCAATAGTACGTGAACTGTGAACTTCCACATGTACAAGCTGGATTTAGAAAAGGCAGAGGAACCAGAGATCAAATTGCCAACATCTGTTGGACCATAGAAAAAGCAAGAGAATTCTAGAAAAACATCTACTTTTGCTTTATTGACTATCCTGAAGCCTTTGACTGTGTAAATCACAACAAACTGTGGAAAATTCTCCAAGAGATGGCAACACCAGACCACCTGACCTGCCTCCTGAGAAATCTGTATGCAGGTCAAGACACAGCAGTTAGAACCAGGCATGGAACAACATACTGGTTCCAAATTAGGAAAGGAGTACACCAGGGCTGTACAGTCACCCTGCTTATTTAACTTATATGCAGAGTACATCATGCAAAATGCCAGGCTGGATGAAGCATAAGCTGGAATCAAAATTTCTGGGAGAAATATCAATAACCTCAGATATGCAGATGATATTACCCTTATGGCAGAAAGCAAAGAAGAATTAAAGAGCCTCTTGATGAAGGTGAAAGAGGAGAGTGAAAAAGCTGGCTTAAAACTCAAAATTCAAAAAACAAAGATCATGGCATCTGATCCTATTACTTCATGACAAATAGATGGGGAAACAATAGGAACAGCGAGAGACTATTTTCCTGGGCTCCAAAATCACTACAGACGGTGACTACAGCTATGAAATTAAAAGACACTTGCTCCTTGGAAGGGAATGGGCTTCCCTGGTGGCTCAGCTGGTAAAGAATACATCTGCAATGTGGGAGACCTGGGTTCAATCCCCGGGCTGGGAAGATCCCCTGGAGAAGGGAAAAGCTACCCACTCCAGTATTCTGGCCTGGAGAAATCCATGGACTGTATAGTCCATGGGGTCACAAAGAGTCAGACATGACTGAGCAACTTTCACTCACTTACTCCTGGGAAGAAAAGCTACAACAAACCTAGACAGTATATTAAAAAGCAGAGACATTACTTTGCCAACAAAGGTCCGTCTAGTCAGACCTATCGGAGAAGGCAATGGCACCCCACTCCAGTACTCTTGCCTGGAAAATCCCTTGGATGGAGGAGCCTGGTGGGCTACAGTCCATGGGGTCGCTAAGAGTCGGACACGACTGAACGACTTCACTTTCACTTTTCACTTTCCTGCATTGGAGAAGGAAATGGCAACCCACTCCAGTGTTCTTGCCTGGAGAATCCTAGGGACGGGGGAGCCTGGTGGGCTACCGTCTATGGGGTCGAACAGAGTCGGACACGACTGAAGCGACTTAGCAGCAGCAGCAGCAGCAGTCAGAGCTATGGTTTTTCCAGTGGTCATGTATGGATGTGAGAGTTGGACCATAAAGAAAGCTGAGTGCCGAAGAATTGATGCTTTTGAACTGTGGTGTTGCAGAAGACTCTTGAGAATCCCTTGGATTGCAAGGAAATTCAACCGGTCAATCCTAAAGGAAATCAACCCTGAATATTCATTGGAAGAACCAATGCTGAAGCTGAAGCTCCAATACTTTGGCCACCTGATGGGAAGAGCTGACTCATTGGAAAAGACACTGATGCTGGGAAAGATTGAAGACAGGAGGAGAAGAGGATAACAGAGGATGAGATGGTTGGATGACATCACTGACTCAATGGACATGAGTTTGAGCAAGTTTTGGGAGATGGTGAAGAACAGGGAAGCCTGGCTTGCTGCAGTCCGTGGGGTCGCAAAGAGTTGAACTTGACTGAGCAACCGAACAACAGCAACAACAATGTGAGATCTTAGTTCCCTGACCAGAGTAGAACCCACATCTCCTGCATTGAAAGGCAAATTCTTAACCACTGGACCACGAGGAAGTCCCTCATGATCACAGTATATTATTAACTCCTTGCAATTGGGCGTTCAGTGTAGCTGCCGTACCGTATTCCACGAATGCTTGTCCCTTTCCTTCTGTGCAGCCACTTGGAGCTTTGGCAATACTGTGAGATAGGGCATGGGCCTTCCCTCAAGGAACCTTCACTCCAGTTAACTTTCTGAAAGGTCGGCAGTGACATTCCCAGCCCCCATAATGTCTCTTCATAGCATTTAACACTAAAGAAGCTTGCTTTCTTGAAATCTCTCTTGTCTTCATGATCCTAGAGGCCTCTGTTTTTCCTCTATCCATCTGATAGACTCCTCACCCCCGCTATATGTAGGCACAGTCCAAGAGTCAGCCACCTTTCATTTTTTTTCCCTCTCTCTCTTTTTGGCCTTACTTCTTGGCGTGCGGAACTTCTGTGACCAGGGATCAAGCCTGCGCACCTGGTGGTGGAAGTATGGAGTCTCAACTGCTGGACCACCAGGGAAGTCCGAGTCAACCATCCTTTTTTGTCTGTCTTTTTACGTCCTCCATTGATTCATTCCCTTGGCTTCATACATCATCATTTTTTTTTTTAATGACTCTAAAAAATCTAGCTTTTACCCCTAATTTTTCTCTAGACCCCCTGAGACAGCGCATGTCCTTCCAGCCCACCATCCACACTTTAAAAAAAAAAGAAAGGCAAAGTCAAACATTCAGGAGAAAATTCCACTGGAAAACAAGATGAAAGTGACTGCCTATTTTCTACATCTACCTTCTGGTTTCACAGGCCTTGAATCGTGACATATTCTGCTGCTGCTGCTAAGTTGCTTCAGTCATGTCCGACTCTGTGCAACCCCATAGACAGCAGCCCACCAGGCTCCCCCGTCCCTGGGATTCTCCAGGCAAGAATACTGTAGTGGGTGGCAAATCACTCCAAATTAATTCTGTACTTCTAATTTCCTTAAGCTATTCACTTCTGCCCTCAGTTCAACTGCCATTCTCCTAACTGTTGTTCAGTCGCTAAGTCCTGTCTTAACTCTTTGCAACCCGTGGACTGTAGCTCACTCTTTTGTCCATGGATTTTTCCAGGCAAGAATACAATGGAGTGAGTTGCCCTTTCCTTCTCCAGGGGATCTTCCCAGACCGAGGATCAAACTCCCGTTTCCTGCATTGCAGGTGGATTCTTTACCACTGAGCCACCTGGGAAGCCCATTCCCCTCATTACCCAGGCTTGATTGTTACTTCCTATCACTGTTGCTGTTTTTATTCTGGAGAGTGAGGAATGAGCCCAGGGATTCCTATGGCCATAGGCAGTCACTTTCATCTGGTTTTCCGGTGCAATTTTCTCCTGAACGTTTGACTTTGCCTTTCTTTTTTTTTTAAAGTGTGGATGGTGGGCTGGGAGGACGTGCACTGTCTCAGGGCTGCTGGACTTTGTACCTGTAGGGCAGCACTCAGGTCAGGGGACGTGTCCTCTTTGCATGGTATGTTAATGGTGCCACCCAGAGCTGTGCAGCACGGCACTGGGCGGGTGTCAGGTGGGAGGGCTTCTGAGCGGGAGGGATTCTGACCACTGCAATGGAAAGACTAACCAAGAAGCAGCAGAGTCTTCCCTGGTGGTCCAGTGGTGAAGACTCCATGCTTCCAACGCAGAGGGCCTGGGTTCGATCCCTGGTCAGGGATCTAAGACACCGCATGCTGCACATGGCCAAAAAAAATTTTTTTTAAAGAGTTGGCAGTTCAGCCCAGGAGGAAAGTTTCATTTCAGCGCAAGAAGGCAATATAGGGTCATCGTTTTTCTGTTTGTCGTCTACCTGGGCGAGTAAAGTCCTGTGCTTGTCTACACAAATCCATACCGAGCTTGCTTTATTACAGAGCCACCAAACTTGAGATCTGTGGCCAAGTGCTGTTTCCTCCAGTCCTTCTTATTCTTGGTGTAGGGACCACTGGCAGGAATTTCTAAAAGGCAAGTTCCTGAAGCTGTGCTGTAAACTGTGATAGTCCCACTTTCCCTCGACACAGCTGGGCTCCTTTAGCCAGAGTTTCCGTCGGGTCCAAAGAGGTGGGCGACAGCGCAGGGCCCACTTCTGCCCCTGTGCATAGTCCGCGACTCCGCTCACATAGGTGACCACGCACGGGGTTCCGCAAAGAGGTGGGCGACAGCGCAGGGCCCACTTCTGCCCCTGTGCATAGTCCGCAGACTCCGCTCACGTAGGTGACCACGCACGGGGTTCCGCCTGCAGCCCCTTCACTCTCTAGACCTCCCCGCTGCCTGCCATGCAGCTGAGCTGGCCGTTTCCTGTCTCAGGCTGAAGCTCACACCACTGGCTTCCCTTTCTTCCCAAATTTCTAAGATCTGCCCCTTCCTCCACTTTCACTTCCTGAACTCCATGACTGCAGGAACGCCATCAGCAAGTTTGTGCCGTGTTTCTTTAGCAGGCTGACTCCTACTCCCCCTTTATTAGTGGAAGTCGCCGTGGAGCTAGCTAACACTCGTGGAGCAGTGGGACTCTTCGTATTGGCTGTGCTGGAAGTCTGACAGGCAGCGTTTTTCGTCCTTACAGGAATCTCTGAAGCTGTTCGGTGAAATTCAGGTTTAGAGAGTTTAATAAGAGACGTGCCCTTGATTGCAGTTGACAGTGGGGTGAGGGTGGCCCGCCTGAGTGCAGAATTTCTGCTAGCCGTCTTCCTAAGACCCTGGTTAGATATAGCCTCTTCCAGGAAGCCTCCCTGAGTGACCCTCCCACCCACCCCTGCAACCTTTGGTCATCGTCCCCAGTAACCCCTGCTGTCATTTCAAGTTCATGGCCTCTTCGAGGTGGTGGAGAAAGACTTCTATTCTTCCTTTTTCTGAGGTTCCTGGTAAAGACCGAAAAGGTTCTAAGACAGGGTTAGAAGAGTATTAGGTATTTTTGTGCGTATTTGCATTTAACCAAAGCCACATGTTTAATGGCTCCTCAAGCACATAGAAACCCCCAATATAATCTAATTTTGGTACATACAAGGTAATTATAGGAGCTGTGACACTCATCAACCTCTCTGTGAAGGGTTGCATGGTAAATGGAACTTTGAATTTAAGGTTGTAGGAGGCACATCTCTCAATCCTTTCTGTGTATTTCTGTGACTAAACGTACTTTCTTTCCTTTTTAATAATATTTAAAATCCTTCAGAGGATGAGATGGTTGGATGGTATCACCGACTCAATGGACATGAGTTTGAGTAAACTCTGGAAGTTGGTGATGGACAGGGAGGCCTGGCGTGCTGTGGTCCACGAGGTCGCGGAGAGTTGGATACGACTGAGCAACTGAAATGGCAACCCACTCCAATGTTCTTGCCTGGAAAATCCCAGGGATGGGGGAGCCTGATGGGCTGCCGTCTATGGGGTCACACAGAGTCGGACACGACTTAAGCAACTTAGCAGCAGCAGCAGCAGCAGCAGCAGCAGCAGCAGCAGAGCAACTGAACTGAACTGAAAGTCCTTCATGAGTATGAGGCCGTTGACTAATTGGCCTTTCTGCATTCTGTGTTATCTGCTTCTCTGTTGGTAACTTCTAGAACAGAGCCAGGACTGGGAACACTATCAGCTGTCTTTTCTTTTTAAATTGGAGGTTAATTGCTTTACAATGTCGTGTTAGTTTCCACTGTATGACCTGAATCAGCTATATTTACATACATATAACCCCTCCCTCGCGGCCCTCCCTTCCCTGCCCCATCCCATCCTCTAGGTCCTCACAGCACCTCGATAAGCTCTCTGTTCTACACAGCAGCTTCCCTCAAGCTATCTGTTTGACACGTGGCAGTGTATCGATGCCAGTGCTACCCTCCCAATTTATCCCACCCTCCCCTTCCGCCCTGTGTCCATATGTCCATCCTCCATATCTGCATCTCTATTCTTGCCCTGCAAATAGATTCATCAGTACCATTTTTAAAGATGCATGGACAATATTTGTTTTTCTCTTTCTTACTTGCTTCACTCTGTATGACAGACTCTCAGTTCATCAACATTACTCCAAATGACCCAATTTTGTTCCTTTTTTATGGCTGAGTAGTATTCCATTATATACATGAATCACTGTAAGCTGGTATTCCTCATTGGTTGATTGGTTGAATGAGTTGGTGAATGGTCTTAGAAAAGTCTGGAAGTCGGAGCAGGTTTTTGTTGGGACCCCAGCACCTACGTCTATCTCATAGCTCTTTGGCCTTGAGCAGGTTATGTAACCTCTCTGGCCTCAGCTTTTGTCATCTCAGAAATGGTGTTAATACCAACAGTACCTCCCTCGGAAGGACGGTGGGAGGTCATCGGTGGGATGACAAGGGTGAGCCTGCACATGCGTAGTGCTTGGGCCCAGGTGAGGAGGTGGAAGACAGGTCTGTGGGCCTCACTGTTAGCAAGAGCCCCCAGCTGCTCCCCTCCCCTGCGCCTTTGCTTCCCTGATCAGCCAGGAGGGACGGATGGTTGGTGGCCCCAGGAGAGTCTGCAAAGCCTCTGACTTGGTTTTCTGGGCCCCTCTTCCTTTCCCCATTCTGCAGCTAGATTGACAATGATATGCCGAGGTTACTTTGCAGTCTACAGAGCACTCTCACCCACATTGTCTTGCTTAAAATTTTTTCAGCATTGTAAAATTGTCTGTGGTTTCAGGAAATTCCTCCCCTTGTTATGATATGCCTGGTACTGGCCCCTCTCCTGATAATAGAGTTTTCACCAGGGACATTCGTTTCTATATTTATGGAGTTGTTTAGCCGCATTTTCTTTCTTTTCACCCTAACCCCAAGCCTGAGATTAGAAGAATCTCATAGAGAAAAGCCCCATTTCCAACCAGTTTCTGAGTAGTCAGATGTAGAGTGCCCTTGTACTGAGGAACAGCTCTCCCTAACTGTGTGGCAACTCTCCTTGGGCTCCCTTCCCTTTTCTGTCCATTTGGAATTGTCACCAAGTCTGAGGGCTTGGATGGAATGTCATGGTGTTAAAATATAAATACGAAAATTTACTGTTTAAATTATTTTTAAGTGTATTGTATTGTTCTGTGGCATTCGGCATTCACATTGCTACGCAATCATCACCACCATTCATCTCCTGAACTCTTCTCATCTTTCAAAACGGAGACTCTGGACATGTTAAAATGATAACTCCCGTTCTCCCCACCTCCCTGCAGGCCCTGGCAACCACCATCCTACTTTTTGTTGCTGTGAATCTGACGACTCTTGATTCCCTCCCATAAGTGGAATAATGCCGTGTTTGTCCTTTTGTGACAGGCTTCTTTCACTTAGCACATGTCCTCAAGGTTCATCCCTGTTTTAGCACGTGTCAGAATTTCATTCCCGTTCAAGCCTTGCTAATATTCCATTGTACTGTCTTGTATGATCTACCACGTTTGTTTGTCCATTCGTCTGTTGACGGATGTTTGAGTGCTTTCACTGTCTTTTGTCTCAGCTATGATAGTAGCTTCCTAATTGTTCTCTTTGCTTCCACTCTTTCATCTTCCAATCTGCTCTCCACTCAAGTCTGAAACTGCAAATTGAACTTTGTTATTCTTCTTTAAGTTCTTCATTAACATTTCATTGTGCTCAGAATAAAATCTAACTGTCTAAATCTGGCTCATGCTTCTGCAGCTGCTAAGTTGCTTTAGTCATGTCCGACTCTGTGCGACCCCATAGACGGCCACCCACCAGGCTCTTCTGTCCCTGGGATTCTCCAGGCAAGAAGACTGGAGTGGGTTGCCATTTCCTTCTCCAAAGCATGCATGCATGCTAAGGCGCTTCGGTCATGTCTGACTCTGTGCAACCCCGTGGACAGCAGCCCACCAGACCCCTCTGTCTGCAGGATTCTCTAGGCAAGAGTACTGGAGTGGGTTGACATTTCCTTCTCCAAATCTGGCTCATAAGACCCTGTATTTACATAGTTCATAAAGTGAACTGGCTTTGCAACTTTATCCCATGCCACATCCTCCTGGTTCCCTCTATACTCAATTCAAGTGTTTTTTTTTTAACGATTTTATTTATTTTTGGCTGTGTGGGTCTTTGTTGCTGTGTGGGTTTTTCTCTAGTTGCGCCGAGCAGAGGCTACTCTCTGGTTGCCATGTGCGGGCTTCTCTTGTTGCAGACCGTGGGCTCTGGGATGCGAAGGCTTCAGTAGTTGTGGCTCCTGGCTCTATAGCACAGTCTCAGTAGTTGAGGCGCATGGGCTTAGTTGCTTCACAGCACGTGGGATCTTCCCGGATCAGGGATCAAACCTGTGTCTCCTGCGATAGCAGGCAGATTCTTTACCCCGGAGCTCCCAAGGAAGCCCACTCAGTTCAAGTTCTTTCTCGTTAACTTTCTTCCCGTCTCAGACTCTTTGTGTCTTTGGCTCCTTCTACCATGAATACATTCTCCTGCTTGTCATCCTTTAGGTAGTAGTCAATGTAACCTCTTGGGAGAGAGCTCCTGTCACCCTATGTGTTGTAAAGGCCCCTTGTTATTCCTTTTCTAAACCCTTTATTGACTTGCAGGTGTTCTTACTTGTTTATAGTTGCTTTGTCCCATTGCTATTTTCTGCTTTTGGATAGAAACCCTTTGAAGGCAGGGTTTGTATCTATTTTATATCCTGAATATCTAGCAGGTCTTTACTAACAATTTTTTTGAATGAATTAAGACATAGCCTATTTTTTTTATGATGTTTGGGTGGAGATTCCACAATTGGTTCTGCTTTTCCTTTCCTTCCTTTTTGCTCCCTCTTCCTTCATCCCACCTCTGCTGCTAAGTCACTTCAGTCGTGTCCAACTCTGTGCGACCCCATAGACTGCAGCCCACCAGGCTCTGCCGTCCCTGGGATTCTCCAGGCAAGAACACTAGAGTGGGTTGCCGTTTCCTTCTCCAATGCATGAAAGTGAAAGTGAAGTTGCTCAGTCGTGTCCAACTCTTTGTGACCCCATGGACTGCAGCCTACCAGGCTCCTCTGTTCATGGGATTTTCCAGGCAAGAGTACTGGAGTGGGGTGCCATTGCCTTCTCCACATCCCACCTCTACCACCTTCCAAAGTGCTCACATCCCTCCCTGAAGACTCATGGGCATGATATTATCATTCTTGCTTTAGAAAACTGGTTGAATGTTCGTGGATTCCTGCTGTTCAAAGGAAAGGTACCCAAAATTGTTTTAACTTTTTACCCTGAAAATGAGCACCCTTCTAGCCTCGCTCCATGTCTCTAAAAAGACAAGCTAACTTTGCAGTGACCTAAGTAAGCAAGAAACTAAGATCATGGCATCTGGTCCCATCACTTCATGGGAAATAGATGGGGAAACAGTGGAAACAGTGTCAGACTTTATTTTTTGGGGCTCCAAAATCACTGCAGATGGTGATTACAGCCATGAAATTAAAAGACGCTTACTCCTTGGAAGGAAAGTTATGACCAACCTAGATAGCATATTCAAAAGCAGAGACATTACTTTGCCAACAAAGGTCCGTCTAGTCAAGGCTATGGTTTTTCCAGTAGTCATGTATGGATGTGAGAGTTGGACTGTGAAGAAAGCTGAGCACTGAAGAATTGATGCTTTTGAACTGTGGTGTCGGGGAAGACTCTTGAGTCCCTTGGACTGCAGGGAGATCCAATGAATCCATTCTAAAGGAGATCAGTCCTGGGTGTTCTTTGGAAGGAATGATGCTAAAGCTGAAACTCCAATACTTTGGCCACCTCATGTGAAGAGTTGACTCATTGGAAAAGACTCTGATGCTGGGAGGGATTGGGGGCAGGAGGAGAAGGGGACAACAGAGGATGAGATGGCTGGATGGCATCACCGACTCGATGGACATGAGTTTGAGTGAACTCAGGAGTTGGTGATGGACAGGGAGGCCTGGCGTGCTGCAATTCATGGGGTCGCAAGGAGTTGGACACGACTGAGCAACTGAACTGAAGTAAGGAAGGCAGAAAAAGAAATCAAGTTTTCTGGTTTTTAAGTTAATTTTTATTGGAGTATAGTTGCTTTACAATGTTGTGTTAATTTCCACTGTATAGTAAAATGAATCAACGATACAGATGCGTATGTCCCCTCTTTCTTGGATTTCCTTTCCATTTAGGTCACCACAGTGTATTAAGTAGAGTTTCTTGAAATTAAACCTGGAGAGAGAAATCGACATAATATTTTTCAAAGTGCTATAAATAAAACTTAGTGGAATTGAATCTTTTGCTATTGTGTTGTTGTTTAATTTACTCTGTACTATGGGTGATGTTGATTTTTGTTGAAATTCAGTCTCCA
The DNA here is from genome assembly GCF_003369695.1 of Bos indicus x Bos taurus. Classification (NCBI taxonomy): domain Eukaryota; kingdom Metazoa; phylum Chordata; class Mammalia; order Artiodactyla; family Bovidae; genus Bos; species Bos indicus x Bos taurus. The sequence goes on along the minus strand of NC_040085.1, from coordinate 86,483,946 downwards.
ATCTATATTGGGAAATTTTCTGAAGAATTTATGTCCAGGCTCTAAAATTTTGAGATCTTTTTGGAATAAGTTCTCCCATTTTTAAACCACAGTGCTGGCCCAGCCTGGGTAGATTCTCTGCTCAGTGTATGACAGGCTGAAATCAAGGGTTGGCCACTGAGTTCTCATCTGGAACTCAGAATCTCCTCCGAGCTGATGCCTGCTGTTGGGAGAATTCAGCTGTTTGTGGTCATAGGATTGTTGTCTCCTTTTTGTTGCTGGCTTTCAGTTGGGTCCCACTCTCAGCTCCTAGAGGCTGCCTCAGGTCCTTGCCCTGTGGCCTCTGTCTCAGCAGTGGAGAAACTTCTTTTCACACTTTGACGCTCCCTGACTTCCTCTTCTGCTACCAGAGAAAACTCGCTGCTTTTAAAGAGCTCATCGATTATGTTAAGTTTCTTGGATAGTCACCCTATCTTAAGGTCAGCTGATTAGTGACATTCTTGTATCTGCAAAACTCCCTTTGCCATGAATTACATTGTTGTTCAGTTGCTAAGTCGTGTCCTACTCTTTGCAACCCATGGACTGCAGAGTGCCCTGTCCTTCACTGTCTCCTGGAGTTTGCTCAAATTCATGTCCATTGAGTCGGTGATGCTATCTAACCATCTCATCCTCTGCCGCCCCCTTCCTCTTTTGCCTTGTCATGCACAAAGACATAATCACAATGGTAACACCAGGGTGTGGAGATGACAGGCGTCTCCTGTAGAAATTTGCTTGCCACATTTTTTTCCTGTCCCTGTTTTATTAGTTAGAATTGCATTTGCCTGTAAGTATCAGAACACTTGATTCTAATAACTTAATTTTTTTTCACATCACAATAAATACAGAGATGAGTGATCATTGATACTGGTTCAAAGGCTCAGTGACATCAGGATCAATGACTCTGTGACCCTCTGAGCCTTTCTTTGTGGTTTAGTAGCTCCAGCCATCATGACTGTAATCAAGAGAACATGAGCACAATTAGGACAGCGTGAGTACTACCTGTTACCTTCATTGGGAGTGCAAAACAAAGACAGAAAACACTTCTCAGGGCTTTATTTCTGACTGTACTTCCATTTCTGTCTCATTGGCCAGAACTTAGCCAAGCGGCCACCCCTAGGTTCAAGGGAGGCTGGGAAAGCAGGAATAAGAATTACCGTGATGCTGATAATGACCTCTCCTCCAATGCCGGATGATAAGAGGAAATGGATGCTGACACCGTAGCTAACGTGTCTGTGGTACCTATTTTCTGGAAGGCAGAATGTGGCATAGGGGAGGAAGCACAGAACTTAGAGTAAGAGGCTTGTGATCCTGTCCCACCTCTGTCATGCCATGGTTAGCTGTGTGGCCTTAGGTTAGTCACATAGCCTCTCTGAGCCAGTTCCCTTATCTATCAAGTGAGAGAAATTTCTGCTTTGCTTATCTCAGTGTTATTATAAAAATGGATCAAAATAACCCATGAGCTTCTTTGCACCCTGTAAATATATGCTAATTGTGGGTTTCGGTAAGTATTTGGTATAAGAAAATCAGGCTTCTCTGGTGGCTCAGTTGGTAAAGAATCCGCCTGCCAGTGCAAGAGACCTGGGTTCAATTCCTGGGTTAGGACGATCCCCTGGAGGAGGAAATGGCAATCCACTTCAGTATTCTTGTCTGTGAAACCCCATGGACAGAGGAGCCTGGTGGGCTACAGTCTATGGGGTTGCAAAGAGTTGGACACAACTGAGTGACTAAAGCACCAGCATAAAAATAAGAATGTATTTCATGGATTCTAAGAACTGTTTATGTTCATAGACAATTTTTGATAGTTATAATCTCTGAAATTTGATATATTTTACAATCCAAGACAGTTTCAGTGAAATATAATAACAATATTTTGTTAAGCTTCTTGGAAGATCTTAGGGTTATGCTTAGGAAATGTGGCCATTGGGATGCGCAGACTCCTCAAGATTCCTAGGAAACTGACACTCTCAGGATAGAACATCCGAAATGTAAATGAAAAGAAATTACCCATGCCTACTTCCTGCTTTCGTACGGGGGATATTAGTGTCTCTCTTTCAGATACAAAACTGAAGTAAGCTGAGATGGGTTTACAAGATGGAATAAGCCATCTTCCAAAAGTTAAAGGTGCTAGAAAGTGTTCTGCAAACTTGACAGCTTGACCTCCTACTAGGGTCATTCACTGAACATGACATACTGTTCAGCTGCCTAGGGATGCCATTCAGGGTCACTGCCTCAGGAATGCACCAAGATCAGAGGCAACCTGTTTTGCAAGTCAAGTGTGACTTCAACCCTTGACTCCGAATGTGGAAGTCAAGTGTGACTTCGACCCTTGACTCCGAATGTGGAGCCTTGAAGTTGTTGGATAGCACAGCCATCAAGGTTGTTTATTTTGAAGAAAAATCAATTTTTGTAATTGTTTATATTTATAATTATAATCTTGGGGTACACATATGCATGTACACACATACATTTATATGTGTATGTATTTGTATACATGTGTGTATACACACACACACACACACACACACACAAATAATATGACTTTAGGTGGGGCAAAAACTGACATCTAGGGCTGGTGGATTGTGGTGTACATGATTGAAAGAGACAAGTAGATGGAGTGAGTTTATGGAGAGTCATGGATACATACTGACTAAAAGTCGGACACGACTGAGCAACTGAACAACAATAAATAGTTGAAATATTTATTGTCTTCCTTCCTTTTAGAGCTCTTTCTCCTTTATGTGTGACTTGAGACGGGGGTATTCATTCTATTCACCAGTTTCCAATGGAAGACGAGGTATCAGTCTCTTTTTATTTTTTAAAAAATGAGATATTTAAATGAAAGAATGAAAGAAAAAATGGTGCAAGATAGGAAAAACAAACAACCAGGGCCATCCTATTTTATGCTTTTAAGAATATCAAGGCATCTGTTAATTAAAGTGAGTGTGTGTGTGTGTGTTTTCCAGTAAACTCTGCTCAGGTTCTGTGAACATGAACTCTGTTCTCTCACAAAGGAAAAAAGTTTGAGAGAAGAAGGAAAAGAAACCATGTTCCAAGTCCTTAATCTGATTTGGGTCTTTGGTGCAGGATAGGCAGGCCTTCCAGGCTTCTGTTTATTCTGAGAATTCATGAAGCAAGCAGCATTGTTACTTTAACTTCCTGATTAAACTTCTGTGATTTCTGCAGCCCACTGTGACAAAGGCTGCAGAGTGTAAAACCATGCTTGATATTATTTTGCATCTCTCTTCTGAGCACCATTCTGAACACACACTAGATGCTTGGTGTAAATTGGTTGAATGTCCAGTTTTATAAGAAAGTTCTAAAGAAATGCAAAGAATTCCTACAGTCTTATTTTTCCTTTCTTCCCAGTTTTCCTTTTGACTTTGAGTTGCTTTTCCTTGATCAGGAAAAAGTTGAGGTTTTACTTTGGGGTTTGGAATTGGCACCAGGATCTAGTTTAAGATGTTTCTGCAGGAAGCCCTAATAACTGGCTGGATAGCATTTGCCAGTAACCTCAAAACCCAACAAGTGGATGCAGAGATTTTTTAAAGTAGCTGCCTAGTTGAATACATATGACAAGGAGATATAGAAGGAAGATCACTAAATTCTCAGATTTGCTTATTTATTTTTTAAAAAGTTATTTGTACGTGTCTGCAGTGGGTCTTCGTGGCTGTGGGTGGGCTTTCTTTAGTTGCAGTGAGTGGGGGCTACTCTCTAGTTGAGGCACATGGAGTTTTCATTGCATTCTCTTGTTCTCTGCCCCACGACATGTGGAGTCTTTCCTGACCAGGGATCGAACCCATGTGCCCTGCATTGGCAGGTGGATCCTTAACCTCTGGACCACCAGGGAAGTCCTAAATTCTCAGATTTAAATAAATTATGTTAGGTTGTTAGGTGGCATGTGTGTGTTCAGTCGCTCGGTCAAGTCCAGCTCTTTGAGGCCTCATGAATTGTAGCCCGCCAGGCTCTTCTGTCCATGGAATCATCTTAGGCAATAATACTGGAGTGGTTGCCACTTCCCACTCCAGGGGAATCTTCTGGACCCAGGAATCGAAGGCACATCTCCTGCGTTGGCAGGTAAATTCTTTACCACTAGCGCCATCTGGGAAGCTCCTATGTCGCATACCTAACCTAACAAAATAAACCATTGTCTCAGCTCCCCTGATAGCTCAGTTGGTAAAGAACCTGCCTGCAATGCAGGAGACCCCAGGTTGATTCCTGGGTTGGGAAGATCCACTGGAGAAGGGATAGGCTACTCACTCCAGTATTCTTGGTCTTCCCTTGTGACTCAGCTGGTAAAGAATCCACCTGCAATATGGGAGACCTGGGTTCAATCCCTGGGTTGGGAAGATCCCCAGGAGATAAGGCTACCCACTCCAGTATTCTGGCCTAGAGAATCCCATGGACTGGATAGTCCATGGGGTTGCAAAGAGTAGGACATGACTGGGCAGCTTTCACTTGAAACCTGAAACCCTCAGCTCTGAAGGGATGGATTTAATCCATACAGCTGCATGAAACCCTCCTTTCCTTTTCACATGACTTATAAAAGTTCTATAAAACTTCTAATTTTATTTCTAGGACAGTATAAAATCCCCCTAGTTTAGATGATCTGAACTAGTCTCTTTCCTTTTTTAAAGAAATGAACACGTTAGTAAGAGACTGTTCCAAGGAGGACTTCCACTTCTTGCTCTGATTAGCTGACTGGTCCTTCTGCAGTAAACAACCGCTAAACCCAGCAAAGTGTCGCAGGCCTGTTTTCAGGTGTTGGGTAACAGGAAGCACGACAGTTCGATGCTACTAAGCAAAGGGCAACTCGTGGGATGAGCCCAGGGTTCCCCGTCGCTGTTTTCCGGGAAAGAATTTCCTGAGTGCAGCACAGTATGCTAGAGTCTTGGCTGAGCACAGCAGTCCTGCTGAGCTAAGCAAACCCAGATTCGAGTTTGGGGCAATGGAAGCAACTGGAATTCACAGGGCAGGGCTCTAGAGAGCAGAGGGCTGCCTGGGGCACGAGGAGGGAACAGAAGTGTGTCTGGTGTACCCAGGGAGTCCTTGGCCAGGCTCATGTGCACATTTATGTATCAAAACTGTGTAAGACTTATCAAAAAGTGGTGCCTCCAGGGTTGAGGATGAGACAGAGACCAAAGGTCAAGCGATCCTGAGGGATACTGGGGATGCAGCCCAGCCACAGTGGAAAGGCCGCCTTAATAACACCCTGAGCATCCAGAAAAGTCACAAGAAATCTGTATCTTTTGGGCAAATGCTATGATTTCAAATGGAGTTGGTAATTAAACATAAATAAATAAAGGTATAGATGGTAATTATTTTAGGCCCTGTGAGCCATTCAATCTCTCTCACAGCTCCTCACTTCTGCTGTTATGGAGCAAAAGCATTCATAGATAATGTGTAAATGAATGGGTATGGTTTTGTTTTAATATCACTTTTTTTTTTAAACAAAGGCAGAGGGCTCGATTTGGGTCATCACTGTAGTTTGCCAACATTTACTCTAGGGTAAGATACGCAGATGACACCACTCTTATGGCAGAAAGTGAAGAGGAACTAAAGAACCTCTTGATGAAAGTGAAAGAGGAGAGTGAAAAAGTTGGCTTAAAGCTCAACATTCAGAAAACTAAGATCATGGCATCTGGTCCCATCACTTCATGGGAAATAGATGGGGAAACAGTGGAAACAATGTCAGACTTAATTTTTTGGGGCTCCAAAATCACTGTAGATGGTGATTGCAGCCATGAAATTAAGACGCTTACTCCTTGGAAGGAAAGTTATGACCAACCTAGACAGCATATTCAAAAGCAGAGACATTACTTTGCTAACAAAGGTCTGTCTAGTCAAGGCTATGGGTTTTCCTGTGGTCATGTATGGATGTGAGAGTTGGACTGTGAAGAAAGCTGAGAGCTGAAGAATTGATGCTTTTGAACTGTGGTGTTGGAGAAGACTCTTGAGAGTCCCTTGGACTGCAGGGTGATCCAACCAGTCCATCCTAAAGGAGATCAGTTCTGGGTGTTCACTGGAAGGACTGATGTTGAAGCTGAAACTCCAGTACTTTGGCCACCTCATGCGAAGAGTTGACTCATTTGAAAAGACCCTGATGCTGGGAGGAATTGGGGGCAGGAGGAGAAGGGGACGACAGAGGATGAGATGGCTGGATGGCATCACCGACTCCATGGACATGAATTTGGTTGAACTCCAGGAGTTGGTGATGGACAGGGAGGCCTGGCGTGCTGCGATTCATGGGGTCGCAAAGAGTCGGACACAACTGAGCTTTTGAACTGAACTAAAGGCCTACTTTAAATCTACCCTGAGCCAAGAGCTATCAAGGAAATTGCAAGGGAAGTTGAATTTGGAAGTTGAGTCCTGCAGTAGTTAGAGGAACTGGGGAACATTTCTGACCTTACACAAATTCATCCAATGAAATGGAAGACCAAGCCTATGCAAGATCAAGGGGAGACAGTTTGACTCCCACAGAAATTAATTCTGCAGAGGAAGATCAAATCCAGAATGTCTTCAGTCTTTCATCACAGTCTTTCATCACAGAGGCATACAAAGAAATAGGAAAATATTACCCATAGTGAAAAAAAAAAGTTGTCAATAGACGGTAATCTCCAAATGGTCTAGATGTTGGATTTGGCAGTCAAAGCCTTTAAAGCAGCTATTATAAAAAAGTTTAAAGAACTAAAGAAAAATGTTGTTAGAATGAGTGAATATAAAGGCATCTCAGCAGATGAGTAGAACCTATAAAAGAATCTAATGAAAATCTTAGAGTGAAAAAGTTGAATAATTGAGATGAAAAATTCACAGGATGGGCTTAAGAGGAGAACAGAAGATGACAGAAGAGAGAGTGGACGTGAAGACAGATCAATAGGAGAAGGAAGAGATAGAGAAAAACATACTTGAAGAGATAGTGGCATAATGTCCCCAAATTTAATGAAACTATTAGCAAACAAATTCAAAATCTTACACATCAAGTAGGATGAGTTATAAGAAAACCACATCTAGACATACAATAGTTAATTGCTCAAAACGAAAAACAAAAATTTCATAACAGAATAAGAATTACAACCAAACTTCTCATCAGAACAACAGGGACAAAAAGACAAGATACTAAAGAAAAAAAAAGTTATACTCAAATTTCATGTCTAGTGCAAAGTATCCTTCAAAAACAAAGATGAATAACGGACTGTTTTGGAGCAGCTCTGTCCAACAGAAATATAGCGTAGGCTGCATATGTACTGTTTTACACTTTCTAATTACCCCATTCAAAAACCTTAAACAGGTGAAATTCATTTTTAACAACATATTTTTAAACCTGGTATATTCTAAAATATTACCTCTTTAACATGAAATCCATATAAAAATTATTAAATAGATATTTTTTACATTTTTATATTTTTTGAAATCTGGTGTGTATGTTATACCTGAAGAACATCTCTGTTTGGTCTAAGCACATTTTAATAGTTATCCGTGTCTGGTGGCTACTGTATTGGAATCGAATAGCCTAGTTTTAGGTCAAAGAGAAAGGAGAATGGACAAGTTGCTCTGTATCCAGGTTGTTTCCCAATCTGTCTTACACATAGTGTTTAAATTAACCTTTCTAAGATATTTACCAGTTCAGAAGGCCTGAAGAGGCCACCTACTACATGGTAAGATAAGTTCATCTGTTCATTCATTCATCTATTTACCCAATAAACATTTACTAAACGCCAGACCCTCGTCTATGAGTTGGAGGACATCACAAGAATAAAATCCAGTCCCTTTCCTCACAGGCTAATTGACATGATAGTCCCACTAGCCAACCAGTTCATTATCATTTGGTAAATGAGTGTAGGTAAGATACTGTCAGCATGCAGAGGACATGGGTGATGAGGAACCAGTGGGATTAGTGGGAGTTGGGAAAGGGTACCCTACATCAGAGTTCTTCACTGCAAGCAACAGAAATGGACTCTGGCTAACACAAGGGGGAAAGGACTCTCTGGCTGTGGGGAGCTGCCGGGGTCCAGCCCCGGTGGATCCAGGGAATTCGAAGCGGGGCGGCGTCGGCGAGGATCAGGAAACAACTGCTTAATTAAACGTTAATCAAGGATATAAAGAGTAATAGTATAAGGATAGCTCAGTAGGAAAATTCAGTGAAGAAAAGAGGCTGAAATAAGGATAGCTCAGTGAGGAAATTCAGTGGAGAAAAGAGGCTGAATAATTCAGCCAGAAGGTGAGAGAAAGAACGACATGGGGAGACCAAGTTTCAGTGAACAAGGCCCGCACTTTATTTTCCAAAGTAGTCTTTATACCTTAAGTTATGCATAGAGGATAATGGGGGAAGGGGTAGAGTCATGCAGCAAGCCAGGCTTTCTTCCTGCAAAATTATCATATGCAAAAGCTTAGGTGATTAGCATCATCTTCTGGCCCGGAGGCCTGTTAACATTTTAAGACCCTTTCTTCAGAAAACTTATTTTTCTCTAAAGGTGATAAGTCAAGCGCCACCCTCCAAAAGCATTAGATAAAGTTGCATTCCTACAGAGCAAAGGTGTGCTGGGCTATAACAAGAAAAAGAATTAACTCAAGGGTCCCAGGTTACAAACATTAAAGCTACTACTTACACCAATTATATTAATCAATACACTGCCAGGGACACAGCAGGTAAGGGATATGGAAACTTAGCAGCAAACATTGGCCCAACAAGTGAAAAGCCCTTCACCAATACAATTTCTAATCAATCTTTTAACTGCTCAAAGGAATCTGTATTTAGACAGTTTAGAACATCTCATGCCTCTCACAGTTGGGAGGCTCTGAGCAATCACATGTGGCCAGAAAAACCTATTCAGGCAGGCTAGAGGACTTCCAAAGGAGTTTGTAGGTTGAAACACTGTCACACCCAGGAATTATTAACTGGAGCTGTAAGCTAACTCTTTTTTCAGAGAGAGGTAGTGGGGGACAGCCCCCCGTAAAGTCAGAGGTGTAGGTGAAAGCACAAAGCAGAAAGTAGGCAGACTCTGGTTTGGGGGGTAGATGCTTGAGAATTTCCAGGGGAACTCCTGAGGCTTGATCCCGCCTTTGCGTATGCCAAGCCTCCTTCCTCATGACCTTTGCCACGGGCGGAGCTCGCTCCCCGAAGGGAGCCCCTGAGGACTTAATTTTAAGCAGAGCTCTGGCGTGGGCATTTTCAGGTTTTAGGCAGACCACACTGGCATAGTAGGTTGGACCACAGGTTTAGAGGGGATGATGCTAAAGGCAGGGAGATAGATAAAGTGAAAGTCGCTCAGTCGTGTCTGACTCTGCAACCCCCTGGACTACACAGTCCATGGATTTCTCCAGGCCAGAATACTGGAGTGGGCAGCCTTTCCCTTCTCCAGGGGATTTTCCCAACCCAGAGATCGAACCCAGGTCTCCTGCATTGCAGGCGGATTCTTTACCAGCTGAGCCACCAGGGAAGGAGATAGATAAGAGACTGGTAATTGTCTGAATGAGAGACTGAGGGGCTGAACCACAGCAATGGCTGTGGAAACAGAAAAGGTAGTTTTAAGAGTTCAAACTCTGAAATTCAGGACTGTCACTGTTCCAGCCCCTCCTTTCCTAGTGCACTCAACTCAGTGCCACCCTCTTCAGATGAACAGAGCCTGACTTATGGTGACCTGGACATGCCATTTCTGCCTATTGTTCCCTGAATGCCTTTGCCCCTCTGCTTATTTGGCTAGATCCCTCCCTTCTCATTTAAGATGTAGCTCGTGACCACCTACCACTCAAGCCCTGGATGGTCTCTTAACAGCCTAACTCTCTGCCCGGGTGCTGTCAGTGTTTTATGGCTAACTTGTCACAATAGGTTAAAGAACCTGTAGACACATGTGAGTTGCTCAGTCGTGTCTGACTTTTTGTGACCCCATGGACTGCAGCCCACCAGGCTCCTCTGTCCATGGGATTCTCCAGGCAAGAGTACTGGAGTGGGTGGCCATTCCCTTCTCTGGGGGATCTTCCTGACCCAAGGATCGAACCTGGATCTCCCACATTGCAAGCAGATTCTTTGCCCTCTGAGCCACCAGGAAGTTTATTGTTTTAACATCACTGTCATTAATGACAACCTCCTGTAAGCTACTGGGGTCTACCGATGCTTTCTCATTCTCCCGGGTACTGTCAGGCCCTAGAGTGGGGTCCTGCACAGTACCCTGTACATGTTCCCAATGATGCTGACCCCCGGCTTTGTGGGACACACTGGGGTCCAGGTGCAGCTGGTAGCATCCATCACCAGACTCCTGCTCAGTGAAGGCTTGTCCATCTCCCTAAAGCACATTTCTTGAGTCACTCTCTACTCGTAAGCTTCCCATGGCCCCCTGAAATCTTCTTCTCAGATTTAAGATCCATCGGTCCTTTCTCCCCACATTTCCCCAGTTGTCATCAGACTGACTTCTTCACTGGCCCAGAAACAAGCCCCACGAAGGTCTGATTCTTAATTTTTACTTAGGCTGACCCTTGTTCCAAGGGTGTCCTTACTTTTTCCTTCTGGTGGTTCAGAGCCAAGTGAAAAAAGTGCAAGTATTAGTTGCTCAGTTATCTCCGACTCTTTGTGACCCCATGGACTGTAGCCCACCAGGCTCCTCTGTCCATGGAATTTTCCAGGCAAGAGGACTGCAGTGGGTAGCCATTCCCTAGTCTCCAGGGGATCTTCCCTACCCAGGGATTAAATCTTGGTCTCCTGAATTGCAGATGGATTCTTTACCATCTGAGCCACCAGGGAAACCCTGATATCTTTCAGCCAAGGATATCTTTCAAATCCAAAGTCCTGCTCAATCCCTGATGGTTCTAGCCCTTGCAGATCTCTCTGTGACCAAACTTTTGCAGCATTTCCGGTGTGTCCTCCAGCAGGCAGTTACTCCCAGATTTGTTGTGTTTGCTGTTCTGAGCATCTTCACCTCTACAGCTAGATTGCGAGCTGCCTGATCTCTCAGTATCTCAGTGCCTAATACATTTCTGGACACCTAGGGCTCATGAATGCATAGTAAGAGGTTGCCATAAGGCGGATCTGTTTCTCAGGCCCTCATCTTCTCCATCAACTGTATTCTCCACACCCACATTTGAGTGTTGTTAGGGAAGTTGAGGAATAAGCTTCTCTCTGCAATGGCAGCCCAGAAACTTCAGTGAGGTTTTGAGTGGCTCTTGGTCAACCCTGTTGCTGATGGTGAGTCATCGCTCATTTGTGGTGAGTCTAAGCCTCACTTCATGATTCATGTTCTAAAAATGGGGTGAGGTTTTTGCAGAGAAGCCAGTTCCGGTCTGAATGTGGCCTCACGGTGATCAGGTTCCTCTGGGGGTGCCCAGCTCTCCTGAAGGTCAGGCATCTCAGGGTTCCCCAGATGTGGCTGGATTGTGGCAGACACCTAGAATCGATTTTACAGGGTTAGGATAGGGTGTTCCTGGTACTCAGTGCTGTCCCTCAGGCTTTCTTGAGACTTCTCATGATCTGCAACGAGCTCAAGTCTGGATCTGGGATGGACTAGAAAGGGGAGATAAATCTTGGGGGCTCCTCTTTTGTTCATACTTCTGAGTAGGTGTCTTGGTTTCTCAGCCAGAATGAGCTTGCATCTGGGAAGAGGGTGTTGTGCTTGACTCCACTTAGCATCTGGGAGAACTGCTGTAAGAAGGAGTTGAAAAGGGAAATCATTATAAAATCTGAACGGGTCAGTGACAGAAATGGGGTGGTTTCACGAATTTTCCTTTCTGATCTCAAAACTTCCACTAGTAAGCAGTGAACCATTGTGCAAGTCGTTTACCTAGCGTAGTGATGGCCATAGCTGGCATTTTTAAAGAGTTTGCATTAGAGCCTGGGGCACACAGTAAGCCTTCTGGAAACTCACCTGCTATGATCACACCATTGTTACAGAGCATTCTTTAGCACTAGTGCTACACACTCGATGTCTGATATCTTACTTAATCCTTACACTATTGCTGTGTTTTGTTTTTCTTGCTGCACCGGGGTGAGCTGAGGCTTACAGACTATACGTGATTCAAATCCAGATGGTGGGACTCCCCAGCCTATCTCAGTCTCTGTTGTTGTTCTGCCTGACTTCCCTGGGCCTCAGTTTTGGTTTTTTTTGTTTTGTTTTGTTTGTGTGTCTGTTTTTTATCTGTAGAAGTTGAAAGCTGGACTACTGGTCTTTAAAATCTCTGAGTTCTAAAATTTCTAGCTGTTTTGTCCATTATCTTCACCCTTTTCCCTGTCTTTCTCTGCTTCCCCTCACCCACCCACTTTCATCCGTGACTTTCACGGGATTCATCATCACGGGATGGACGGCATATTTTCCCCATTGAGCTATGAGGCCGCGTGTGTCAGCATGTGGATTTGCACTGTGGCTTTGTGGTGGTCGTTGTTGGAGCTAGTTTACACGCTGCTGTTGTTGGAGAGAGGGAATCTGACTCTTCAATTTTACTGTCTTAGCTTGGCCTGCAGCCATTACCACACTGAGCGATGCTAGCATTTGACGGGCTGGAGAGAGGCTTATGGAGGAAGCCCACCAGACTCAGCTCTTTGGGTCTGTGAGCTCTACATGGTTATCTGGTGAGATCTGGTTGGAGCAGTCATTCTCCAGGTTCTTTGCACATGTCTGGTCCCATGACTTGTGAGGATCTTAGGAGAAGAACTTGAAAGAGAACTTTCAATTCTCTGCACAGCTTGGATTCCCTCGCGGATGTCCACTGAGGAGTTTTACCAATCATTTCATTATAGTTCCATTGGAATTGATGTCTCTAGAGTGCTTCAGTTGGGGGATAGGCTATATATATATTTTCCAGTATTTTTCTCTGTGGCTGTGACCCAAAGATCAGAGTGATTTGGCATCAGAAGACCTGGGTTCAAGTGTTGCATCCGTCACTTTCTAGCTTGGAGCATCTAACACACCTGCTTGTGGTGACCTCTACTTGACTCATTTTTGGTGGTCTCTTACTGTGGAATAAGAAGAATCTATGTCACTATCCTAGGATATGTGAGTTCTTCCACTTAGAAACCTGGAGGCAACATCTGAGGAATCTTAGCGTACCATACAAAAGCCTCAAAACAACAGAAGCTTTGGATAAGTCGCCTACCTTCCCTCAGCCCACATTTCTTCATCTGTGAAAGAATTATGGTAATAACCTGTCTTACCCAACTACAGTTCTATTGAATCAAAGTATGGTATGAAAATAGGTTTCTGAAAATTATAGATTCTATAAGAAACATTATTTAATTTTAGGAAGTATCATGCAGCAAAATTAATTGTTGTAATTACCAAAAATACAAAAGCTATTAAACTTTTCTGTTCTGGTTATCCTCAGCATAGAATATTTACTGCAGGTAATAACCTGTAGTAAAATTTCAACATTTTCTTTCTATCGTGCACCAGCTAGAAGGCTATGAGTTAAATTGTTCTAGACTAAAATGGATATTGAGTATCCAGTTAATAAGAACTGATACTGTTCAAGGTGGATAGTAACTCTTATGTGGAAACATTAATTTTGTATTAATTCTGGGGATTAATTAATTACATTAATTTTGCATTTTCAGATTTTACTAATTCATTGCAAGATCAAGAGTTAGATTCCCCTCTTGCACTATTAGTGGGAATGTAAATTGATACAGCCACTATGGAAAACAGTGTGGAGATTCCTTAGAAAATAGGAATAAAACCACCCTGCAGCACAGCTTGCAATAGCCAGTACATGAAAGCAACCTAGGTGTCCTTCAACAGATGAATGGATAAAGAAGTTGGAGTACACATATACCATAAAATATTACTCAGCCATCAAAAGGAACGAATTTGAATGAGTTTTAGTGAGGTGGATAAACCTAGAGCCTGTGATACAGAGTGAAGTAAATCAAAAAGAGAAAAACAAATATCATATGTTAATGCTTATATATGGAGTCTACAGAAATGGTACAGATGAACCTATTTGCAGGGCAGGAATAGAGACACAAACAAGAGAGCAGTGGGGGAGGAGAGGGTGGGATGAATCGGGGGAGTAGCATGGAAATATATGCATTACTGTATGTAGCGTAGATAGCTGGGGGGAGTTGCCTGTGTAACACGGAGCTGAGCACACAGTGCTCTGTGACGGCCTAGAGGGGTGGAATGGGGGTGGTGGGAGGGAGGCTCATGGAGACATGTGTGCACTTACTCACACTGTTGTATGGCAGAAACCAACACAACGTTTTAAAGCAATTACGCTCCAATTCAAAAAAAAGAAGTTGTAAAAAAAAAAAGTCATTAATAGTACAAACAATATTAGAAGTCTATTAAGTATCCTTCCGTGGAACATAATTGCACCATGAGTACAGGCTACCCTTTTACATGCTAATTCAAATCGACCTAGAATGCAAATGTGTTTTTTTTAACTCATGTTTTCCACTAAAGCAAATATGCCCTACCCCCGTACTCCAAATGAACAAAATAAATCCATTTCTGTTTTTCTTGACTGGTAAATTGTGCTCAGAGATACCATCTGGAGATGGTTGGGTTTCTGCCAAAGGTTTAAATCAGGCTTGCAAAGAGCTACCTGCCTAAGGCAAGAAACCACGCTGATTTAATAGGAAAGAACGTGCTTTTATTTTGCCATCTGGTAAAGGAAAGTGAAAGCTCTTTGAAAAATGCTGGTATTAGTTTTACAATGATGGTATTATAGATAAAAATTATTTTCAAAATATAGTAATTGGGAACATTTGAGAATCTGTTTGCTAAAATGTGTGTGATTATTTGTAAATCTGTCCTGATGCTGGGAAAGATTGAGGGCAGAAGGAGAAGAGGGTGTCAGAGGATGAGATGGTCAGATGGCATCACCGATGCAATGAACAAGAATCTGGGCAAACTCTGGGAGACGGTGAGGGAAAGTGAGTCCTGACGTGCTGCAGTCTGTGGGGTCGCAAAGATCTGGACACGACTGAGCAACTGAACAATGGCAACAACATTTGTAAATCCGATATGAAGGTACATGCAGAGATCTCCGTGCTCATGGAAGATATTTCTACATGAGAAGTGAGGGCAAGACAGGGACAGAGAAAGGGAAATAGGTTGGAAACGACCCGGGTCTTCTGGTGGACACTGTGGCAAGCCCAGATCTGTGTGGACTGGTTATAATGTGATGGTGATCCCCTTTTAATTTTTATTATTTTTTTAAACAGATTTCTGCTTGGCAGATTAGCCAAAGGCAAGAGAAGCTACTCTGTCCGCCTTTTGCATGCTGCTCTCTGCGAGACCCCACGACAGACCCCAGGCCCACTCCACTGTGCTCCCAGACCCCCACCCAGCCCCAGACATCGCTCTGGGGTCTGCCTGAGGCCTGCAGTGTGAAGATGCCCAGCACCTTCCTAGCATGACGACCCTGGACCATGTGATCGCCACCCACCAGTCCGAGTGGGTCTCCTTCAATGAGGAGCCACTCTTTCCCGTCCCTTCTGAGGGTAAGGAGAGCTTTCATTGCCTATGTGGAGAAATTAACGAAGGACCACACCTGTGTGTTGTGGCTTCTATTGGAGTGTTCTTTCCAGGGGATCTTTTATTTAACATTTTATTTATTTATTTTTTTTGGCTGTGCTAGGTCTGGGTTGCTTTGCATGGGCTTTTTCTAGGTGTGCCGAGCGGGGGCCACTCTCTCAATCAGCCTGCAGTGTGTGGGTTTAGCACTGTGGTGTCTTCTCTTGCCGTGGAGCATGGGCCCTCGGAGCGTGTGGCTTCCATAATTGCAGCACAGAAGCTGGTTAGCTGTGGTGTGCAGGCTGTCGAGTGCTGGCTCAGTAGTGCTGGTGCACGGGCTTAGTTGCTCCATGGCATGTGGAGTCTTCCCGGACCGGGGATCAAACCTGTGTCCTCTGCATTGACAGGCAGATTCTTATCCATTGTGCCACGAGGAAGTCCTCAGTGGGATATTGATAAGGAAAAAGTCAGTTTATCACCTTCCTTAGATGCAGATGTTTTTCACTTAAGAGGCTCAAAGGAAGCATCTGAGGAATCTCAGAGCTCCCAAACAAAGACCTGGAAACACCAGAAGCCCCCAAAGACCTGGAAGAACCAGAAGTATTAGCTGCTTTCTTCCAATGAACATAAACTTCATATTTATCAAGTCCATGGAATATAGAGTCCATGGAATTCTCCAGGCCAGAATACTGGAGTGGGTAGCCTTTCCCTTCTCCAGGGGATCTTCCCAACTCAGGGATCGAACCCAGGTCTTCTGCATTGTGGGCCGATTCTTTACCAACTGAGCCACAAGGGAAGCCCAAGAATACTGGAGTGGGTAGCCTATCCCTTCTCCAGGGGATCTTCATGACCCAGGAATCGAACCAGGGTCTTCTGTAGTACAGGCTGATTCCTTACCAACTGAGCTGTCAGGGAAGCCCTGAATATAAACTTCCTATTTACCAAGTACTTTACACTCAGTCTTTTTGGTTATTACTCTCCACAGCCATTCGGATTGTTTCAGTTTTCAAAGGATAGTTGTCAAAAAGAGTGACAGGCACTCGAACCAGATCCCTTGGGCTGAAATCCTGGCTCCATCATGGATGTGGATAATTGGGTGGATGATTTGTTTACCTCTCTGTGTGATAGTTCATCTGAGCAATATGGATAATCACAGTGCCGACCTGAGGGTGGCAGTGAGGATTAAGTGATTAACATATAAAAAAACCACTTACAACAGTGATGGGCAATGCAGAGAACTCAGTAATTGTCACTCGTGATCATGGTGAAGGTGGCCAGGTTGACTTCTGTGGAACTGTGCTCGAGGATGAAGATCAAGGTAGGATGCAGGAGCTTTTTACGGAGCCTTGTCAGCTGGTTCAGTTCCATGGCCACTGCTACTGCCACCTGAATCATCCCAGCTCCATTTACAGCACCTGGAAAGCAGGGTCTACAGGTGCGCTGTCCAGCTTGCTAGCCATGTGACTATGGAGTCCTTAAAACACGGCTAGTCTGAATTGAGATGCACTATAAACTGGGCTTTCCCAGTGGCTCAGATGGTAAAGAATCCACCTGCAGTGCAGGAGATCGGGATTTGACCTCTGGGTCAGGAAGAGCCTCTGGAGAAGGAAATGACAGCCCACTCCAGTATTCTTGCCTGGGGAAATCCCACTGACAGAGGAGCTTGGTGGGCTACAGCC
This sequence comes from Bos indicus x Bos taurus, assembly GCF_003369695.1. Taxonomy (NCBI): domain Eukaryota; kingdom Metazoa; phylum Chordata; class Mammalia; order Artiodactyla; family Bovidae; genus Bos; species Bos indicus x Bos taurus. Next base: position 86,466,815 of record NC_040085.1, on the reverse strand, counting down.
CATGGGGTCAAAAGAGTTGGACATGACTGAGTGACTAACACTGTCACTTCAAGAAATGTGAAATATCCACACTAAATTCCAAGGACCTAGTTAAATGTTTCATTAACAATTTTTTATCACTTAAATGTTGGAATTGTACATTTTCAACAAATTGAGTTGAAATACATTATTAAAAATAGTTTCCCCTGTTTCTTTTTCTTTTTTAAATGTGGCTACTGGAAAATTTTAAAATTTAGGAATAGATGGGAAAACAGTGGAAACAGTGGCTGACTTTATTTTTCTGGGCTCCAAAATCACTGCAGATGGTGATTACAGCCATGAAATTAAAAGATGCTTGCTCCTTGGAAGGCAAGTTATGACCAACCTAGACAGCATATTAAAAAGCAGAGACATTACTTTGCCAACAAAGGTCCCTCTAGTTAAGGCTATGGTTTTTCCAGTAGTCATGTATGTGAGGGTTGGACTATAAAAAAAGCTGAGCGCCAAAGAATTGATGCTTTTGAACTGTGGTGTTGGGGGAGACTCTTGAGAGTCCCTTGGACTGCAAGGAGATCCAGCCAGTCCATTCTAAAGGAGATCAGCCCTGGGTGTTCATTGGAGGGACTGATGTTGAAGCTGAAACTCCAATATTTGGCCACCTGATGAGAAGAGCTGACTCATTTGAAAAGATCCTGATGCTGAGAAAGATTGAGGGCAGGAGGAGTAGGGGACTACAGAGGATGAGATGGATGGCATCACTGACTCAATGGACATGGGTTTGGGTGAACTCCGGTAGTTGGTGATGGACAGGGAGGCCTGGTGTGTTGTGGTTCATGGGGTTGCAAAGAGTCCGACACAACTGAGCAACTGAACTGAACTGAACTGGAAAATTTAAAATTATGTATGTGGCCTGCTTTTTATTTCTTTGGGACAGCTCTCATCTAAAGGCTTTGATTACGTTCGAGTGGACCAGTTTGGCTAGTGATGGGAGAAAGCAGTTTCGTATCAGTACATTTATTTTTCAAAGCTTTCATACAGTAAAATTGATCATTTTCAGTCTACAGTTGATGAATTTTAACACCTGAATAGATTTGTGTAACACCACCACAATTGGGGTCAATTCTATTATTTAAAAACAAATATTTGAAGGCTGTTAACTGTTCTAGGACCAATAAAGTGAAACAAAGCTAGAGGAAGGGTCTCTGTGCCATACTGAACTAGTCGTTGGTGGAGAGTTTGCATGTGGTGGCCCACAAATGAATGTCCTCTGGACTGTACACAGTTTGAACTTGAGTGTTTTTAGTCCAGACAGAAGGTTGCCTGTTGAGCCACAGTCTCCACCAATCCCTATTGCCTTTTGCTTTTCAATTTGACCTAGTTCTATTTCTTGCTTGGCCTTCACAACAATTTTTTGTGTGTGACCCCCCCCCCCCCACAAACACTGAAGTAGATGGTAGGATAAGAATAGTGAACCAGACCAGACTCCCAGTCTTAGCCTGCATGGAGACTGTTAGGACAACCTTTGTTGTTGTTCCGTCACTAAGTCATGTCTGACTCTTTGCACCCCATGGACTGCAGCATGCCAGGCTTCCCTGTCCTTCACTCTCTCCCAGAGTTGGCTCAAACTCATCTCCATAGAGTCGGTAATGCCATCCAGCCATCTCATCCTCTGTCTCCTCCTGCCTTCAATTTTTCCTAGCATCAGGGATTCTTCCAATGTGTCAGTTCTTCTCATCAGGTGACCAAAGTATTGGAGCTTCAGCTTCAGCATCAGTCCTTCCGATGAATATTCAGGGTTGATTTCCTTTAGGATGGACTAGTTTGTCTCCTTGGACTCTCAAGAGTCTAGTTTGTCTAGTTTGTCTCCAAGGGACTCTCAAGAGTCTTCTCCAGCACCACATCCTAGGGTATAGTTTTCATACATTTTTAGGAAAACACTTCTTTAGCATAGAAGCAGGTGGGCACAGCTGTCTCTTTGCTCTCACACCCTGTCATGGTGAGTCCATTTGATCACCGTTGCCTTTTCTTTTTTTTCCTCCAAGAGACAGTTCTTAGAGTGACCTTCCACCTGTGAGGTGATGGCAGTTTCTGGTATCTGTTTCAGGGGGCCCCAAAGAGCACCTCCCAGGAGCATCCTCTTCCTCAGACCAGTCCGAGATCTCCTCTGGGGAGCATCATGCCTTGGATGGAGGCTCTCAGGACCTTTCCCACTCGGAGCATGATGACTCTTCCGAAAAGCTGGGCCTCATCTCTGAAGCAGCGTCCCCTCCTGGGAGCCCCGAGCAGCGCCCACCTGAGCTGGTCTCGGCCATCAGCAGCTGGGTTCAGTTTGAAGACGATGCACCCTGGGCCAGCTCATCACCACCTCCTAAAGAAGCAGGGGGGACAGGTAGGCCAGGTGAGGGGCTGGGGAGGGTTGGGATGGAGGTCTGTGGATGCTTTCCCAGGGATACTTTCCCAAGAGAGGTCTGCGGGGCTGCCAGGATTCTGTTGTGCCTGCTCCAGGGCCCTGAGCCTGGCTGCCTAGGAGACAGCAGGCGGAGGTCTCCTTGGGCTTGACTCTGCACCTTGTGGAAGGATCTATGTGTTCTGGGCCATTTCTAGCCTTTTACCTTTGTTCCTGGCTGTTCATCTCTCCCTGGAAGGATGCGTATGGATTCATCTATTACGGATTGCAATTGTATTTACTCAGCACCTAACTTGTAAGCTCCCTCTGAGTAAAACGGATGTCTCTAAAAGTGTGGACCGCTAACCATCTCTATCAGGGTCACCAGTTACATGTGGATGTTCTTGTATCCCACACCTTAAGACTCCAAATCTTCAGGAGTGGGGACTGTCGTGAATGGTCAAGTCTCTGACTCTGTGGCATTTGAACGGCCAGAAGCTGCACTGGGAAGCTGGGTGAAGCCAGGGGACTGGTTAGTTCCCACCCTGGTGAGCTGGCTACTTATTTTCTTGGGCGCTGAAGCTTGCCAGGGGGGATGTGGGATAACCTTCAGGACTGTATTAGCTTTCTATTTGCTGCTATAACGAATTACCACAAACTTAGTGGCTTAACCAACACAACTTATTTACTTACTATGTCTGAAATTATTTATAACAAGATTCGCAGCAGCACATACTTATTTTTATGCATTCTTTTTTTTTTAATTGTCTTCCATTGTGTTTTATCACTGAATATCGAATATAGATCCCTGTGCTGTACAGTAGGACCTTGTTTTTATCCATCCTAAATTTAACAGTTTGCATCTGCTAATCCCAAACTCCCAGTCCTTCCTTCTCCCTCTCCCCTTCCCCTGTAGCAACCGCACGTCTGTTCTGTGTGCCTGGGAGTCTGCTTCTGTTTTGTAGGTAGATTCACTTGTGTCATATTTTAGATTCCACATATGAGTGATAGCCTATGGCGTTTGTCTTTCTTTGAGACTTGTTTCACTTAGTGCAATAATCTCTGGTTGCGTCCATGTTGCTGCACATGGCATGTTTCATCCTTTTTTTACAGCTGAGTAGTATTCCATTGCATATATGTACCACATAAAAAAAAAAAAAACATACTGGAGCACAGCTGTTTACACTGCTGTGTCAGTTTCTGCTGTGCAGCAGAGTGAATCGGCCGGACATACATATGTCCCCTCTTTTTTTGAATTTCCTTCCCATTTAGGTCACCGCAGATCGCCAAGCGTGGGTGCAGCAAAGTGCTCTGAGTGTGGGCTTCCCTGGGGGCTCAGACGGTGAAGGATCCACCTGCCATGCAGGAGACCTAGGTTCAATCCCTGGGTCGGGAAGATCCTCTGTAGGAGGGACTGGCGACCCACTCCAGGATTCTTGCCTAGAGAATCCCATGGACAGAGGAGCCTGGCGGGCTACAGTCCAGGGGGGTCGCAAAACAGTCAAACCCAACTGAGTGACTAAGCGCAGAGCACCGGGTGGAGTTCCCATTAGTTATCTATTTTATACATAGGAGCCCACACGGCTTGATTGTCTTGTAATTCTGTAGCTCAGAAGTCTGACGTGGATGTCACCGAGCTGAAATCAAGCTGCTGACCTGCGCTCCTTTCAGCAGGCCCTGGGGAAGCCTCTGTTCACCTGCCCTTTCCAGCTCGGGGAGGCTGCCCGTGTTTCTGGCACGTGGCCTCTCCCTCAGTCTCCAAACGCAGCAGTGTTGCTTCTCTCTGTGCTTTTCTTCAGGCGTCAGGTCGTCCCCTGGCTGACTTCTGCCTTCCTCTCCTGTTTCTAAGGGCTCTTGTGATGATGCTGGGCCCACGAGGATAATCCAGGATAATTTCCCCATCTCCAGGTTTTTTAACCTAATCACTTCTGCAAAGTCTCTTGCTATGTAAGAGGACATTGTCACAGGTTCTGAGGATTAGGATGTAGACATGTTTGTAGGGGAGCAAACATTTTTTCTACCACAGAAACCTAGAAAAAGGGATGTTTTTCTCATGATGGATTAAATGTTTTGCTAGTTTGGATTTTTTAAAACAATCCCTTTTTCACATGGGTTTTCAACATCATTAAACAAATATCAAGCATGATTCTATCATATAAAATTTTCATTTCTATATAACGATTTGCATATTAGTATATTTTTTAGTATTTAAGCATCATTTTTCTCAGTGAATTGTTGGTGAAAAACCCATGATGCTCAAAGCAGCGTGGATGAAATAAATGACAGGTCCAGACAGGCTTCCCAACCTGGCTGGAAGGAGGATGTAACCTTTACAGAACACCTAACACCAATAAGACAATGGGCTGAGCATTTGTGCTGGTAGGGAAAAGTTACTGAACACAGGGCAATGAATTGGTACAGAAGGTTTTTTTTTTTAAGTTGTTGTTTTTTTTTCTGATGTGGACCATTTTAAACGTCTTTGTTGAGTTTGTTACAGTATTGCTTCTGTTTTACGTTTGCTTTTTTGGGCCGTGAGGCCTATGGGATCTTAGTCCCCCAACCAGGGATCACCCCCAAACCCCCTGTGTTGGAAGGTGAAGCCCCAGGCACTGGCCTGCCAGGGAAGTCCCAGTAGGTTTGTTTTTAATGTTACATTTACTAAACATTTACTCTTTTGGGCACTGTGCTCAGTGCTTTTCTACATCATCTCATGACCTCTTTACAAGAGTCATAGGAGGAAGGTATTTAATATTATATTTGTAATAAAGGTCCGTCTAGTCAAGGCTATGGTTTTTCCAGTAGTCATGTATGGATGTGAGAGTTGGACTGTGAAGAAAGCTGAGTGCCGAAGAATTGATGCTTTTGAACTGTGGTGTTGGAGAAGACTCTTGAGAGTCCCTTGGACTGCAAGGAGACCCAGTCCATTCTAAAGGAGATCAGTCCTGGGTGTTCTTTGGAAGGAATGATGCTAAAGCTGAAACTCCAGTACTTTGGCCACCTGATGCGAAGAGTTGACTCATTGGAAAAGACTCTGATGCTGGGAGGGATTGGGGGCAGGAGGAGAAGGGGATGACAGAGGATGGGATGGCTGGATGGCATCACTGACTCGATGGACGTGAGTTTGAGTGAACTCCGAGAGTTGGTGATGGACAGGGAGGCCTGGCGTGCTGCGATTCATGGGGTCGCAAAGAGTCAGACGCAACTGAGCGACTGAACTGAACTGAATACCCATGAGGAGACTGGGACAGATAGTGGTTTGGGAATATGCCTACAGTTATATGTTAGGAAGTGGCGAGAGAGTTTCCCACCAGGCAGACTGGCTCCAGGACCTTTGAACAGCCTAGGGGTGCCCTGTGTGGTATATTTGCCTCAATCTTCCTGCTACTGAGATAGTTTCCTTTGCTGCCTCATTCCCAGGAGACAGCGGAGGCGAGAAACGAAGGCGGTGGGCAGTTTTCTCTGCTCGGTTGCCCTAAAATGGCCCTGCCGGCTTGATCACTGATTATTTTCAAAGCATTCAGATTCTTTCACATCTTGTCCATACCTTGAGCTTTAAAGATTTCCTAATTGCTCAGAACTGGTTATACGACAGATGGATCAATTTACTTTAACTCTTCACGGCTTGTTTCTGCAAAGCTAACTTTGGAGTTAGTCATAATTATGTTGCCCCCATCTGACTGAGGACCTTAGCTTGTTATTGATAATGGTTTTGACCTTTAATGGTTTTAACTTTAAATCATTAAAACCTTATCCTTTAAGTCAGCAGTTTTCAAAGTGTGATCTATAGATCTCTGGGTTTTCCTAAGATCCTATCAAGGGATGTGTAGGATCAAAAATATTTTCATAAGAAGTCTAAGATGCTTTTTGCCTTTTTTATTATATTGGCATTTGCATTAATAGTATAAAAGTAATGGCAAATAAACTTATGGCTACTGTGTACATATAGTAAAAAATAAAGTTAATTTCATTAATATCCTTGGCAAAGTGGTAAAGACTAATTTTATTGAATCTGGATTCGTAAGTACATCTTTTTACTATTCTCTGATAAATTGGGAAATATATATAAAATATTTGTGCTCTGTATCAAGATATAATGGTTGTCTTAAGAAAAATAGCGATCTTGAAAAAATTAGGCTTGAAAATATTGTGATTAAAAAAATAAATTTAAAAGCCAAAATTATTTGAAAAAGTAAAAAACAATGCAAAAAAAATTCCTTAATGAACAAAATATCAGCATTTTAAAGACTAAAGACAAAATCCAACTAAAACCTGGATGACTGCCATACTCCACCCTAATCCTAGCTCTTTTTCCAGTAAAATTCTGCATACAGAAATAGATAGCTAGCCTATAGGCTGCAGTTGGCTGAGTCTATATTTTTTAAATGTTGCATTTAAAATATTATTTAATTACTGAATTATTTAAGTTATCTTTTAAATTTTGCACCCACAGTGAGTGCCTCCCTTGCCTCACCCTTGTGCCAGCCTTGCATTGTACTAAGGACAGGGGATTTATTGATGTTACTAGAGAACGAATCAAGAAATGACAACTTTGAAATGTGTTGAAAGCATAATTTTGGCCTGAGAACATTGGCTCAGACATTCATTACTAATTCCATCTGTTTCCATGGATGAACATTTAACTGAGCTCTGTGGAGGTGGGACTCTCCTCTGCAGAAAGAGCCTTATCAGCTGGTTTCCCAGCAGATATGAGGCTGGACGTGTAGGATCAGGGCTGCCTCAGCCCGTGTTTCTAGCTCAGAGACCCAAGTACCTGGAGGACTGTGCAGAGCCGCAGGGCGGCAAAGAAAATGGTAGTAAATCCAAGGACCCTTGTATAGATGTACCACATCTTCATCCGTTCCTCTGTTGGTGGACATTTAGGCTGGTTCTGTGTCCTGGCTATATTGCACGTAGTGCTGCCATGAACATCACTCAGCCATGAAAAGGAATGACATTGGGTCATTTGCAGAGACATGGACGGACCTAGAGTCTGTCACACAGAGTGAAGTGAGTCAGAAAGAGAAAAGCAAATGTATAATATTGCTTATACGTGGAATCTAGAAACATGATACAGATGAACTTATTTGCAAAGCAGAACTAGAGATGTAGAGAACAAGTTTATGGATACCAAAGTGGGGGAAGGGGAGGTGGAATGGACTGGGAGATTGGGATTGACATATACATATACTACTATGTATAAAATAGATAGCTAATGACAGCCTACGCATAGGAAACTCTGCTTAGTGCTCTGTGATGACCTCAATGGGAAGGAATTCTATAAAAGAGGGGATATGTGTATACACTGGGAATGTATGAGGGCTTCCCTCATAGCTCAGTTGGTAAAGAATCTGCCTGCTTGCAATGCAAGAGACCTGGGTTCGATTCCTGGGTCGGGAAGATCCCCTGGAGAATGAAATGGCAACCCACTCCAGTATCCTTGCCTGGAAAATCCCATGGACAGAGGAGCCTGGCGGGCTACAGTCCATGAAGTCGCAAGAGCTGGGCACGACTTAGTGACTAAACCACCATCACTACCATACCTGAAAAGACCCTGATGCTGGGAAAAATTGAGGTGGGAAGAGAAGGGGACGACAGAGGATGAGATGGTTGGATGGCATCACCAACTCAATGGACATGAGTTTGAGTAGGCTCTGGGAGTTGGTGATGGACAGGGAGGCCTGGTGTGCTGCAGTCCATTGGGTTACAAAGAGTCAGACACGACTGAGCAACTGAACTGAACTGATATATATATGTATGGATGATTCACTTTGCTGTACAGCAGAAACTAACACAACATTGTAAAGCAAGTATATTCCAATAAAAAGTAAAAAAAAATCCAGGAGCCCTCTCTTGCCCATCAAGGAACCTACCAAGTAAAGGATTGCTGGGTACATCCCTATTACCCCAACTAGCCTCACCGACTAGACTAGCTCCTTCATGGGTTTCCTCATATAAGCTGTGTTTAACAGTAAGGAAGAGTGAGGGGTTGGTAGAGCTCAGGTCAGGGTACTTGCAGGAGAAGTGAGGCTTCACCGCACTCAACACAGATAATGCAGACATCTCCCCAGCTTCCATCCTGGAGGCTGTTGAGCAACTCAGGTTTTAATTTGAATCCAAAAGGTTCTGGTACTTGTGCTATGTCAGCAACATCACATACATTAACTGCAGGCATTACACGACAGTGGTGCCGTGTTTTACAGCAAGTATCTTCACCGTGATAGAAACAGACCGAGACTTCTTGTAGTCGCTGCTGCTGGCTCTGTTCTTTGGGTAATACTGAGTTTTCCTGGTGTGGTAGCCTGAATAGTGGGCCCTAAAGCTGTCAGGTCCTCGGCCCTGGAACCTGTGAACCTTGTCTTATTTGTAGAAGGGATTTTTGCTCATGGATTAAACTAAAGATTTTGAGATAAGGAAATCGTGCTGGGTTATCTGGGTGGGTCCGCAGTATAATCATACATAAATAAGAGGGACATGGGGGAGATGTTGCTCACATAGAGAAGGCAGTGTGAAGGCAGAACAGAAAGGGATTTGAAGATGCTGACCCTGAGAACTGGAGTGAGGAAGCCGTAGCCAAGGAATGCCAGTGGCCACCAGATGCTGGAAGACTCAAGGAACAGATTCTCTCCTCGAGCCTCTGGAGGAAGCCTTGCCCTGTTGACATCTTAACTTTGGCCCAGTGATTCAGAGTTCAGTCTCCTAGCTTCTGGAACTATGAGAGAACAACTTTCTGCTGTTTGAACACACCAGGTTTTTGGTGCAGCAGCCATGGTTACTTTAAATACCAAGTTTCTAAAATATTTTCCCCCTTTCTTTCCCTCCCTCCACTTTTCTTTTCTTTTTTTTTTTTTAACTTAAAAAGAATCTCTTGTTTAACTTTCTTGCTTTTTATTTTATTTATTGGAATATAATTGCTTACAGGGTTGTGTTTGTGCTGTACAACATTGTGAATCAGCCACATTGTTGTTCAATCGCCCAGTCGTGTCTGACTGTTTGCAACTCCATGGACCACAGCAGGCCAGGCTCCTCTCTCCTCCTCTCCATTATCTCCAGATAGGTGGTCCTATCTAACTGTCTCACCCTCTGCCCTCTTTTCTCCTCCTGCCTTCAATCTTTTCCAGCACCTTTTCTAAGGAGTTGGCTCTTCACATGAGGTGGCCAAAATATTGGATCTTCAGCTTCAGGAACAGTCCTTCCAATGAACACCCAGGACTGATCTCCTTTAGGATGGACTGGTTAGATCTCCTTGCAATCCAAAGGACTCTCAAGAGTCTTCTCCAACACCACAATTCAAAAGCATCAATTCTTTGGCGCTCAGCCTCCTTTATGGTCCAACTCTCACATCCATACATGACTACTGAAAAACCATAGCTTTGATTATATGGACCTTTGTCAGAAAAGTGATATCTATCTCTGCTTTTTAATAAGCTGTCTAGGTTGGTCATAGCTTTTCTCCCAAGGAGCAAGTGTCCATAAGTATACATCTACACCCCTCCTCTCTATGTGGAGGCAGGCTGAGTAAGTCAAGCTGGTCTAGGGGTGCACCTCTAATAGGGCAGGCCATTTATTAAGCGCATGTTCTGTGGTAGCTACAATGCTTTACCTCCAAAGTTTACAGCCCCATGCATGCAGGCAGGGTGTGACGTTCCACAAGAACAAAGTTTCCATGGAAACTGATTTTTTGGCTTCAGCCTTCTTCCCAGTCACATAAGCATCACTCATGGAAACCGACTCTTACCTGTAATGTGATTGTAGTTTCTCAGTTTATTCTCATTTTATTCCTTAACATCTGTTCTATTTGCTTCTAGCAAATGCCTAGCACTTTCCAATCCACTGTCTTTGTGTCAGGAAAAAATGGAAAAATGTGTGTCTTGGACTCATCCCATGTGGCCTCTCTACTAATATATTTTTATAAGAAAAAGGATGATCTTGGCCTCAGAGAAATAGGTGGGGGAGGGGCGGGGGGGGGGTGACAGAGGAGAACTGATGAGTGCCTGGATTCCTGGAAGCAAAAAAATGGAGCTTTACTCCACCAGCTTGTCCCTTACCTTAACATCCTGGCTTGCAAAGAGAAGCTGGGAAAGAAGCAATCACAGGGGAGTCCGTAGGGAGAGAAATGTTCCCTGGGACACTCTTTCCTCTCCCTCGGTCCCTACTCCTCAGCACCTCCACAGTTTTCCTGAGAGATGAAAACCAAAAAAAACAAAAAACCCTCCCAAAACCCCACAAAAGGATTTCTCTTTTAAGCGGTGCCACCTAAGAATAAAGCCAAGGGGGCATTGGATTTTAGCCTGGCAGGAGAATGTGCAATTTGCCTTCATTAAAATGCAGGAGGCTGTAGGCAGGGAAAGGAAGGGACAAAGAGACTGTCAGTAGTGGTAAATCTTATTTTTGTGGCATTTGAATGCCAGAAGCTGCACTGGGGACTCAGAGGAGCCAGAGAGTGGTGTGTCCCACCCTGGTGACCTGGCTACTTAATTCATTGTTCACTGACCACTGATGCATACCAAGGGTGACTGAATAACTAGGAGCAACAGCTAGAAGGAAAAACACATCCAGAAATGCTTAAATCCATCAAGGAGACAACTTTCTTTTGGACATCAACGAGGGCAGAATGTGAAGTGCCATTATGGTTGGTCTGGGAAAAAGGGGCTGTGTGATCTTTTTCAGAAAAATATGGATAAAAAATATAGATAAAATATGGAGCCTTTCTAAAAACACATATACAGGAAAAAGAATGGGCACCAGTTCCCTGGACCTGATGATGTTAGGAATGAAAGGGCATATAAAATCATGCCTCTTGAATCTTTTGTAAAAGTTGTTTCCTCTGTTAAAACCCCTGAAATTTGGTGAAGGCCAATGTGAAATTCACATATCTGACTTAAGATCAGTTTGGCTCAAGCCATGTTGATACATATTCTCTTTGTGTACATGTGTCTGTGTGTGTGTGTGTGTGTGAGTGTGTTCTCAGTTGTGTCCTACTCTTTGTGACCACATGGACTGTAGCCCACCAGGCTCCTCTGTCTCACAGGGTTATCCAGGCAAGAACACTGGAGTGGATTATCATTTTGTCTTCCAGGGGATCTTTCTGACCCAGGCAATGAACCCGAGTCTCCTGCATCTTCTGCCTTTGCAGGGGGATTCTTTGGCGTCCCTTGTGGCTCAGCAGGTAAAGAATCTACCTGCAATGCAGAAGACCTGGGTTTGGTCCCTGGGTTGGGAAGATCCCCTGGATAGGGGAAAGGCTACCCACTGCAGTATTCTGGCCTAGAGAATTCCATGGACTGTATAATGCATGGGGTTGCAAAGACTCAGAAACAACTGAGCGACTTTCACTTCACTTCTTTACCACTGGGCCACCTGGGAAGCCCAAATGTTCTCTTTCAGTTCAGTTCAGTTCAGTCACTCAGTTGTGTCTGACTCTTTGCAACCCCATGGACTGCAGCACGCCAGGCCTCCCGTTTATCACCAACTCCCGGAGCTTACTCAAACTTATGTCCATTGAGTCGGTGATGCCATCCAACCATCTTATCCTCTGTCGTCCCCTTCTCTTCCTGCCCTCAGTCTTTCCCAGCATCAGAGTCTTTTCCAGTGAGTCAGCTCTTGGCATCAGGTGGCCAAAGTATTGGAGTTTCAGCTTCAACATCAGTCCTTCCAATGAACACCCAGGACTGATCTCCTTTAGGATGGACTGCTGGTTGGATCTCCAAGGGAATCTCAAGAGTCTTCTCCAACACCACAGTTCAAAAGCATCAGTTCTTCGGTGCTCAGCTTTCTTTATAGTCCAACTCTCACATCCATATATGACTACTGGAAAAACCATAGCCTTGACTAGATGGACCTTTGCTGGCAAAGTAATGTCTCTGCTTTTTAATATGCTGTCTAGGTTGGTCATAACTTTTCTTCCAGGAAGTAAGTGTCTTTTAATTTCATGGCTGCAGTCACCATCTGCAGTGATTTTGGAGCCCCCCAAAATAAAGTCAGCCACTGTTTCCACTGTTTCCCCATCTATATACCATGAAGTGATGGGACTAGATGCCATGATCTTAGTTTTCTGAATGTTGAGCTTTAAGCCAACTTTTTTACTCTCCTCTTTCACTTTCAAAATATTTTCTTTAGATTTTTTATTAGAACAAATAATGTCCAGAAGTCATGTTTGGATGTGAGAGTTGGACCATAAAGAAAGCTGAATGCAAAAGAATTGGTGCTTTTGAACTGTGGTGTTGGAGAAGACTGTGGTGGGTCCCTTGGACTGCAAGGAAATCCAACCAGTCCATCCTAAAGGAAATCAGTCCTGAATATTCACTGGAAGGACTGATGTTGAAGCTGAAACTCCGATACTTTGGCCACCTGAGGCAAAGAAAGAACTGACTCATTGGAAAAGACCCTGCTGCTGGGAAAGACTGAAAGTGGGAGGATAAGGGGACTACAGAGGATGAGATGTTTGGATGGCATCACCGACTCAATGGATATGAGTTTGAGCAAGCTCTGGGAGTTGGTGATGGACAGGGAAGCCTGGTGTGCAGTTCATGGCGTTGCAAAGAGTCGGACACCGACTGGGGTGACTGAACTGAACTGAACGTTGAACACTTTAAAGTAAAGTGAAAGTCACTCAGTCGTGTCTGACTCTTTGCTATCCCGTGGACTATACAGTCCATGGAATTCTCCAGGCCAGAATACTGGAGTGGGTAGCCTTTCCCTTCTCCAGGGGATCTTCCCAACCCAGGGATCGAACCCAGGCCTCCCGCATTGCAGCCAGATTCCTCACCAGGTGAGCCACAAGGGAAGCCCATGGAACACTTACACTTTGGACTTAAATTGGTGTAGGAATACTGTTCACACCTTGGAAATATTGTTCCAGTTTGAAAATGCTGTGTGATCAGTCTGAATTACATGGTAAAAAATGTCAAAAAAAAAAAAAAACTTAAAACTCATTTGCTGAACTCTGAAGTAAATGCATAGATATTCTGTTAAACCATGAGAGGAACCAAAGTGCTTTTTAAAAAAAAGATTCTGATGGATCTGTTCAAATCAAAATTGAATCTTTATGTTTTTCTCTCAAAGAAACATTTTTGAAAATGGATCTACACCAGGTGTGTTTTATTCCCGTGTTGTGCTTTAGCAGTAGTGTTTCTGAAGTGGGCCAGTTGCACAGAATTTTCCTAACTTAATGTTTTACCTCCTCAGACTTCTAAATTGTGCCACGCACCAGGAGGAATGTAGATGTCAGCTTCGCTGTCACCTAAAATTGTTACACAGATTGTCTCAGAGACAAGGCCAATGTGCATTTTCAAGTGTGTGGGTGTGCTTAGAATACATTTGCAAATGCATGCAGCCAAGTTGAAAGAGCAAAGTTCATCCCCGAAATTAAAAAAAAAAATTAAGGCGCTATTATCTGCAGGAAGCTTCCTGTTCACTCATCGCGTTGTGCACTGACCTTCTTCCAGGGACACAGTGATTTTGTGGCAAGGCCAAGGCCACGAGGCTGAATTGGACCCATTATGCGGATCCTGCAGGATATGCATAATTTCGAACATGGGAAAAAAAAAAAACCTTGATTTCCGGAACCTTTATTTCCCCTGTCCTTCAAATGTCTTCCCTCAGAGCTTGGACTGAGGCCTTCCCATTGTGTCTGGGGGAGCAGAGGGAAGCTAACTGTCTGACCAGAGAAAGACCCGCTTGTTTGGGGGAGGACCAGAGATGATGTCAGCCATGTAAGAAGGAGGCAGCTGAGAGTCCTGAAGAAGAGGAGCCCAGCGGTTAGTTTCTGTGAGGTTGTTGGGGGAGAGTGGTGGGCGGGGGTAGGATAAGATCCCAGCCGTTTGGTGACTATGGAGGCCAGGCGCCCCGCAAGGCTTGCGTGTATTTCGGCTCTGGGTCTCGCTTTCTTTTAATACCCTGCATGGTTCTTCTCTGCTTGTAAAGGTAATTCATGACCTTCCGGGACTCCACCTCAGACCCGGGATGCTCTCAGGAATGAATTTTATTAACCGAGCCCGCCTCCCTCAGGGCCTGCACGTCCCCACAGAACTCCGCTCTGCTCCGGTTGTCGCCTCTCCCGCTGCTCCCCCGAGTGCCTCTCCGCTCCTGCCGGCTCCCTCAGCCTTTGAGGCTCTCTCTCGAAGTTCTCTCCGAGCTCTGCTCAGCACCACTGCCCCGCAGCCCCTCTCTGCTTCTTCATCCTTTGTTTTTAAGTGAGGCCCTCGTTTGCTTTCTGTAAGTCTGTTTTTGTTCCTTTCTTGGCCGTGCCCTGTAGTCGTGCCCGGCTTTCTCTGGTTGCGTCTGAGGGCTTCTCTTTCGGTGGTCCCTCGTGCTGCGGAGACCAGCTCAAGGCCCGCGGGCCGCAGTAGTCCTGGCACGCGGGCTTAGTTGCCCCAGAGCACGAGGGAACTTCCCAGACCAGGGATCAAACCCATGTCCCCTGCCTTGGCAGGCAGACTCTTAACCCCTGGAGCACCAGGGAAGGCCCTTACATGTCTCTCCCTGAAATTAGGCTGTGTGCTTATGAGTTTACTGTCTGTCTTCCCCACTAGAGAAAAGGGACTTTGTCTCATTTACTCTCTATCCCAGAACATGGTCCATGGAACTTAGTAGCGGCCTTCTTTGTATTTATCGGATAAATGAAGGAAAAGGTAAAAGGTGGACATGAAATCTACTGCAGAAGGACTCCTGTTTATGTGGCTAATGAGCTGTTAGGTAGAACTTGAACGATGCCCTCTTCGGTAAATCACAGGAAAGTGATTTTTTTGTTTTGCTTTGTTATCATCAGTTGTTTGCTTTCCATTGTTGTGCACACAGTAGGTATAGCCACCTACCACATACGTACACATAGACCCACAGACATAGCATATACAGATAACATGTACTCATACACATAGTAATGTACATTTATATACATACATAAAACATATACACTGACATTCATGCACATACACACGTATTACATATACACCTAGCATAACATGTACATATTGAATTACAACCCCAAGGTTCTCCTCTTCCAGAGAATATGCTAACTCACGCATCTCACCCTCACCCTCAGTCTGGGACACAGAACACAATCAGCTGCCCAAGCATGCGTCAATTAACCAGTTCATTCATGCAAAGCATATTTAGGTGCTGGGAATGCAATTATAAGAAAGTTGGACACAGTCCCTCTTCTCCCCAAGCTGAGATTACCTAACAGTCCAGCGGTCTATTTCCCATGAAGCCTTCTGGGGTGAGCCAAAGCTTCTCTGAACCCGTCCGGCGGCCACTGCTTTGTATCGCAAGCTGTGAAAGCCACAAATGAAGAGTTAAATGAGATCTATTTTGTATTCATGGATGACCGTGTTTACAACATTGGAGAAATCATTTAGCCCTAGTTAGTGAACATCTAACTAGAAGCAGAAAGTGGAAGACTCTAGCAGGGGTAACCTTGGCTCTCCTGACCTGGCATCTCTGCCCAGGCCGCCTTCAAATCTCAGAGGATGATGAGCAGAAAAAAACATGCCGGAAGGTATTACTCTCTAAGACACATATCAAACTTTTAATACCATCTCAGCAGCTGCTTCCAGAGAACGCAACCCAGGACAAGGAATATCAGATGAAAGGGGAATAAAGGTGCCTTGATGGAAAGGGGAAATTTGGAGACATGCACATAAGTGAGGGGTTTGTCATCTGAAGAGATGCAAAGAGAAGATGACCATCTACAAGTCGAAGAGAGAGGTCTGGAACAGAGTCTTCCCCCCCAGCACACAGAAGGAACCAGTTTTGCTGACTTCTTGCCTCCAGAACAATGTGAGAGAAACTGATTCCTGTTGTTTAAGCAGTGAAGTCTGTGGTAACTTCTTATGGCAGTTCTAGAAACTGATCACATGCACCATGGCCTTGTCTAATTCAGTGAAACTAAGCCATGCCGTGTGGGGCCACCCAAGATGGGCAGGTCATGGTGGAGAGGTCTGACAGAATGTGGTCCACTGGAGAAGGGAATGGCAAACCACTTCAGTATTCTTGCCTTGAGAACCCCATGAACAGTATGGAAAGGCAAAAAGATAGGACACTGAAAGATGAACTCCCCAGGTTATAGTCAACAGAAGAGTCTGAAATACAGTACTTGGGTATAATCTCAAAGACAACAGAATTATCTCTATTCATTTACAAGGCAAACCATTCAATATTATGGTAATCCAAGTCTATGCCCTGACCAGTAATGCTGAAGAAGCTGAAGTTTAACAGTTCTATGAAGACCTATAGGACCTTCTAGAACTAACACCCAAAAAAGATGCCCTTTTCATTATAGGGGACTGGAATGCAAAAGTAGGAAGTCAAGAGATACCTGGAGTAACTGGCAAATTTGGCCTTGGAGTACAAAATGAAGCAGGGCAAAAGCTAACAGAATTTTGCTAAGAGAACACACTGGTCATAGCAAACACCCTCTTCCAACAACACAAGAGAAGAGTCTATACATGGACATCACCAGATGGTTAATACTGAAATCAGATTGATTATATTCTTTGCAGCCAAAGGTGGAGACGCTCCATACAGTCAGCAAAACCAAGACTGGGAGCTGACTGTGGCTCAGATCATGAACTCCTTATTGCCAAATTCAGACTGAAATTGAAGAAAGTAGGGAAAACCACTAGACCTTTCAGGTATGACCTAAATGAAATCCCTTATGATTATACAATAGAAGTGAGAAATAGATTCAAGGGATTAGATCTGATAGAGTGCCTGAAGAACTATGGGTGGAGGTTCGTGACGTTGTACAGGAGGCAGGGATCAAGACCATCCATGAGAAAAAGCAATGCAAAAAGGCAAAATGGTTGTCTGACGAGGACTTACAAATAGCTGAAGAAAGAAGAGACATGAAAAGCAAAAGAGAAAAGGAAAGATATAGCCATTTGAATGCAGAGTTCCAAAGAATAGCAAGGAGAGATAAGAAAGCCTTCCTCAGTGATCAGTGCAAAGAAATAGAGGAAAACAATAGAATGGGAAAGACTAGAGATCTCTTCAAGAAAATTAGAAATACCAAGGGAATATTTCATGCACAGATGGGCACAATAAAGGACAAAAATGGTATGGACCTAACAGAAGCAGAAGATACTAAGAAGAGGTGGCAAGAATACACAGAAGAACTGTACAAAAAAGATCTTCATGACCCAGATAACCACAATATTGTGATCATTCACCTAGAGCCAGACATCCTGGAATGTGAAGTCAAATGGGCCTTAGGAAGCATCACTACAAACAAAGCTAGTGGAGGTGATGGAATTCCAGTTGAGTTATTTCAAATTCTAAAAGATGATGCTGTTAAAATGCTGCACTCAATATGCCAGCAAATTTGGAAAACCCAGCAGTGGCCATAGGACTGGAAAAGTGAGTCTTCATTCCAATTCCAAAGAAAGGCAATGCCAAAGAATGCTCAAACTACCGCACAATTGCACTCATCTCACATGGTAGCAAAGTAATGCTCAAAATTCTCCAAGCCAGGCTTCAGCAATATGTGAACCATGAACTTTCAAGCTAGTTTTAGGAAAGGCAGAGGAACCAGTGATCAAATTGCCAACATCCATTGGATCATAGAAAAATCAAGAGAATTCCAGAAAAACATCTACTTTTGCTTTATTGACTACACTAAAGCCTTTGACTGTGTGGATCACAATAAACTGTGGAAAATTCTGAAAGAGATGGGAATACCAGACCACCTGACCTGCCTCCTGAGAAATCTGTATGCAGGTCAAGAAGCAACAGTTAGAACTGGACATGGAACAACAGACTGGTTCCAAATAGGAAAAGGAGTACATCAAGGCTGTATATTGTCACCCTGCTTATTTAAGTTATATGCAGACTACATTATGTGAAATGCCAGGCTGAATGAAGCACAAGCTGGAATCAAGATTCCTGGAAGAAATATCAGTAACCTCATATATGCAGATAACACCACCTTATGGCAGAATTTGAAGAGGAACTAATGAGCCTCTGATGAAAGTGAAAGAGGAGAGTTTAAAAGCTGGCTTAAGACTCAACATTCAGAAAACTAAGAACATGGCATCTGATCCCATAACTTCATGGCAAATAAACAGTGACAGACTGTATTTTGGGAGGCTCCCAAATCACTGCAGATGGTGATTACAGCCATGAAAATAAAAGATGCTTGCTCCTTGGAAGAAAAAAGCTGTGACCAACCTAGACAGCATATTAAAAAGCAGAGACATTACTTTGCCAACAAAGGTCCATCTAGTCAAGGCTATGGTTTTTCCAGTAGTCATGTATGGATGTGAGATTTGGACTATGAAGAAAGCTGAGCACCGAAGAACTGATGCTTTTGAACTGTGGTGTTGGAGAAGACTCTTGAGATTCCCTTGGAGATCCAACCAGCAGTCCATCCTAAAGGAGATCAGTCCTGGGTGTTCATTGGAAGGACTGATGTTGAAGCTGAAGCTCCAATACTTTGGCCACCTGATGTGAAGAACGGACTCATTGGAAAAGACCCTGATGCTGGGAAAGACTGAGGGCAGGAGGAGAAGGGGACGACAGAGGATGAGATGGTTGGATGGCATCACTGACTCAATGGATATGAGTTTGGGTAAACTCGGGGAGTTGGTGATGGACAGGGAGGCCTGGTGCGCTGCAGCCCATGGAGTTCCAAAGAGTCAGACACCGCTAAGCGGCTGAACTGAACTGAGTAAGCATTAAAGTAGAAATAAAGCACATGACATCAAAGTGTGTATAAGTATTTGAAATTTCAGTCTGCTCAGGATCCCAGGGGATAAAAAGAGAGAAGAGTATTTGCTGTATGAATTGTTTTAGTTGATAGCTTATTGTTGTGCCCTGTTCAGTCGTGTCTGACTTTTTTGGACCCCATGAACTGTAGCCCACAGGCTCCTCTGTCCATGGGATTTCCCAGGCAAAAATACTGAAGTGGGTTGCCATTCCCTTCTCCAGGGAATGTTCCTCACCCAGGGATCGAACCCGCCTCTCCTGCATTTCCTGCATTGCAAGGCAGATTCTTTACCTGCTGAGCCATCAAGGAAGCCCTGACAACTTGTTTATTATTTATTCAACCAATGGAGCTTTGGGCCCCCACTTTGGGCCAGTCACTATTCAAGGCACTGGGGATACAGCAGGAAGTCCTGCCTGATCCATTCTGCTAGGGGGAAGCCACAGCAGAAACTGGATCGAGAAGTAGATGAATGTGTGTCAGATAACGTGTTCAGTGGGAAGAGGAGAAAAACGAGGCAAAGAAAGGGAGCCGGGTGAGAGAGGATGTGAAACTTACAGAAGGTCCAGGAGCTGCTCTGAGCAGTAGCTTTGGCATGAAGACTTGAGGGAAGTGAGGCCTGAGCCTTGCAGAAACTGGGGAAGGAGTCTTCTAGGAGGAAGGAGCAATAAGCGGTGGGACCCTGGGGAGGTGGCCCTGTTCATGTTGTGTGATTCAAGTGGAATGAATGGGGGAGAAGTTTGAGAAGGCAGCGAGTCGGGAAATTGTGGGGTCTTGGATGGCGTAGGTTTTTAAGGGCACAGTAAGGACGTGGACCTTGACTGTGGGCGAGGAGGAAAGCTGTGTGTATGTGGGGAGGGGGGCAGGGGTTGCACCTGAGGGGAGATGTGAGCAGCCTAGGCTTGCACACACAGGTGATTCTGTTCACACTGGGGGGCTCTTATGTGGAGAACAGACTGAGGAGGAGGGTAAATGTGGAAGTGGGGAGACCAAGGACAGCCACTGGGATGACTGCGGAGAGGATGGGGTCTGGGATTGGGGTGGTAGCTTGGAGACGGTGGGAAGTGATTGGATTCCAAGTGTCCTTTGAAGGTAGCATTAACAGAAGCTGTGAGGCGCCAAAGGTGAGAAGAATCAAGGTGTCCTTCTGAACATCGGAAAGGGAGAGGGAGCTGGTGTGGAAGGGAGAAGAGGAACTTAGTTTCCAACTTGTAGAGATGTCAGTCAAGATTTCAAGTAGATTTGGATATAAGTTTATGTCTGGAAGTAGCAACTACCACTTAACCCTGTTTAGGGCTTCCCTGGTGGCTCAGACAGTAAAGAATCCACCTGCAATGAGAGAGACCTGGGTTCAATCCCTGGGTGCAGAAGATCTCCTGGAGAAGGGAATGGCAACCCACTCTAGTACTCTTGCCTCGAGAATTCCGTGGACAGAGGAGCCTGGTGGGCTACAGTCCATGGGGTCGCACAGAGTCAGACAAGACTGAGCGACTAACCACCCTTTTGGAGTACTTCCTTTGTGCCAAGCATTTTGCCAAGTGCTTCATCAGTATTGGCCTAATCCGTTTATGGGGGGGGCCCTGTTTTCTGCTCCATTTTACGGGTGAAAACACAGAAGAACAGATGTATTGAGTAACTTGTCCCAGGCTACAGGGCTGTGTGCAGCAGGCAGTCTGGACCCAGAGTCCTTACATACAACCTCATAGGAAAGGAGAGAAGGCAGATTTCTGTCTTTGTTTCTCTATATTCCTTGCGAATCAGATGTGAAGCATCATGATGACAGCAACCTGCTGCTCACCGGCCTGGCTGTCAGAGGTCTGGTCTTCCTCTGGGAGAAGAGTCAACTCCAGACTGAGAACTTTCTCTCACTGTTCAACTGATCATGTGGCCTGAGGATATTCAATCCAGAAACTAGACACCATGATATATTCAAATTTGCTAAGCCGATAAATAAAATGTATGAGATCAAATGAGAACAGACGGTAGGATGTAGAGACATCGCCTCTCCCAGCTACTTTGGTTTTTGTTCTTCAGTCACTCAGTCGTGGCTGACTCTTCACGACCCCACGGACTGCAGCTCGCCAGGCTCCTCTGTCCTCCACCATCTCCCAGAGTTTGCTCAAATTCATATCCATTGAGTCAGTGATGCCATCCAGCCATCTCATCCTCTGTTGCGTCTTCTCCTCCTGCCTTCAATCTTTCCCAGCATCAGGCTCTTTTCCAATGAGTCAGCTCTTTGCAGCAGGTGGCCAAAGTATTGGAGTTGCAGCTTCAGCATCAGTCCTTCCAATGAATATTCAGGGTTGATTTCTTTTAGGATTGACTGGTTTGATCTCCTTACAGTCCAGGGGACTCTCAAGAGTCTTCTCCCAGCTTTATTATTCTTAGTTTTTCTTTCGAGGGAAATTTGAGAGTGTTAGCTAACAAATGTAAAGAAGCTGTATCTGGGGACTTCCCTAGTGGTGCAGTGGCTAAGGCTCCACACTCCCAATGCAGGGGAGCTGGGTTTGATCCCTGGTCAGGGAACTAGACCCCACATGCCACACCTAAAAGTTCAGATGCTGCAACTAAAGATCCCGCGTGCCACGGCGAAGACCAGGTGCAGCTACATAAAGGAAGAAAGAAGAGCTAATGTGAAAATACGAATAGTTAGATTCCTTTCTTGAATAGTCTTTTGATATGTGGCTTTAATAAGCTTTATTAACTACTGAGTAAACACTAAGGATCACGTTTAAAGTGTGTGTTAAATTACAAAGGACGATAGTACAGCCCACCCCCCAGTTTAATAAATAGAACACTGGCATCGCTCAGAAGCACTCTGTTTCCCCACTGATCATGACATCCTTTTTCTAGTCATCCATTTCCCTCTGTCCTCTGTCACCCTCTCCCTGGGTTTTGTGATAACTGCTCGACTTTTCCTAACAGCTTTCCTACACATGCATCTCAAATGATAGAATTGCGTTTCATCTGTTTGTGAACCTTATGTAAGTGGAACAATACTGTATGTATTATTCTGTGGCTGACTCCTTTTACACTTTATTTATGAGGTTTTTCCGTTTCATTACCTGTGGGTATAGTGTTTATTGCAGTGTATTCCATCTTAGTGAAAGTGGAAGTCTCTCAGTTGTGCCCGACTCTTTGCGACCCCATGGACTATACAGTCCATGGAATTCTCCAGGCCAGAATACTGGAGCGGGTTGCCATGGCCTCCTCCAGGGAATCTTCCCAACCCAGGGATCGAACCCAGGACTCCCACATTATTCTTTACCAGTTGAGCCATAGTGGAACCCCAAGAATATTGGAGTGGGTCACCTATTCCTTCTCCAGCAGATCTTCCCAACTCAGGAATTAAACTGGGGTCTCCTGCATTATGGGTGGATTCTTTACCAGCTGAGCCACCAGGAATAGTCAATAAAGCAGAAATAGATGTTTTCTGGAACTCTCTTGCTTTTTCCATGATCCAGCGGATGTTGGCAATTTGATCTCTGGTTCCTCTGCCTTTTCTAAAACCAGCTTGAACATCAGGAAGTTCATGGTTCACAGATTGCTGAAGCCTGGCTTGGAGAATTTTGAGCATTACTTTACTAGCATGTGAGATGAGTGCAATTGTGCGGTAGTTTGAGCATTCTTTGGCATTGCCTTTCTTTGGGATTGGAATGAAAACTGACCTTTTCCAGTCCTGTGGCCACTGCTGAGTTTTCCAAATTTGCTGGCATATTGAGTGCAGCACTTTCACAGCATCATCTTTCAGGATTTGAAATAACTCAACTGGAATTCCATCACCTCTACTAGCTTTGTTCATAGTGATACTTTCTAAGGCCCACTTGACTTCACATTCCAGGATGTCTGGCTCTAGGTCAGTGATCACACCATCGTGATTATCTGGGTCATGAAGATCTTTTTTGTACAGATCTTCTGTGTATTCTTGCCATCTCTTCTTAATATCTTCTGCTTCTGTTAGGTCCATACCATTTCTGTCCTTCATCGAGCCCATCTTTGCATGAAATGTTCCCTTGGTATCTCTAATTTTCTTGAAGAGATCTCTAGTCTTTCCCGTTCTGTTGTTTTCCTCTATTTCTTTGCATTGATCGCTGAAGAAGGCTTTCTTATGTCTTCTTGCTATTCTTTGGAACTCTGCATTCAGATGGGAATATCTTTCCTTTTCTCCTTTGCTTTTCACTTCTCTTCTTTTCACAGCTATTTGTAAGGCCTCCCCAGACAGCCATTTTGCTTTTTTGCATTTCTTTTCCATGGGGATGGTCTTGATCCCTGTCTCCTGTACAATGTCACGAACCTCAGTCCATAGTTCATCAGGCACTCTATCTATCAGATCTAGGCCCTTAAATCTATTTCTCACTTCCACTGTATAATCATAAGGGATTTGATTTAGGTCATACCTGAATGGTCTAGTGGTTTTCCCTACTTTCTTCAATTTCAGTCTGAATTTGGCAATAAGGAGTTCATGGTCTGAGCCACAGTCAGCTCCTGGTCTTGTTTTTGCTGACTGTATAGAGCTTCTCCATCTTTGGCTGCAAAGAATAGAATCAATCTGATTTTGGTGTTGACCATCTGGTGATGTCCATGTATAGAGTCTTCTCTTGTGTTGTTGGAAGAGGGTGTTTGTTATGACCAGTGCATTTTCTTGGCAAAACTCTATTAGTCTTTGCCCTGCTTCATTCCATATTCCAAGGCCAAATTGCCTGTTACTCCAGGTGTTTCTTGACTTCCTACTTTTGCATTCCAGTCCCCTATAATGAAAAGGACATCTTTTTTGGGTGTTAGTTCTAAAAGGTCTTGTAGGTCTTCATAGAACCATTCACCTTCAGCTTCTTCATCATTACTGGTTGGGGCAGGAATACCAGACTACCTGATATGCCTCTTGAGAAATTTGTACACCAGTCAGGAAGCAGCAGTTAGAACTGGACATGGAACAATAGACTGCTTCCAAATAGGAAAAGGAGTACGTCAAGGCTGTATATTGTCACCCTGCTTATTTAACTTATATGCAGAGTACATCATGAGAAACGCTGGACTGGAAGAAGCACAAGCTGGAATCAAGATTGCTGGGAGAAATATCAATAACCTCAGATATGCAGATGACACCACCCTTATGGCAGAAAGTGAAGAGGAACTAAAAAGCCTCTTGATGAAAGTGAAAGTGGAGAGTGAAAAAGTTGGCTTAAAGCTCAACATTCAGAAAATGAAGATCATGGCATCGGGTCCCATCACTTCATGGGAAATAGATGGGGAAACAGTGGAAACAGTGTCAGACTTTATTTTTCTGGGCTCCAAAATCACTGCAGATGGTGACTGCAGCCATGAAATTAAGATGCTTACTCCTTGGAAGGGAAGTTATGATCAACCTAGATAGCATATTCAAAAGCAGAGACATTACTTTGCCAAAAAAGTTTCGTCTAGTCAAGGCTGTGGTTTTTGCTGTGGTCATGTATGGATGTGAGAGTTGGACTGTGAAGAAGGCTGAGTGCTGAAGAATTGATGCTTTTGAACTGTGGTGTTGGAGAAGACTCTTGAGAGTCCCTTGGACTGCAAGGAGATCCAACCAGTCCATTCTGAAGGAGATCAGCCCTGGGATTTCTTTGGAAGGAATGATGCTAAAGCTGAAACTCCAGTACTTTGGCCACCTCATGCAAAGAGTTGACTCATTGAAAAGTCTCTGATGCTTGGAGGGGTTGGGGGCAGGAGGAGAAGGGGATGACAGAGGATGAGATGGCTGGATGGTATCACCGACTCGATGGACGTGAGTCTGGGTGAACTCTGGGAGTTGGTGACGGACAGGGAGGCGTGGCGTGCTGCGATTCATGGGGTCGCAAAGAGTTCGATGAAACTGAGCAACTGAACTGAACTGAACTGAGCCGCCAGGGAAGCCCATTCCATCTTAGTAATATTCCGCAGTTCATTTACCTGTGCAGTGTGATGGATATTAGAGTTATTCTACTTTGGAGCAATTATGAACGTGTTTCTGTGAACATGCGTTTTGCCTTTTCAGTGAGCCTTCCTATCCTAGTGAACACATGCAAGTGCAAGTGATTCTCTTGTTTAAAAACATCCGAGGAGAACTGCTGTGCTGCAGGGTGTGTTTATCCTCCAATCGATCAGATGACTTTAACAGCAACGTGTTTTATGCGGTGCTTCCAGTTTGCTTTCCTACCAGCCACACAGAAAAGCCGCCATGGCTCCAGTGCCCTGACTATACCGGGTTAGGCACGTTTCACTAATTTTGTCACAGGGAGACAGGGAGGAAGGGAAGGGCGAAGACCAGTGAATGCTCATGTGGTTTTAATCTGCATTTCCTAGATTACTAACGAGGTTGAGTTTGTTTGTTTTTTTTTTTCCATTTAGTTTTTTCCTTTCATAAAATGCCTATTGGAGAGTATTTTTTGATGGTATTTCCCTTTTTCTTGCTGATTTCTAGGAGTTCCTTGCGGACACAATGTGCAGCAGATATTATCTCCCGCCCTGTGGGGAGTCTTTCTACGCTTCGTGTGCTTAGTAGCTCAGTCGTTTTCGACTGTTTTGTGACCCCCCATGGACTGTAGCCCACCGGCCATGTTCCTCTGTCCCTGGGATTTCCCAGGCAAGAATACTGGGGTGGGTTGCCATTTCCTTCTCCGGGGGATCTTCCTGACCCAGGGATCAAACCCGAGTCTCCTGTGTCTCCTGCATTGCAGGCAAATTCTTTACCTGCTCAGTCTTTGGGGAAGTCCCCTTTACTCATTATGGTGGTGGTGCTGCTGCTGCTGCTGCTAAGTCACTTCAGTCGTGTCCCACTCTGTGCGACCCCATAGACGGCAGCCCACCAGGCTCCGCTGTCACTGGGACTCTTCAGGCAAGAACACTGGAGTGGGTTGCCATTTCCTTCTCCAGTGCATGAAAGTGAAAAGTGAAAGTGAAGTCGCTCAGTCATGTCCGACTCTTAGCGACCGCATGGGCTGCAGCCTACCAGGCTCCTCCATCCATGGAATTTTCCAAGCAAAAGTACTGGAGTGTGGTGCTATGTGACTTTTTGTAAAAAGAAGTACTTAATTTTAATGCTATGAAATTTGTTTATTTTTCTCTTATGCTTGGTGTTTTCTTGGTCTCGGTAAAGAAAATCTTTTACTACCTCTGAAATCATGACCACATTAAGCTGTTTGGCTGGCCAAAACGTCCGCTGGATTTTTCCATAAGCTGTAATAGATCTTTTTGGCCAACCCAATATATGCCTTCTAAAGAACATCTTATGTAGGCTTTCACACTTTGATATTCAGCCCATTTAGAATTGATTTTTCTATATAGTGTGAAGTCGGAGTCTAATTTAATTTTTTTCTTATAGTAGCATTTTTTCTATGTTATTTCTATCACTTTATTTATTTTAATGTGTATTTACAATGAATTTGAATTATTAAAATTTTGATTTCATTCATATCTAAATCATGTGATTCTGCTTACTAGGAGGGGAGAAAAGCCATGCTAGGATTTTGATTGAGAGTGCAAAATTCTATAATCCAATTTAGGGAGAATTAACATCTTTTGCAAGGGCTTCCCTGGTGGCTCAGTGGTAAAGAATCCACCTGCCAATGTAGGAGACACAGATTCAATCCCTGGGTGGAGAAGATCCCTTGGAGAAAGAAGTGGAAACCCATTCCAATATTCTTGCCTGGAAAACTCCATGGACAGAGGAGCCTGGCGGGCTGGAGTCCATCGGATCACAAAGTGTTGGACACGACTGAGCAACAAAACAAGAACAACAAACATCTTTTCATCCTCAGTTCTTTCAATCGATGAATATAGAATCTCTCCATCTATGTAGGTCTTCTCAGTGGTCTCTTAACTTTACAAGTATCTCCTCTGGGGCTTTGCCCCTCTTTTGTTAAATTTATTACTACAGATGCTTCGTATTTTGTGTTGCTTTTATAGATGCTATATTGTTTTCTTGCTGGTTAAAGACTTGTAAAACTTTTAAAACTTTTGCTCTGCAAAGACCCTGTTAAGAAAATAAGGATACGTTCATGTATGCGGATGGGAATGTAAAATGGCCCAGCATCTTTGGAAAACTGTTTGGTAGGTTCTTATAAAACCGAACACGCAGTTACCATATATCTAAGAAATTGTACTCTTGGGTGTTTATCCCAGTGAAATTGAGTCTTATGTTTGTACAAAAATCTGTACATGAATGTTCATAGCACCTTTATTTTTTTATTTTTTTTTATTTTTTATTTTTTTTATTTTTTTTCTTCCAATTTTATTTTATTTTTAAACTTTACATAATTGTATTAGTTTTGCCAAATATCAAAATGAATCCACCACAGGTATACATGTGTTCCCCATCCCGAACCCTCCTCCCTCCTCCCTCCCCATACCATCCCTCTGGGCCGTCCCAGTGCACCAGCCCCAAGCATCCAGCATCATGCATCGAACCTGGACTGGCAACTCGTTTCCTACATGATATTTTACATGTTTCATTGCCATTCTCCCAAATCTTCCCACCCTCTCCCTCTCCCACAGAGTCCATAAGACTGTTCTATACATCAGTGTCTCTTTTGCTGTCTCGTACACCGGGTTATTGTTACCATCTTTCTAAATTCCATATATATGCATTAGAATACTGTATTTATGTTTTTCCTTCTGGCTTACTTCACTCTGTATAATAGGCTCCAGTTTCATCCACCTCATTAGAACTGATTCAAATGTATTCTTTTTAATGGCTGAGTAATACTCCATTGTGTATATGTACCACAGCTTTCTTATCCATTCATCTGCTGATGGACATCTAGGTTGCTTCCATGTCTTGGCTATTATAAACAGTGCTGCGATGAACATTGGGGTACACGTGTCTCTTTCCCTTCTGGTTTCCTCAGTGTGTATGCCCAGCAGTGGGGTTGCTGGATCATAAGGCAGTTCTATTTCCAGTTTTTTAAGGAATCTCCACACTGTTCTCCATAGTGGCTGTACTAGTTTGCATTCCCACCAACAGTGTAAGAGGGTTCCCTTTTCTCCACACCCTCTCCAGCATTTATTATTTGTAGACTTTTGGGTCGCAGCCATTCTGACTGGTGTGAAATGGTACCTCATAGTGGTTTTGATTTGCATTTCTCTGATAATGAGTGATGTTGAGCATCTTTTCATGTGTTTGTTAGCCATCTGTATGTCTTTTTTGGAGAAATGTCTATTTAGTTCTTTGGCCCATTTTTTGATTGGGTCGTTTATTTTTCTGGAGTTGAGCTGTAGGAGTTGCTTGTATATTTTTGAGATTAGTTGTTTGTCGGTTGCTTCATTTGCTATTATTTTCTCCCATTCTGAAGGCTGTCTTTTCACCTTGCTAATAGTTTCCTTTGATGCGTAGCACCTTTATTTATAAGAGCCAAGGACTGGAAACAGCCCAAGTGTCCTTTGGCCGATGAATGGTGGGACTACCTGTAGTACATCCACACCATGAAAGACTGCTCAGCAATAAAAAGGAAGGAAGCATTGATACATTCAACAGTGTCAATGAACGTCAAAGTCATTAAGCTGAGTTTCTTTCTTTTTCAGTCTTCCTTCCCTGTCCTCAGTTTTTTCAGCACTTGCTTTCAGTATTTGTCAGTAAACTTGCAATAAGCCTCTCAGGAAACACCATGGAGAAGCCATGTGATGGCCAATTGAGCAAAAACAACTTAGGAACATCAGAAAACTCAAAAAAGGGACTCTGCAAAATGGTTTTTGCTGAATTTGGTGTGTAGGGTTACAGAGATAAAGCCAGATCCTGTGCACTTCCCCATTAAAGGTATTTTTCATCGTCCAGCAGGTCAGCAGCCCTGGTAGATCTCAATTTGTATTTGTAACAGACTACAGACTCCAGTTACAGTCAAACTCAAGGCAAGCAGACACATATCTCATTCCTAGGCGCATACATAGATAGATATTCAAGTTCCTGTCCCTTAACCCAATCTAGCTCTAATTTTGCAGTGCAGGTTGGTGAGTTTTCTTGAGATTGTTGGTGCGCCACTAAAAATGGAGGAAAATGTAAGGGTAAGGGTGAAACTGCGTGCACTTTGGATCTGAAGGAAGCTGCAGCCTAGGTTAGAAATCTAAGTACAGCCTAATGTGTGAAATAGACACCTGAAGGGAACATACTGGATAGCACAAGGAACTCTACTTAACGCACTGCGGTGACCTAACTGGGAGGGAAATCCAGAAGCAGGGGGGATACATGGCCGATTCATTTTGCTATGTAGCAGAACCTAACACAACATTGTGGAGCAACTATACTCCAAGACAAATTTTAAAGAAGATGAAGAAATACAAGTAGAGCCTAAAATCACACATGTTCTTTGAAGAGCTAATTTTTTATTTGAGGGTGCTGAGACCTTACTTATAGCACCAGTTTTGATCCTGACTCACTGGTGGGGTCTCGGTCAATTAGTTTTCCCTGTGTCAGGAGTGACACTCCCTCTCCTTCTTTGCCCTGTATGATTGTTGAGATGTCATAGGATCAGAGCAGCATCAAAGTCAGACAAGCGCTAAAGATGAGCAGAGTGCAGCTGTTTACCCTGCATGCTTTCGGTCTGTCCCCAGCCACATCACTGGCCATGCCCTGCTGGACCTGCCCTTCCTTCGACTCCCTGGGGAGATGCCCACTGCCCTCCGAGAGCAGCTGGACCACACATTCTGAAGACACCAGCAGTCCTAGTTTTGGCCCCTCGTACACAGACCTGCAGCTCGTCAGTGCTGGGGAGCAGAGTGGCCTGGCTTCCGGGGCCGACTCGACAGGTAAGAGGGAGCCCCAGGCCAGAGGGCTCTGCACGTCATTTTTGGTTGCCTCTCATCAAATCTCTGCAGCCAGCTTTGTTTGCAGAATGAAGTGAGGCATAGTAATCCAGTGGAGAAAGCCAGCGCCCTCGGTGTTTCAGAATTGTGTTGGGGAAAACACGCGCACAGACTGGCTGGTTGGTTGGCAGGTTCGCACACCTGGGAAACCATTTGCCATGCTGTCTTAAGGGGCTGTCTTCTGACTTTGTTCAAGCACAGTGCCCTGTCGGCTTGTTTTCTCCTTGGGTAACTGAACGGTGTGTGATGTGCGCAAGGCTGACGCTTTCATCCCACCACCCACGCACCTCCCCTGTTCTGCAAAGGGAGGTTAGATTTAAGCAAAGAAAAAAGTCAACGTTATGTGAAGCGGAATGAGAATCGGGCTGCAGCCGTTGGGTCTAGGCTGCAGATAATTTCGTTGTTCTGTTTACTCTTTTGTGCCTGAATATTGAGCTAGCTGTGCATCAGTCTGAAACATCCCATGTTCTCATTTATAGCATTTCCGGTAGGTGTGTAAGGTGGATGCTTGCTGGCTTTGCAGGTAGAGGTTGCCAGCCTGTCCCTATGCTCCGGATTGTGGCTTGGGTTTACAACAGTGTTGGAAGGACGTTGCCTGTGCTTAGGGTTTAGGCCATTTGGCCCCAGGGATTGCCTTCCTTTGAAAGGGATAGAGTTACTAATGGTTTCTCTGTGGATGAGTTTACCCAGCATGTCTGGCAATATTTGTTTCTCCTTCTCAAAGCTGTCCTTTGGGAATGTGTCTCTGGATCCGTTTTCAAATTTGGGGTAACATTTGCCGTCATGCTGTGTGCTCCTGGGGGTTTCCACAAGTGGAGAAATTGATCCCTCTTGCAGACTAAAGGGTTCAGACAGGATTTGGTTTGGTATTTGATAATATTGCAAGGAATCCTGGTTTATGATGATCTCTTTCTGAAGAAGCCACAGTTCTTTATTGTGTTTTGTTTGCCCTGACACTCTCTCAGTTCTGGTTGATGCTCTGTGACTGATGTTCTTGGTCTGCGGCTAGAATACACACCCATCTCCCCCATGGGAAGCATTTCATGGATGGGACCATCTCGTAGATGGGAAGTCAGAAGCTGCAGCTGTGCTTGGCTCCCTTCGCTTCTCCTTGCTCCCAATCTCCTGGCCCAGCCTTCCCCAGGAGGAGGAGGCATGCAGTATATTTGCCAAGAGCAAACAGACACTGGAGTCAGACTGCTCAGGTTTGCATCCTCCTTCGGCCGTTGTGACCTCAGGCAAGATTCTTAATAGCTTTAGGACTCAGTCTCCCCATCTGAAAAATGGCCATAAGAATAGTACTTACCTCTGCCAAATTACTACTCATTCCAAGTGAGACAGTTTATGTATAACAATTACACAATGCCTGACACAGAATAAAGGCTCATCGAGGATAATTTCCTCTGTCTCCTGCCCCAGGGTTCTGGTTGCTTAAAAGAAGTAGAGGTGGGCTCCTCACTGCAGGAAGAGTCAAAATCGCTGGCCTCAGGTTGAATTTTTTCAGTCTCCTCTTATGTGAAAATTGCTTTCATTCCTAGAGGTTCAGATGATGAAGATCAGAGTCCTAGGCTGAACTAGGACTTTGAACGTTGCTTATCGGTCCCCAAAGCTTATAATTATGTTCAGTATCTACCTTTTTGTAGAGAAGGCCTACCCCCTGTGTCTTTTGGTCGGGGTCCTGGCAGGAAGTGGATGGTGCCCTCAAAGGGGTTCATCTGAAGGGAGTTTAATGCAAGGACTGCTTACAGAGGCAGCGAGAGCTTAGAGTCACGAGACAGGGACTGTCCCATAGGTTGCAAGAATAGCACCCCTGCCAGGGGCTCGGTGAAGTGGGGAGGGCGAGGGAAATAACCCCCCCCGAACTTGTGCTGGTGCTCCCATCGGCAGACCTTATCAGAAACCAAAGGGCACAAAGCTCGTAGCGGTCAGCCGCCAGACCACGCAGCAGGTCTCGGGGGGTGGAGAATGGCTTTGGGTGAGGGGTGAGGTGAACAAGTGGAGAATGGGATGGGGCGAGGCTGATGCTCGTGGTCCCTCTCCTGTGTGGAGTGGGATCGTGGTGGCCCCGGGTGGGCCCAGCCGGCTTACTTTGGCTCTGTTGCTCTGTACCCCCCGCAGCAAGCCTTGGCCCTTCCTTGCCCCCCAGGGCAGCTGTTCTGTAGCGGATTGGCAGTGTCTCCAGGCAGCCCCCGATTCCCACTGTAATTGTGGAAGAGAGACTCTGTGATCAGCCTACCCCTCTCTTGTCATTTTCTCACCAAGGGGATAATTAGGAGGAGGAAGGCAAACATTCCCCAAATCCCCTCACCTTGGTTAAATCACAGGCTGAGGGCAGAGCTGGAGAGCCGTGTGGATGTCTGCTCTGGGGTTCGACTTGCCAGTGCAGATGGCACGGGTGGGAACAGGCCAGATCCCCCAGTAACACCCTGTCTCCCCAGGGTCCCCTTCCGCCAGATGACAGGCACACCCTGTTGTCTTCAGCGGTCAGAGTACCTCTGTAAGGCCACTAGTTTTACCTGAATTGATAAATAGAGGGGCCAAGAAATAAAAAATCAGCCTTCTGCCTCAGAAGTCCATGGCAACCCAGGGAAGAGAAAATACAGAAACTTTCGCCGTCGCACAGGCTGCCGCCAAGTGGTGGGTCTGCATTTTGGTTTTGTTTTATGCACAGGAAAGGTGTTGTTTTAGCGTGCGGTTAGAGTGCTCGGTCCTGTGTGCAAACGGAGGCGTGTCATGCTGGGTGAAGCACACAGCAGGTGTTTACTCCTTGTCTGTTGAACGGCTCCTTGGATGAAAGGAGTAGGATTGCAGGTGGTGAGACTCCTCTGCATCCCAGACATCTGTATCCCATGTGGATCTGAGTCCAGCATTTCTCCCAGGTGTGTCCACGTGTGTGTGTTAGTTGCTCAGTTGTGTCTGACCCTTTGAGACCCCATGGACCGTAGCCCGCCGGGCCCCTCTGTCCATGGAATTCTCCAGGCAAGAATACTGGAGTGGGCTGCCATTCCCTTCTCAAGGGGATCTTCCCGACCCAGGGATTGAACCCGGGTCTTCCTGCATTGCAGGCAGATTCTTTACCATCTGAACCACCAGGGAAGCCCAAGTGTGTCCCATGCAGAAGCCTAAGAAAAGCCAGAATGCTGGACTCTCCGGAGAGTCGTAACATGTATTAGCTTATTAAAGATAGAGTCATAGCATGTATTAGCTTGTTAAAGATTTTGAAGCCTCCTGAAATGATATATGTTTACGTATGGATCTACATGTATGTATAATTTATATTTGTGTGTGTATACATGTATATCCAGGCTTCCTTGGTGGCTATGGGGTCACGAGTTGGCACGACTCAGCAGCTTAACAGCAACAATGTATGTATATGTACACACACCTATGTTTATATATGTATTCAAATAAATTTGGTCTTCCATTCACCCATAGTGCCTGCGTGGCTACCTGGGCAGATCTCAAGGTACAGAAACCCAAACATACATAAATTCGCAGGTTTGTGCTGGAAGCACATGCCATTGCTAAAGTGTTGGGAATCCAGAGAAACCAGAAGGAAATACTTGGACAAACTTCTCTGGATTTACAAAGGTCGCTCTCCTTTGTCTCACGCTCTGCTATACCTTTTGGCCTTTTTTAAAATTCTCATTCAATAGACTCAAGACTACATTTTGCCAAACATTCTTTGTATTTAAAGCCCTTGTGGGCTGTAAAATAAATGTAGACCAGATGTTCTTGATTTATTTGCATTTAACTGATCACAGTGGAATTCTGCCAGAGCAGTAGGATATCCCCAGGGATTTTGGACTTTTTCTTTTCTCAGACACAAATGTTTATGATGGGTAGAAAGCTTTGGACTGGATAATTCACTTTTTTGTGACAAGCATTTCTTAGATGCTCAGAAAGTTTCTGTTTTCAATGACTGGTTAAGGGTGATGTGAAAACATCACAGGGGCCGTGTGGCTCTTTGCAGGATGTAATGTGTTTCTCTGTTGCCTGCTTTCTCATAATCCTGCTGCCGCTGGTAGAAGACTAGGTTCAGGGGCCCAGAGTTCCAGTAAACGGTGATTATCATTGAGCATGATGGGGCTACAGGGGATGCTGGTTATTCTTTTTTTTTTTAATTTTTGATTTATTATATATCTATTTTTGGCTGCTCTGGGTCTTTGTTGCTGCGCACAGACTTTCTCCGGTTGCGGTGAGTGGGGAGCACTCTCTAATTGTGGCTCCCGGACTCCGCTTACTTGCAGCACGTGGATCGAACCCGTGACCTTGCATTAGCAAGCGAACTCTTAACCACTGTGCCATCAGCCAAGTCCACGATTCTGGTTATTCCTAAGGCATATTTGTATTTTATGATTTTCTTTTCGCCTTGAATATATTTTGTGTGGAAGACGAAATGAGTTAACTTATTTTAGAAATTCTTTACCCAGCTACAAATATCAGTGATAACTCATATTCCTCTTGAGCATTAGTCTCCTCAACATTAAAGGACAATAGAACATACTTTTAAACAAACTACATCTTTTTCTCTTTCATTGAAAGTGAAAGTCATTCAGTCTTGTCCAACTCTTTGCAAGGATTCTCCAGGCCAGAATACTGGAGTGGGTTGCCATGCCCTCTTCCAGGGGATCTTCTCAACCCAGGGATCAAACCCAAGTCTCCCTCACTGCAGGCAGATTCTTTACCATCTAAGCCACCAGGGAAGCTATCAGGAAAGCCTTTCTCTTTCATTAACAAATATAAATTTGTCCCCATTTCTGTTTTTAGGATGCCCAGGATCCTTGATGTTCTTCTTTTTAAAATTTTTTTTTGGGGGGGTAGAAGTCACATGATATAAAACATATTGCTTTAACCATATTTAACTGTACAGTTCAGTGGCACGAAGTTCATTCACATTGTTGTGCAACTCTCAGCGTCATCCATCTCCTGAATTTTTCATCTTCCTAACCTGAAACTCAGTCCCCATTAAGTACCAACTCCCCACCTCCCCACCCCTGTACTTTCTGACTCTATGAATTTGACTATTCTAAGTACCTCATATAAGTAGAATCAGTAGAATCAAACAGTATTTGTGTACACCTAGTGGTAAAGAGAGAAGGCAATGGCACCCACTCCAGTACTCTTGCCTGGAAAATCCCTTGGATGGAGGAGCCTGGTGGGCTGCAGTCCATGGGGTCGCAAAGAGTCGGACACGACTGCGCGACTTCACTTTCACTTTTCACTTTCATGCATTGGAGAAGGAAATGGTAACCCACTCCAGTGTTCTTGCCTGGAGAATCCCAGGGACGGGGGAGCCTGGTGGGCTGCCCCCTCTGGGGTCGCACAGAGTCGGACACGACTGAAGTGACTTAGCAGCAGCAGCAGCAGTGGTAAAGAACCTGCCTGCCAATACAGGAGATGTAAGAGACGTGGGTTCTGTCCCTGGGTCAGGAAGATCCTCTGGAGGAGGGCATGGCAACCCACTCCAGTGTTCTTGCCTGGAGAATCCCATGGACACAGGAGCCTGGTGGCCTGCCGTCCATAGGGTCGCACAGGCTTGAACACAACTGAAGCAACTTAGGACGCACAGTGTATATTGGAATGCATTTTTAAGATGTAACTTAGTATTTGGCTTACAAACAGATTGTACCTTTTTTTCCCCCCTGTGCTATGGTTTGTTTCCATTAGGTTGTACATTTTGGATTTAAATCAGTGTTTTAAAACTTTGATGATTGCTTTCTTTGAAAGTTTCTCCAGAGAGGTTCAAAAGTTTCTCAGAAACACAAACTTCTTTTTGAGTAAAACTGGTATTTTACCTGTCATCGCAAATATACAGAAGAGTGAGATATATGACATCTGTCTATGAAGAATGGATAATTTCCAGGCAAATTTTTGCCTTTGAAAGGATTATTATATATAACTTTAAAAATAGTTTTTATCTATAGAGCATCTAGTATGTGCCAGAAAATAATTTTCATCTACAGAAAATCTAGTATGTCACACACATATACACACATTTAATCTTTACAATCTTTTAGATCCATCTAGTCAAGGCTGGAGAAGGAAATGGCAACCCATTCCAGTGTTCTTGCCTGGAGAGTCCCAGTGATGGGGGAGCCTGGTGGGCTGCCGTCTATGAGGTTGCACAGAGTTGGACACGAGTGAAGCAACTTAGCAGCAGCAGCAGTCAAGGCTATGGTTTTTCCAGTGGTCATGTGTGGATGTGAGAGTTGGACTATAAAGAAAGCTGAGCACTGAAGAATTGATGCTTTTGAACTGTGGTGTTGGAGAAGACCCTTGAGAGTCCCTTGGACTGCAAGGAGATCCAACCAGTCCATCCTAAAGGAAATCAGTCCTGAATATTCATTGGAAGGACTGATGTTGAAGCTGAAACTCCTATACTTTGGCCAGCTGATGCGAAGAGCTGACTCATTTGAAAAGACCCTGATGCTGGGAAAGATTGAGGGCAGGAGGAGAAGGGGACAACAGAGGATGAGATGGTTGGATGGCATCACCGACTCGATGGACATGGGTTTGGGTGGACTCCAGGAGTTGGTGATGGACAGGGAGGCCTGGTGTTCATGGGGTCGCAAAGAGTCAGACACGACTGAGCAACTGAACTGAAGTAGATATTACTATTTCATTTTATAGATGCAGAAACATGGCTAAAGATATGAAATTATCTGGCCAAAGACACATGACTCTAAAGAGTATCGTTGGGATTCAGTCCCAGTCTCTCTCCTCCGTTTCCCCACCTGGTTCCTGGGAATGAGAGGCTAGTGTTTGTGGGTACAGTGAGTGTGTACAGGGGTTGCAGACAGCCCTCCTGGGGCCTGGCACTGCTTCCTCTACATCCCAGGGACTGTGTACAAACCTCCCTCTGGGTCGATCTCACCGGATGGCAGTGACTTGTTCGGAGTCCCCACTAGACTGAGACCTTTTTGGAAGCTGGAACCACATCCTATTCATTTTATGTTCCCATAGTATGCCTGGCACATTGAAATTACACAGTGGATCCTCGTAGAATAAATTAACTATTCTGATAAAGGGCTGGACGGCCTGTGTTCCCAATCCTACTCTCCAATTATCTAGGCTTAAGTGTATTTGCTAATTGAAGTGTAACTTCATAACAGGGAAGAAGTAAACGAGAACAAATAGTTACAGCTAGTCTGAAAAGATGACTTTTTCCCCTGTGTTTTCAAATGTTAGGCATTTATCCAGTGGTATCCATTCATTTTGTTTTCTTATTTGCATCTTATTATCACCTTTTGGGCTTCCCAGGTGGCTCAGTAGTAAAGAATCCACTTACCAATGCAGGAGACGAAGGTTTGATCCTTGGGTCAGGAAGATCCCCTGGAGAAGGAAATGGCAACCCACTCTAGTATTCTTGCCTGGAGAATCCCATGGACAGAGGAGCCTGGTGAGCTACCATCCATAGCGTTGCAAGAGTCAGACACAACTTCAGTGACTAAAGAACAACAAGGATGTTTTAAATTGTATGTGAATGTATATGTGTGCAGTGGGGGATTGTCTCTCTGTTTGGTATCTCAGAATCTCACTTACCCAGAATATGTCAGAGTGCAAAGAAGGTGATTTGGGGAAAGTGTTTTTGTGACAGTCCTTGTGACTATTGAACCATCTGTGTAAAGCAAATCTGAGAAGGAGTGGCAGAGTTTTAGATGCTGTGCTCCATACAGATGATCTAAACCAGATCTTTGACAACTACTTGGTAAACAAACAAAAACAAAAAACTGTGACCTCCAACCAGAGATTTTGCAAATCCCTTTTAGAATTGCTAATGCACTAGTCCTGAAGAGGAAGTGACAACTGCAGTGCCTTTTATTGATTACCTTCTTAAGTGTTCTGTGTACTGTTGTGATCTTCAGCTTTACAGATGACGACACCCAGAGGCACACATTAGTTAAGTGACAGAATTTGGATTGATGTCCAGGCTTGTTGACGCTGTGCAGCTCCGCCCGTCCTGTAGCAGAGCTCTCTGCAAGGACCATGTCATGGCATCCACTCCTACAGGGCAGAACTTAAGAGGCTGTGTGCCTCTAGTGCCAAACAGGTGATCTAAACTAGATACCACTTAGAATTGAAAGAGTCCATGAACTTGGATGGGGCTCCCCTGATAGCTCAGTGGTAGAGAATCCACCTGCAATGCAGGAGATGCGGGTTTGATCCCTGGGTTGGAAAGGTCCCCTGGAGGAGGAAATGGCAACCCACTCCAGTGTTATTGCCTGGAGAATCCCATGGACAGAGGAGCCTGGCGGGCTACAGTCCTTGGGGTCGCAGAGAGTCGGACAGGACTGAGCGACTGAGCACATGACCTTGGATAACAGGTTGTTATTGTCTCTCACCTCAAGGGAGGTTAGTAAAAGGAGGCTTTCCTTCACTTATTAGTGCAGGGAGCAAACTATAGTAGCATTTGCAGTACCCCTTAATCATCCACAGAAATCATAGATATTCACACATTATAAGTT
Organism: Bos indicus x Bos taurus; assembly: GCF_003369695.1. Classification (NCBI taxonomy): domain Eukaryota; kingdom Metazoa; phylum Chordata; class Mammalia; order Artiodactyla; family Bovidae; genus Bos; species Bos indicus x Bos taurus. The sequence goes on along the minus strand of NC_040085.1, from coordinate 86,428,477 downwards.
TATAAGACAGATTATCTCAAAGTATCATGTATCTCATTGCAACTTAGAAACTGTGGTAGTTATTGACTGTATTAGTGGCCGTATTAATGGTGGTATTAATATTCTGCTGTCATCCAGGTAACACACATGGTGGCTTGGACTAGGGCAGTGAACTCGGTTAGTGCCCTGAGCTCAGTTAGTGCCCTGTTAGGAACTGAACAGATTCAAAAGACCTTTAGGGGACTCCCCTGGTGGTCCAGTGGTGAAGAATCCACCTACCAGTGCAGGGGACATGGGTTCAGGTCCAGGATCTAAGATCCCCCATGCCACGGGGCATCTAAGCCCATGTGCCACATCTACTGGGTCCACTCCAGAGCCCGTGCTCCGTAACAAGAGAAGCCACCACAGCAAGAATCCCGAGTGCCGCATCTTGGGAGTAGCCCGCCCTGCTCACTGCAAGTAGAGAAAGCCCACACGCAGCATTGAAGAGCCTGTGCACTGCAACAAAGACCCAGGGCAGCCATAAATAAACAAATGGCAACACTTTTAAAAACAGACATTTAGGGTTTAGAAGGGACAGAGTCCCCATCACATGGTTCCACCTCCATGCCTCCACTCTTGATTATTATCCTGAATAGCTCATTCCCCCCCAATATGACAAACCTACTCCTGGTTTAAAATAAAACTCAAGTGATGTTTTTTCACACGAAGTCCTTACTTTGTGCTAAGTATGGCATTCCAACAAAGCCACCCCAAGCGGGTTCTCTCTGAGCTTTACTTTAGGCCCCAGTGTGTCTACCGTCTCTTCTACCTTTGGTAGAGGGATCTTTGCATGGAAGTCATTTCCCTACAGGCTCAGGTCCTCCAGGGCAACAAGGATGTTTCCATGTTTGAATCATTCCTACAGTCTGGTCTCCAGCACAATGGCAGGAATGAAGGAGGCATCCGATGCATGTTTTTCATTATTTCTCTCCTTTTTTGCCACATTGCATCAGCATTATGCCCTTGCCTACAACCTCAGGGGTAGGGAGGTGGGGAAACTTGCCTCAAAATACTTTGGTCCCAGATACTCAAGTCTAGAAAAAGAAATTAAGAAAAATGTTGGGTTGGCCAAAAAGTCTGTTTGGGTTTTCTGCTAGATGTTCCAGAAAAACCTGAATGAGATTTTTGGCTTACTCACTAGAAGTGAGTTCCTCTGGCCACAGGTTTGAATTAATTTACTCACTATTTTAAATATAAGCTTATTGGATCCACCTGTGAAGGATGGTGTCATCCCTGTTAAGTAGCTTCCCAGGTGAGTGATTTAACACCACTAATTTGATTTAAGATAGAAATTGCTCACTAAAGCTTTTGTGCAAACCATTCAACACCTAGCAAAGTGAGGCTTCCAAGAGGGAAAGCTCTGCTTTTTTCCCTGATAATAAGATTTTAACTGGAACTCAACAAAATAACAGTGGGCATAAAATGCTCAAACCATGGTGGCTGGCACACGGGCCCTCTCCAGGGTGTGTTATTAGCCCTGAGCCTCTGGAAATGGATGTCTTCATGTTTGGTTTGGAATCATAGGGGTTGGTTTGGATTCTTTAGCCATTAAAGTTAGAAAAAATGTCAGAGATTATTTAGTAGAATTTCTCCCACTTTACAGGCAAGAAAATCAAAGCCTAGAAAGTATTAGCAACAGAGTCAGGCTTTGTCATTCCTGGTCTCTCGCCCATTCTGTGACTCGTTTGAAAACCTAAGAACTACCTTGGTGGCCCAGTGTTTAAGAATCCACCTGCCACTGCAGAGGACATGAGTTCGATCCCTGGTCCTGGAGGATCCCACCTGCTCTGGTACCCCTGAGCCTGTGTGCCACAACCACTGAGCCCCTGCCCTAGAGCCTGCGCTCTGCAACACAGAGAAGCCAACGCAAGGAGAAGCCTGAGTACTGCAACTGGAGGGTGACCCCAGCTCGCTGCAGCTAGAGAAGGTCCATACACAGCTACAGAGACCCAGGACAGCCAAAAATAAATAAATAAAATTAAAAAAAAATTTCTAAAAGACTGGCCAGGCATAACGATAATTTTTCCTTTTATTTCTCTCTGAATGTTTCATCTCTTCCCTCGCACCCTCCTTCCCTCCCTTCTTTTCTTCCTTTTCCTGAATTAAACAGTGAACCCTTCTTTCTTGAGGCTTCAGTTCACTCCTAAAAATTTAAACCCTGTGGAACGAGTGGAGATGGAAGCCCTGAGATCCAAGAAGGCGATTTTTCCCTTAATGGGAAGTTTGACACCTTAATGAGCTGTGACCATAGGAGGTCTCTTGACTCCCAAGCAAATATGTCCTGGTGCTGAGGTTTGGGTGGGACATGGTCTGGTCTCTGTGATTCATCTTGGGGGCTCTTTGGCAATAAGCTGCTGGCTGTCTTCTCTTTGAGATTTTCTTACAGATCTGTTACCCGCCACCTGACTTTGCTTTGGGGCCATCTCTTCCTTCCACTTCTCAGAGCTTAGAAAAGCTCCTGGTTAATGTTAAAATGGGGTTTCCCTGATAGCTCAGTTGGTAAAGAATCTGCCTGCAATGCAGGAGACCCCAGTTCAATTCCTGGGTTGGGGAGATCCTCTGGAGAAGGGATAGGCTACCCACTCCAGTATTCTGAGGCTTCCCTTGTGGCTTGGCTGGTAAAGAATCCACCCGCAATGCGGGAGACCTGGGTCCGATCACTGGGTTGGGAAGATCCCCTGGAGAAGGGAAAGGCTACCCACTGCAGTATTCTGGCCTTGAGAATTCCAAGGACTGTATAGTCCATGGGGTCACAAAGAGTCGGAGACGACTCTTAGTTAAAAAAGACTTTCTTCAAAAAATGGGGCTTAATTTTTCATGTTCATTTCAAGGGAGACAATGAGTTTGCAACGTAGCTTGGGTCAAGTGAGGAAATGGATGATACTGCTGTAAAAGGGCAGCTGTCCTTGGGAGAATTCACATCTGCCATGAGCTTCCAGAACATATTCCTGTCACCACCCTGTGGTTCATTTGGAAACACAGAGACGCGCTCTACACGGCATTATAAACAGCAGCAAGATGTCAGCCCTCCTGACAGTGGCAGCCCCAGGGTGTGCGTCGGCTGTCAAGTGGACACGTGGCTTTTCCTGAGTCTTGGGTGGGGTGCCAGGCCTGTTAGTTTACTAGGGTTGTCATGACAGTTACCACATACTGGGCAGCTTCAACGACAGACGTTTGTTTCCTCACAATTCTGGAGCTTAGATGTCCAGAATCAAAGCATCGGCAGAGTCGGTTCCTTCTGAAGCCTCTCTCCCGGTCCTTTACATGGTGTTGCCTGTATGTGTGTGTGTGTGTGTGTCTGTCTGGGTCCTGATCTCTTCTTGTAAGGATGGTTATGCTGGATTAGGGCCCATCCTAATGACCTCATTTTAGCCTAGCTACTCCTTTAAAGGTGGTGCTAGTGGTAAAGAACCTGCCTGCCGATGCAGGAGACATAAGAGACGTGGGTTCGCTCCCTGGGTCAGGAAGATCCCCTCGAGGAGGAAATGGCAGCCCACTCCAGTATTCTTGCCTGGAGAATCCCATGGAAGAGGAGCCTGGCGGGCTACAGTCCATAGGGTTGTGAGAGTTGGACACGACTGAGTGACTTAACACGCATACACAGACTTCTTTAAAGGTTCTGTCTCCAAAAAAGATCACATACTGAGGTACTCAGGGTTAGGATTTCAACATATGAATGTTGAGGAGGATATACAATTCAGGCCATAACACTATGCAAGCACAGTCTGGAAGAAGTCCTCTCCCTGCCCTGCCCGAGGCAGGCAGATTGACGTTACGAACCTGTCCTGTATCGTCTTCCTGGAGTCATTACTGCCCATGCTACTTGCTATGGAAACTGGATTTTGGGCTCCGACACTCCACTTAAGGCCCACTTCCTGTAGTTATAGTAAAGAGAAAGGAGTTTATGCTTCATAAACCCCTCAGTCAACCTTTTCGCCTGCTTACCTGTTGAATGGCTTGCTCGTTCATGAAGGGGTTGGTTTATCCTGCTGGACTCATTGGCTTACATGCCAACTCAAAAGTAAATATAATAGTTCACAAAAGAAGAAATGCGGACGTTATGCAAAAAGATGATGATGCCTATAATCAGTTGTGCAGATCAACAATGATGTCCATCAGCTTGGTAAAGTTCAGATGATTGGATGTATCTCGTGTTGGCAGTGGAGAGCTGGGAATTTGCATACAAGGATCGCAGAAAGACATTTCTGGAGGGCATTCTCGCTATTGATGTCAATTTAAATGTCACTTTTTAACAATCAGTTTATCCCAAGGAAATAATTCGATATGTGCCTATATGTGCAAAGGAGCACAATTTGTATTAGCCAAAGCAAACAAACAAAGCCCAAATGTCAATGTGAAATGCTATGCAGGCATGGGAAGTGTTCCAATTATATTAATTGAAAAAGGCAGGCTAGAGAATAGGATGTATGATTATTTTGTTATACTGGTCTATATATGTATATGTTAGTCTCTCAGTCGTGTCCAACTCTTTGCAATCCTGTGAACTGAAGCCCACCAGGCTCCTTTGCTCCTGGAATTCTCCAGGCAAGAATACTGGAGTGGGTTGCTATGCCCTTCTCCAGGGGATCTTTCCAACCCAGGAATCTAAACCCAGGTCGCCTATATTGTAGGCAGATTCTTTGCCGACTGAGCTACCACAGAAGCCCCAGTCTGTATATATACTTTTGCTATATTTGTGTGTGTGTATGTATATTTCTAATTATATAGAAAAAATATTAATGGGATATATCCCCAACTGCTAATATTGGTTATACTGGGGTAGTGGACTTTCCATTCCTTACTACATTTATTTCTGGAGGATCTAGATTATAATAACCATAGATAATTCTAAAAATCAGAAAAAATAAGCATGAAAATACTTCCTTTTAGAAAATTAGACATGTTACTGGAGCATTTTAAAATTTCTTTTATGATAAATGCGTTCGTTTGGAGGCTGGTTTTTTGAGGGGTTGAGTGCTAGCCTCTTTTGCTTTGGACAGGAGGCTAGAATTTCAGGTTTTGCTGTCACGCACTTGTGTTTGATTTCTCACTAGCAAATGCTAGTTGCTTATTCTTTGCAGGAAGTAAATATAGTGTAATGGAAAGCCGTAATCTTCTGAGTTTGACAGACCAAACATCAGTTCTGCTGCTTCTCTGCTCTGTGACATCTGGCAGATTCTTTAACCTCAGTGACCTTCAGTTTCCTCAACTGTAGAATGGAAATAATAATGATAACTCTGAGCTTGCAGGTTTATTCTGAAGGTTCCACGAGATCTGGAACAGAAAGTTTCTGGAATAAAATAAGGAGTAGTTATTATGATGGTAGCAATATCAAGTGGTTCTCAGAATTCCTCTTGTTTTAGATCTAGGACTGAGTCTCTGGGAGGAAAATTCTTTCATGTTTTGGAAAAACGGCTAAATGGAACCCCAAAGAAGTCCCACTTTATGTTGCTGGCTAATTTGTGTAAACTGCCTTTAGAGAAAGGCAGTTTCTTTTATCTGTTCTCTTCTTACTGACTGAAGGGTGGGCTCATCAGCATGCTTGGGGAAACCACTTGTGTCTATGGCATTTTCCCGCAGAATTAGAATCAGGAATAAAATGCTTTCCTGAAAAGAGGTGGGAGGGAAGGTGGGGTGAGAGAGAGGGCTGGATGGGGCAGGAAGCCAGTGCCAGGGTTACTTTCATGAGGGGCCTCCCCCTCCTCCTCTTCAGGGTTGGTTTGTTTGTACAAATTGGTTGCCTCAAGCAACACATTATTAGTTTGAGCCAGAATGTATCCCGGGAGACTTGCTGCTTTCCTTTTGCCAAGTAATTGTCCTTTTCCCAAAGAGGATGCTGGGACTGTGGGGGCATTTTCCACTTTGGCATATCTCAGTACCCACCCCACCCCCCCCACCTCCCTTACACTGAGTGTCTGCTTCTGGCAAGGCATTAAGCGTTGAGAAAGCAACCAGTTGTAAGCTGTTAATCCTTGTTTTCAACCCCTGGGCTTTGCTCACCTTCTTTGAACCCTCAGTACTGGTGTCTAGTGTCATTGGAGAAGACCCTGATCCTGGGGAAGATTGAAAGCAGAGGATGAGATGGTTAGATAGCATCACCGACTCAATGAACCTGAATTTGAGCAAAGTCTGAGAGGTAGTGCATGACAGAGAAGTCTAGCATGCTGCAGTCCGTGGGGTCACAAAGAGTCAGACATGACTTAGTGACTGAACAACAGCAACAATAACAGCAACAATGACAGCAATAACTGATGTCTAAAGAAAGAAGACCTTGGATATATTTCAGGTTCCTTTCTGGACCACCACAGTAAAGTGAATTTTGCAATAAAGTGGATCATGCAAATTTTTTGGTCTCCTAGTATAGTAAAAGTTATAGTCACACTATACTAGAGTCTATTTTGTGTGCAATAGCATTATGTCTAAAAAGCAAGATAGATACCATAATTAAAAAAATACTTTTGGGGGACTTCCCTGGTGATCCAGTGGCTAATACTCCCAATGCAGGGGGCCTGGCTTCAATCCTTGGTCAGGGAACTAGATGCTGCATGTTGCAACTAAAGATTCTGCATGCTTCAAGGAAGACTGAAGATCCTGCACGCCACAGCTAAGACCTGGTGCAGCCAGATTAATAAAAGATTAAAAATTTCAAAAATACTTTATTGCTAAAAAATGCTAATCAACACCTGAGCCTTGACAAGTTGTCATCTTTTTGCTGGTGGAGGGTCTTGCCTCGATGTTGACTGGAGGTTGAGGTGACTCTGGCAACTTCTTAAAATAAGACCGCGATGGCGTTTACCACATTGATTGACTCTTCCTGTCACAAATGATTTCTCTATAGCAGGCTTGATAGCATTCTACCCATAGTAACACTTCTTTCCAAATGGGAGTCAGTGCTCTCAAACCCTGCCGCTGATTTATCAACTAAGTTTACCTAATATTCAGAATCCTTTGTTGCCATGTCAACAGTCTTCACAGCATCTTCACCACGAGGAATGTCCATCTCAAGAAACCACTTTCTTTGCTCTTCATAAGAAGCAAGTCCTCACCTGTTAAGGTTTTATTATGAGATGACAGCCGTTCAGTCACATCTTTAGGCTCCATTTCTAGTTCTCTTGCCGTTTCCACCACATCTGCACTTATAATAGTAATGTCAAATATCACTGATCACAGACCACCATAACCATGTAATAATGGAAAAGTTTGAGATATTGTAAGAATTGCCAAAACAGGACACAGACACAAAGTAAGCAAATAAATACTATTGGAACATTGACTTGCTAGACGCAGGGGCACCACAAGACTTCAGTCTGTTAAAAAAAAACAAAACCTCTGTATGGTGCAATAAAGCAAAATGCAATAAAAACAAAGTTGGCCTGTATCAGTGGCCAAAACATTCCTGATCCCTCCCCATGACAGAGGCCCCTTTGCAACAGGATGATATTCCTGCCCCATTGATGTCAGGCTTGACCACGGGACCTGCTTCTTGACCAGTGCAATGCAGGTAGAAGTCACATTTCCAGCATAAATTTCCATGTGCTTTTCCCTTTGTCAAAGTCACCCGCTCTGCTTCAGACGGTGCCCCCAGACCCTGGGTTAGACCTGGTTTTGGTGCTTTCTCTGGCTTCCGTTGTCCCCACACTCCAGCTTCTAGACCACAGTCCACTTACCCAGGACTCTAGAGTCCTTTGCCTAGATAGCCGTGGGCCTGCTCTCTGATCTCTTTCCAGATCTGTGCGCCTGGATGCAGCCCGCACTGTGGGCATGTGCAGCCCTAGGCCTGCAGGGGCTGGGAATAAAGCCTGGAGCTGAGGACAGTGGGGAATGGAGGAGGCTAGGGGAGGGGAGAGAGAAGGGAAGGACCCTCCGGCCGGGGCTGTCTTCTAGCTGCACAGAGAGGTTTCTGTGTCATGCTCTGAGGAGGCTAGGAAGTCACAGTTCCATCTTGGCCTTCTGGATTGGTATGAACATGCATTGGTCATGGAGGATGAGACATACTTTATTAAAATGGTTTTAGCTTGGTCCTTGCTCTGAGATACTTGGATATCTGTTACATGGGCCTGCATCAGAACTGCTTGGGCAGTTCCCACGAATGCTCAGATGAGATGGGGCTGCATTTCAGCCTGAGCCTCAGAAGGATGTGGACCAAGCTTAGCTAATTCTCGATGGATGTTTTGGGAAAAATAAATCTTCATAATTATAAGTCCACAGTATTTTGGAGTTGTCTGTTACAGTGGTGTAACTTAGATTGAGATCACTAATTCCAAAATGAAGAGGTGACATTCGATGAAGATGTCTGATCTCACCTGCTTGAAATGTAGTATTATAGGCAGAACTTTTTGTTATTGTACGTATGGTAGTTCTTCCCTGGTGGCTCAGTTGGCACGGGATCTGCCTGCCATGTGGGAGACCTGGATTCTATTCCTGGGTTGGGAAGATGCCCTGGAGAAGGGAATGGCAATCCACTCCAGTATTCTTGCCTGGAGAATTCCATGGACAGAGGAACCTGGCAAGCCATAGTCTGTGGGGTCACAAAGAGCTGGACACGACTGAGTGACTAACACTTTAACTTTCCCATGGCAGCGCTAGTGCTACCCGGAAGAGTCTGGAAGAAATCTTGGGAGTTGAGAAATCTTGGGAGAAGAGATCAGAGAGCAGGCCCATGGCTATCTAGGCAAAGGACTCTAGAGTCCTGGGTAAGTGGACTGTGGTCTAGAAGCTGGAGTGTGGGGACAACTGAAGCCAGAGAAAGCACCAAAACCAGGTCTAACCCAGGGTCTGGGGGCACCCTCTGAAGCAGAGCGGGTGACTGGGCACATCTGGGCCCCATAGGCACCCAGTTGCTCTCACTGCTGTTCCTGAATTGCTAACATTATTGCTTAGCATTATTATTATTGCTAAGAATTATCCCAGTGAATGGTTTTCAGGTCATGGCTGCTCAGTTCAGTTCAGTTCAGTCGCTCAGTCGTGTCCGACTCTTTGTGACCCCATGGACTGCAGCACGCCTGGCTTCTCTGCCCATCACCAACTCCTGGAGCTTACTCAAACTCATGTCCATCGAGTCAGTGATGCCATCCAACCATCTCATCCTCTGGCTGCTCAGATTATATCAAATATGAGGGACTTGCTGGAGCTGAGACTATCTGATTTGGAACAAAGAAAAGTCACAAATTAGTCCTGGATAGGAGTAATACCGTGAGCTTGTCCTAAGGCTATCAAATACGGACATTTGTAATGGCAGTTAAAGTAATTATATTGTAGGTGAAAAACATACTTTTTTTCAAAAAGCTTTCAAATACATATATAAATTTATTCACTCTTTATTATAGTCCATGAGATAAGAAGAAAAATGTCCTGCCTTTTCACAGAGGGCAAAACTAAGGCTTCTTAAGTTCCAATGATTTGCTCTCTCTTCAGCTACCAATAGTAGTATTGGTATTAGGAATATTCCTGGAGTAGGAAATGGCAACCCACTCCAGTATTCTTGCCAGAATAATCCCACGGACAGAGGAAACTAGTGGGCTAAAGTCTGTGGGGTTTCAAGGAGTCAGATGTGACTGAGCACGCATGCATGTATTGTACGATACATGTGTTAATGATATATTTTGTCTTATGTGTCATATATATTTTATATACTTTATGTCAAATATTGAGATATGTTCATGATGTTTAAGTAATTTATATGATGCCTTGGCGAGGAGGCTAACTGCTCTAGCATCTCCAAAGATTTCAGTGGCTCAGCAGAGTTCAGGTTTATTTCTCATTCTCGCCACCGTGGGTACTGGTGACAGGGTGCTGTGCTCCAGAGTTCGGGGACCCACTTGCCCTCAGAGTCTCCTCCATTCAGGTGGTGGGTAGGAGGTGGGCGTGCACAATCTGCCGGCCAGAATTCAAGGCCTGGCCATGCCTTCCTGCCAGAGAGGCTGGAAAACGTGGTCTCGCTTCGTGCCCAGAAAGCAGAGAACACAGCTGTTCGTGAATACACAAGATCTGTGCCACAAAGTTCATGGAAATGTGTAGTTCTCCCCTGATTATAGGGGCTTTGTTTAAGATCCGCAGACAGAACATTCTGTTTTTCCTCCAGCTTTATTGAGGTATAATAGACACACAATAAACGAAACACATTAAAAGGGTACAGTGTGATGAGCTCTGACACTTGTCTACATTGGTGAAGCCATCACCATAATCAAGATAATGAATGCATCCGCCACCCTCTAAAGTTCCTGGTGTCCATTTGTAATCCTCCTTTTCTCCTTAATTGTCCCCACTCCCAAGTCCTGCCCCAGGCACCCCTTACTCTGCCTACACAGACTTGTTTACATTTTTAAAAATCTTGTCTAAGTGGAATCGTACCGTAGTTTCTGTAATTTGGCTTCTCTCACACATTATTATTTGGGGGTTCATCCATGTTGCATGTATCAATAATTCATTCCTTTCTATTGCTGAGTAGTGCTTTATTATATTATTAATATACCACAATTTGTATTATTTTGTTTTATTTTAAAAACCCCAAATCCAAGTTTTCGAAGTTTGAGGACCTTCTTGACACTTTGCCTTGTGACAGTTAGAAAAAGTTCAGAATGTCCAGCCTTCTGTGGGCAGGTCCTGAGTGTGTCACCCAGAACATGAGTCACAAGAAAAAGAGGACTAGATTGCGCAGGTCTGTGCTTTTCTTGTTTCCGAACTTCTTATTGGGTGGGCTAGTAATCAGGTACTAGAAACTTAATATAGGCCAATCACTGTGCCCTGTGACCTTGGGAATATCGTCATCCCCCCCATCTTTTCGGGCTTCCCAGGAGGCGCAGTTGGTTAAAGAATCCACCTGCCAAGGCAGGAGTTGCAAGAGATGCTGGTTCGATCCCTGGGTTGGGAAGATCCCCTGGAGTAGGCAATGGCAACCCACTCCCATATTCTTGCCTGGAGAATCCCATGAACAGAGGAGCCTGGTGGGCTACAGTCCAGGGGGCCACAAAGAGTTGGACACAACCGAGCATACATGCTTGCATGCCTGATCTCTGCAGGGACCCCGGGAGCCCCTGTGGATGCAAAAACCCAAGGATGCTAAAATACCATGTGTAAAATGATGTGATGTAATGAGTATAGTCCGAGCGCCATATCTGTTTCTCATCCGGGGATGTGGAAGGGCCAACTCTTCAAAAGAAAGAAGGCAATCCCGGAAGTCGATAGTCTGAGGTCTGTACCGTCATTTGCTTGTCCCTGACCCTGCAACCTCAGTCCTCACTGTGTTCACCCCAGGGTGGCACAGTGCCGCCTGTGTTCACAAACCTTCTAGGACTTCCCTGCCTGAACTCTGACCTCCTTACTCTGTCATCCATGGCTCAGTCTCAGGTTTAACCTGTCTTCAGGTTGTCTTTTTTTTTTTTTGGTGGAGCTGTAAGCCGTAAGAACTCAGATCTTAGTTCCCTGACCAGGAATCGAACCCTTGCCCCTTGCCTTGGGAGCAAGGAGTCTCAACCACTGGACCGCCAGGGAAGTCCCACAGTTCGTCATCTTTAAATGAGCTTAGCAGTGTGTATCGGAGAAGGCAATGGCACCCCACTCCAGTACTCTTGCCTGGAAAATCCCATGGACGGAGGAGCCTGGTAGGCTGCGGTCCATGAGGTCGCTAAGAGTTGGACACGACTGAGCAACTTCACTTTCACTTTTCACTTTCATGCATTGGAGAAGGAAATGGCAACCCACTCCAGTGTTCTTGCCTGGAGAATCCCAGGGACAGGGGAGCCTGGTGGGCTGCTATCTATGGGGTTGCACAGAGTTGGACACGACTGAAGTGACTTAGCAGCAGCAGTGTGTATTGGGAGCTATTTACTAAGAGAAATATTTGTTTCATCTAATGGAAAAAAATGATTATTTACTGAAGTAAATAGTAATTAAGTGAAATCGTATAAAGTATGATTCCCTTTCTCTCTCCCTCCTTTTTTTGGTCTTACTTTTCCTGCTTGATTGTCAACCACCACCTTCTATCAGTTACACTGTCCGTCTAAACCAAATGCTTCTTTGTTCCCCACGCACATCCTCTGTTTTCCTCTCTTTGGGGTTTGGTTGCCAGTGTTTTTTGCCAGGAGTCCATATGGTCCCTCAATCAAGGTCCATCTCAGACGTCAGCACCTCCAGGAAGCCTGCCTTGGTTCCTCATCATGCTTTCCCGAAATACACCAACACTCCCCCAGCAGGAGTAACTTCTCTACCACAGCAGCTCCACTGGATCCCTCACTCCTTTCTGCTTTGTCATGTTCATACAGAACTGGCTCATATGCTGTTCTTTGCCTCAGGACTCTTTCTTTTGCTAGTCCCTCTATCTGGAAAAACCACTCCTCAAGATGGTCACACACCTCCCTCCCTTACTGCATTCGTGTTTCTGCTCAGTTGCTCCCTCGGGGAGGCCTCCCCAGATCACCCCATGTGACATAGGGCCTCCTGTGCTCCTGTCTTCATTCTGTCCTCCTACCCTGTTTTGTATTTTTCCATTGCCCTTAACCTCACTTGATGATATTTGTCTGTTTCTGATATCGTCTGTTAGCTGCATACGAGCTCCTTGTTCGAAGGGACTTTCTGTCATCACTGGTACATCACCAAGTGCCTGGCACACAATAGATGCTCAGTAATTATTTGCTGAACAAGTGAATATTGACCATCAGTTTGCAGTATAGTCTCTATCAGTGAGACTGAAAGCTGTGTCAATATCTGATTCATTCTTAAGTTCAGTTCAGTTCAGTTGCTCAGTCGTGTCCAACTCTATGCGACCCCATGAATCACAGCACGCCAGGCCTCCCTGTCCATCACCAACTCCCGGAGTTCACCCAGACTCATGTCCATCGAGTCATTCTCAGATCACCTCAAACACAGTGCCCGTAACAGTATACACGGTAAGTATTTGGCTAAAAGACAGAAGCCAACAGAGAGGAGAAGATTTCCCAAGGTCTACAGAAAAGTGAAACTGAAAGAAAGTGAGGTTGCTCAGTCATCTCCAACTCTTTGCAGCCCCATGGACTGTAGCCCACCAGGCTCCTCCATCCATGGGATTTTCCAGGCAAGAGTACTGGAGGGAGTTGCCGTTTCCTTCTCTAGGGGATCTTCCCGACCCAGGGATCGAACCCAGGTCTCTCGCATTGTAGGCAGACGCTTTTACCATCTGAGCCACCAGGGAAGGTCTACAGGACTCAGCTTTAATTTCAGCAAAAAGTTCTCAGGTCCCTGCTCTCTGCCAGGCACCATCAGGTACTTTTACACATGTCGTCTCATCTAAAACTCACAGTGCCTCTCCCATCCTCATACTAATATTCTGGTGAGAGCTTTGGGACTAGGACACGGAACCCTGGGAAGGTTCCCCAGCTTCTGCAGCAGCTACGCCTTTCCTTTTAGAGCCCCGCCCCTCGCAATCCCCCGTCTCCCCCATCCCCGCTGCCACTCGTCATCCATCTGAGGCCAGAGCCCCTCTGCCCCGCTCCGCCTTTTCCTCATTCACTGACTCCATCCTGCGCTTCCCAGGTGGCGCAGCGGTCAAGAATCTGCCTGCCAGTGCAGCAGACGCAAGAGATGGGAGTTGGACCCCTGGGTTAGGACGGTCCCATGGAGTAGGAAATGGCAACCTGCTCCAGTAGTCTTGCCTGGAAATTTCCATGGACAGAGGAGCCCGAGTCAGACACGACCGAGTGACTGAGCACACGCTCCATCCTCAGTCACCTGTATCTTTCAAACTCTTGTTGATAGTGAGAAAATAGTTCACCTTCTCTACCCGTTTTTGTGCTCCTTGTACTTGCATGGGTGCTAAGTCACTTTGGTCATGTCTGACTCTTTGTGACCCCATGGACTGTAGCCCTCCAGGCTCCTTTGTCCATGGGATTCCCCAGGCAAGAATACTGGAGTGGGTTGCCATGCCTTCCTCCAGGGGATCTTCCTGACCCAGGGCTCAAACCCGTATTGCAGGCAGATTCTTTAGCCTCTGAGGAAGACCTGCTCCTTTGACTTTCTTGTCCTAAAGCTGTCTGGCTTCCCTTCCTCCTCTGTGATCCTAAGTTCCTCACCCTTGGAAGGATGGGCATCATGTCCTTTCCCCTGGGTCACTTTCATGCCACTGTGGGCTGCCACCATCCCACATTTTAAATAAGCCTCCAGAGTGCACTTCCACCACCCTCTGCCCAGGCCGTGCATGTGTACTGCTGACTGTGGCCCTTGACTAGGTTTTCTCCAGGCCCGTCCTCCCCTTCACGTTACCTCCAGTGATGTGGATCCCTGGCGTGCTGGACTGAGCCCTGGACTAGGAGTCAGAAGACCTCGATTGGAGGCTTCACTCTCCCACTTAGCAGTGATCAAGCTTTAAGAAATCACTTAATGCCTCCAAGCCTCTATTTCTTCATCTGAAGCTTGGCCATAGTGACACCTACTCAGTGTAACTACTTAACAGCTCAGAGTAATGGAATGTGAAGAACTGAGTATCACCAGGGACCAGAGCGGGTAGTTAGCCCATGTTCTCAGTGAAGCTCTTAAAAATAAATTTCACTGGAGACGAGTTGATTTACAATGTTGTATTAGTCTTGGGTGTACAGCAAAGTGAATCGGTTTTGCATGTTCATATATCCACTCTTTTCTAGATTCTTTCCCCATATAGGTCACTGTAGATTACTGAGTAGAGTTCCCTGTGCCGTACAGTAGGTCCTTATCGGCTCTCCATTTTATACTGAGCAGTGTGTATATGGGTCCTTGGTACAGTGGTCACTGCCTGAACACCTCACGTTGAAGGATGCTCTCCCTAGAGAGGCAGCCCCTTCCATGTTCAAGCCACGTTTGCTATCTGCCCACTAGTCCTTTGGCAACCAACTGCTTGGGTTGAACACTGGCTTCTGTACTTATGAGCAGTTTGACCTTGTACAAGACACTTAACTTTCCTGAGCTTCAGTTTCTTTTGTCTAGGAAAATAGAACAATCATTGCTAAGGCACTTCAGTTGTGTCCAGCTCTGTGTGTGTCCGACCCCTTAGACTGTAGCCCACCAGGCTCCTCTGTCCATGAGATTCTCCAGGCAAGAATACTGGAGTGGGTTGCTGTGACCTCCTCTAGGGGATCTTTCCAATCCAGGGATCGAACTGGATCTCCTGCATTGCAGGCAGATTCCTTACTGCTGAGTCACGGGGAAACCACAGAACAATCATAATAGTGTTAATAATTTCATAGGTTTGATGAGAAGGCCGAAAAATGTACTTAATGCTTTTAGAAAAGTGCTTGATACTATAGGTGTGCTTCTTGTCAGCTCTTCTAGTATAATAATAATATAATGATTATTATTATTATAGTTATTATCATCATGCCTTGGATTGATAAAGGATAGATCATCTGTTTTCTGTATGGCAGCCTCAGTCCCAGAAACAGTTGACCTGTAAGCTGTTTACTTGAACAGCTTACCGTTCAGCTTAGTTCTACAAAGATGACAAAAGAAGTCCTAGGCACTGAGGTAGGTTTAATACACTCAAGCCCATTTGGAGACCTCAACAGTAAAATATGTTTAATGTCCAAAAAAAATGATGACTTCTTTCATGGAATTTATATCCCCAGAAGAGCGATTTTAAAGGGTATAAATAAAATAAGCCCAACAAGGAAATGGCTCTGTTTTCTTTGCTGGGTTAAAACGCAGTGCTTGCTTGTGATGTATGCAAAGTACTTGCCTTTTTTGGGTCATTGATGTACTTAGCATCTTGGACATTTTAGGGTGTGATTGTGATTTTTTTTTCACAATCTTCTTAAATCTGCACAGCAAGCTGAATATTCTCATTTGCTAATAGATGCTGTCAGACAGACTCGCCCATTACCATGAGACCCCAGGGGACGTGGCCTGAGAGTGCCTTCTGTGGCTGGAACCCAGGAAAGCCGCCTGCACCGCCCCACCTCCAGCTTCACCCCTTCCCGCTGTGACATGGGATAACTGGCTGGGAGCCTGGTTTTGAGAGACTGGGGGTGGGGGTGAGGATGGGTGGGTGGATGGGGCTGGTTCTGGGAGGAACCCAGCCTCCTTAGATTAGGTGGGGGGGTTAGAACCCCATCCACATGTTTGTGATCCATTCTGTTGCTGACTTTTGGATTCAAAGGAGAATCTGTCTGCTGTGTTGCCTGAGGATAACACTTGCTCGCTCTCAGCCAGCCGTGGAGTCTGTTCCCTGGGAAGATGACAGCCCCGATCTGCATTAAGCTGTTGAGGAGAGCCGCCCCCTCCCCTTCCCACAGCGGCTGGCAGCAGGCGGGGGAGGATGTGTGGCTCCTGGGCGCCTTTTGTTTGGTTTCTATGGCTCTCACCTCCATTAGCCGCTCTGTATGGAGAGGAAGGAGGATGCAGGTTTTTTTTTTTAATTGGGGGCTAATTATTTTTACAAATTGTAGTGGTTCCCGCCATACATTGACATGAGTCAGCCATAGGTGTACATCCTGAACCCCCCTCCCCGTACCCTCCCCAGCCCATCTCTCAGGGTCATCCCAGTGCACCAGCCCTGAGTGCCCTGTCTCATTCATTGAACCTGGACTGGTAATCTGTTTCACATATGATAATATACATGTTTCAATGCTATTCTCTCAAGTCATCCTACCCTCGCCTTCTCCCACAAAGTCCAAAAGTCTGTTCTTTACATCTGTGTCTCTTTTGCTGTCTCAAATATAGGGTCATCTGCTTTTAACCCTCCTTCAGCAGCTTCAGGGAGGTTCTCTTTCCCCTTCTGCTCAAGGACAGAGAGATGCATGGAGATGGCTTTGTGGAATCATTTCAGGGTCTCTGGTCAGAGCTCCTCACTCATATTGCTACCTGATGGACGCAAGCGGAGAAGAAAAAGGGCTTGGGACTCACAACGTCCCTTAGTACTTTCCTCTTCCCTCCCTCCCGGTAGTGTTGAACTGCGGTCATGCAGAAAATCTATGCTGCTGCTGCTAAGTCACTTCAGTCGTGTCCGACTCTGTGCGACCCCATAGACGGCAGCCCACCAGGCTCCCCTGTCCCTGGGGTTCTCCAGGCAAGAACCCTGGAGTGGGTTGCCATTTCCTTCTCCAATGCAGGAAAGTGAAAAGTGAAAGTGAAGTTGCTTAGTCGTGTCCGACCCTCAGTGACCCCATGGACTGCAGCCTTCCAGGCTCCTCCTTCCATGGGATTTTCCAGGCAAGAGTACTGGAGTGGAGTGCCATTGCCTTCTCCGAGAAAATCTATGCAGGTGTCACCAAAACAGGAGATCTGTGCTTTCACGGCAGTTTCCCAGCCACTGGCACAGGGATAGGACTACCCGGAGGCAGAGCCTCTGAATGGGATCCATCAAGGAACAGACATAAAGGACTTAGCTCAGAGTCTGGCACGGGTGGTTGTTGTTGGAGTCACTCAGTCGTGTCAGACTCGACAACCGCATGGACTGGAGCCCGCCAGGCTCCTCTGTCCATGGGATTCTCCAGGCAAGAATATTGTAGCAGGTAGCCATTCCCTTCTTCAGGGGACCTTCTTGACCCAGGGATCAAACACGTGTCTCCTGCATTGCAAGTGGATTCTTCCAGATTCCTTACCACTAAGTCACCATGGCTGGCACGTAGTACTCCACATTTCCAAAGACATTTGGGACTGAATTATCCTGGTTGCTCCCAGCAGGCCTCCAAAGCACCCATGGCAATCATGAAGGAGCAATACAATTCCAGAACCCACCACAGAGGCTTTTATTTGCTGTAGCCTCCCAGTGTTGTATGCATGCCAGGGGGCATGCGTGTGCATGCACACATGCCAGTGTGCATATGTGTACACGCACACACACACATGCACACACATGCGCACGTGTACATGCACACACATCTGTTCCCCAGGTGCTGGTGCCTCACAGGTGCCTCTCTCTCAATCTGTTTGCCTGTTCTACACCGCGGTCTTGGTGGTGCCATATGGTGAACGGATAGGTCATGAATAAGCAGACCCTACATGTGAGCAGAGCTCTCAGGCCCGCTGTTTTCTGCTTCCTTCCTTGCCCAAATATAATCCCCAGGCAGCTCGTCCTTGTTTTCCAGGAATGTCCAGAGACGTCTATTGCATCATCCAGTCTGTAAGGCCTGCTAATCCTGGGGCCTGGTGGGCTTTTGAGCAGGTCCTAACAGATGGGCTGAAAGGAGGGGATTCCTGCCCTCGGGGAGCTCGTCTGGGGAAATAAGACTGGCACACTTGAGATAATTAGCCACCAATTAAGGACTGACTCATGTGCTGCGAAGCAGTGGTAGGCAGTGTGGTGTGGGGGTGGGTGGACCGGAGGGCAGGCCCTGGCTTCCTAGTTCCTAGTGCTGTGCCTTGTGGGGAGATTGAGCAGTGTGCGCGCATGTGTGCCTGTGCACGTGTGTGTGTGTGTGTGTGTGTAGGGGGAGATATGTATGTATGATATATAAACTACATTCATATATACACATACATGTAGCTTTTCCCACATCTCTTTTTAAACTTAGATCAGAGTTTTAAGTATTTCATTATAAAACATTATTATAAAATTAAAAGAGAGTGTAAGAGGAAGAAAAGGAGCCATACCTAATCCCATACACTTTAGCCGTGTCGACTCTTTGCAACCCCAAGGACTGTAGCCCGCCAGGCTCCTCTGTCCATGGGATTTTTCAGGCAAGAATACTGGAGTGGGTTGCCATTTTCTTCCTCCAGAGAATCTTCCTGCCCCCGGGATCCAACCCGTGTCTCCTGTGTCTCCTGCGTTGGAGGCAGATTCTTGACCCACTGAGAATCCCTCATCCCTAAGATAATTGATTTATCAGAAGTGGTAGCTCGTTCTTAGACTCCAGCATCGAGCCCAGCAGCTGGCACAGAAAGGGGGCTGCAAAGGCATTTGTGAATGGCCAGGCCACCGGTCCTACCCCAGGATCCAGACAAGCGAAAGTGAAAGTCGCTCAGTCGTGTCCTACTCTTTGCGACTCCATGGACTATACAGTCCATGGAATTCTCCAGGCCAGAATACTGGAGTGGGTAGCCATTCCCTTCTCCAGGGGATCTTCCCAACCCAGGGATTGAACCCAGGTCTCCTGCATTGCAGGTGGATTCTTTACCAGCTGAGCCACCAGAAGAAGCCCAAGAATACTGGAGTGGGCAGCCTGTGCCTTCTCCAGCGGATCTTCCCTACCCAGGAATCAAACCCAGGTCTCCCTCATTGCAGGTGGATTCTTTACCAGCTGAGCCACCAGGGAAGCCCAGTATCCAGATAAGGACTTTATAAAGAGCACCAGACTAGCACCTCTCCCAGGCTGAGTTCTTTACTGCACTGAGTGTGAGGGGGTGGATGGCAGAGGCTCCGCATGGCACTCAGAGCTCAGGGCTCAGGTGGCAGGGGCTGGGTAACTAGGGAGCGCTTGGCAGCTTCTCTGTTAGGCCATCGAGCCTTCTCGAAACCCGTCAGGGTAGAGAGGTGGGTGCCTGGGACACAGGCTTTTCCCGCGGTGTCTGAAGTGTTTGTGTTTCCCCCTTTATCCTGTGGAAGAGGCCATCAGTATCTCCCTTGCCAGACTTCACAAAGAGCAGTCTCATTCCCAAGGTATCCATGTCAGCAAGTTCTGTGGCTTCTGTCTCCCTGCTTTTCAGGTAAAGCAGGCTTACCTGTTGGTACTTGCACAGCTCCGATGAGTCAGTCCTGGGCCCCGCTGATGTAAGATGGACTAAAACTGGTTCCGGTTCTCCTGTCCAGGACCCCCCCCCTTCTCCTCGCCTCTCTTTATCCCACTAAACGGTTGGAGCCACAAGTAGGCTGACTGGTCCAGATCGTTGGTTGGGTTTCCTGGGTGTGTTAGGTTGCTCGAGCTGCCCAAAAAAGTTACCACAAGCTGGGTGTCCTAAAACAAGAGAAATCCATTCTCTCCTCGTTCTGGAGGCTAGAAACCTGGGGTCAGTGTATCAGGAGAGACGTGCTCGCTCAAAAGACTGCAAGGAAGAGTCCTTCCCTGCCTCTTCTAGCCTCTGATAGTTACTGGCAGTTCTGGGCCTTTCTTGTTTTATGGCAGCATAACTTCAATCTCTGAATCTATCTCTCCATGGTTTTCCCTGTGTATCCGAGTCTCCCTGTCCCTTGTGAGGACACCAGTGGCTGGATTAAAAACCCACTCTAGTCCAGTGTGAAAGTGAAAAGCGAAAGTGTCAGTTACTCAGTCGTGTCCAGCTTTTTGCTACCCTTTGGGCTGTAGCCTTCCAGGCTCCTCTGTCCATGGACTTCTCCAGGTAAGAATACTGGAGTGGATAGCAGTTCCCTTCTCCAGGAGATCTTCCTGACCCAGGGGTCGAAATCGGGTCTCCTGCACTGCAGGCAGAGTCTTTACCATCTGAGCCACCAGGGAAGCCTCATTTTAAATAGATTACATTTGCAAAGACTGTATTTCCTGATAAGCTCACATTCACAGGTTCTGGGGGTTAGGACATCAGCCTGTCTTTTGGGAAGATACAGTTGAGCCCAGTGTGCTAGATAAGTGTCTACTGCATAAGTCAAAGGTAATAATAGTACTGGTTTATCATTCTGATGGAGAAAATTGATGTCTTCTCATGTGTCTGGTGATGTAGTTGAGTCGATCCTGTTCCGCTCTCTTGCCCCACCCTGTGAGTTACCAACAGTACTTATTTTCTAAGTAGCCAATTGGGATAATTATCCTGGAGCAAATAATGCCCATCTCCATTCCTTCACACAATTAAATGTAAATTAATGAGTAGAGACTTTGTTTCATTCATTTCTATATTCTCAGCATCTTTAAGCCATCATCAACGTGGGACAGAGTAAGCCCAGCAGCCCTTTATTTATTTATCCAGCATTTATTGTGTGACTCCTCTTGGCCAGAATCTGTGCTGGGTCTGGGGGAAACAGAGCTGAAACCAGTAGTAACTGCATTTTGTGGAGCATCTACTGTTTTGTTTTTTTTTTTGGACACTGGAACAGGCTCTTTGCATACTTTATCATGGATCCTCACAAAATCCACAAAGTTGGTATTATATCCCTATTTTATAGATGAAAAAACTGGGTGTTAAACTGTTACACTTTGACTAAAATATGCTGCCAAGAATCGAGCTTGAACTTGAATGGTGTGCTGTGGGCTTGCGTTTTCTCTGCCTTGGAGTGAAGGTTTCTGGATAGTATTCCCAGTTGTTTCCCCAGAAATCGAATAGAGTATTTTTAAAACTAGGTCATCTTTTCAGTATAATGGATTTTAATAAAATATGTAGATAGAAAGGAACTGATATTTTGTCTAACATAACACCTCATGGCCAAAAGCAGAAGTGGGAACTATATACTTTCTGGCAAATGTAAACCTTTAATAATAATAGCACCCAGTTAATAAGAAGTAGTAATGTGAGAAATGATGGGGAAAAAAATCACCGTTTTCCAATCTCTATGCAGGTATAACTAGGCCCTGATTCTCAATGGTTGCTTAGCTCACAAAACCAGAGGTAGTTGATATGAATTGCCTCCTGATGGAAGGACATAAGACCACCTATCAATTTAATATCCTATCCAGAAATTAAATCTGAATATTTGCAAGCCCCTAGATCTAACTATAAATTCACAGGAAATGCAGGAGGTGGAGGAACTTGTTAAATCACAGTATCATCAAAATGTTGATTGTGGGACAATCTATATGACAAAAGAACCAGGTTTAATGAATTGCCAGGAAGAAAATAAAGATGGAAAGATAAAAAAAGAACTTTTATATTTAAAAAAGCAACATTTGTCAACTAATTACAGGATTGATTTGAATAAGGAACCAAAGAATCTTTGATATTTGGAGAAATTTTCATACTGACTAGATATTAAGTAATTATAGTTTTCTGATGTAACATTTTTGGGTATGCTTGCAAACCTATTCCTTATCTTTTGGATATACATGTAGAAATGTTTTTGAATAAAATGATATGATACTGGAATTTGCTTATTCCATTCGGGTAGGGTAAAAGGACATTTGAATACATTGATAATTATCGAAGCTGGTGGTACCTACGTGGCGATTTGTTAGACTTTTCTCTCTTACTTTTATGTATGTTTGAAATTTTCCATAACAAAAGATTTAAAAATAGTTCTGCCAAAAGGAAGTAGTTCAGAAGAGCTGATAAATCGAAAAGGATGAAGGAAAAAAAAATCAGCGTCCACATGAAAATAAGCTGGTCCATTTCCTACTGGAGTTGTGTTCATTTACTAGTTATTCTGATGGACCTGGGAACAGCAGCTGAGTAGACCCCGGGCTGAGGGGTCATGAACCACAGAAACATTATTTCTCTATTAAAGCAATCGTCATGCTCCGCCGCCGAGGCCTTTAGAGCGATGGTCACTACCCGGTATTCATGCTGTTACCTGGAACTCTGCTGTTTAAAGAACGTTTTATGTACTCTTTTGGTTAATCTTCAATCACAGGCTCGTGAAGTAGATAATATTATCCTTACCTGAGAGACCAAGAAGCTGAGTCCCCGCCTGTAACGGGACCAGAGCATACGTAGCTGAGCTGGGGCCCAAGCCCTGCCTCTGGTGCCGTCAGGAAGGCTCCTTCCCCACAGCCCTCCTGACCCTGCACCAGCCAAAGCAAACATTTCTGTCTTTTAAATGCGTGCCTCTGTCAGAGGAGGGCTGTGCTACCTCTGCTGGTGTGGACTTCTTTCTGGATGGACAGTCTTTGCTGAATATAATTAAGGATAAGAAACACTGCATTGGGCATGAAAATGATGCTAAATTGTAGGGCAGGGTAGGGACAGGTGGCCCCAAATGCATAAGCTCCTTACCATCTTCTGGGTACCCTGCTGAAAGCGACCGTCTAGCATTGGGTCAGAGTCAAAGGGGAGGAGGGAAGAAGCTAGGCTCTTTGTCCTTCTTTTTCTTTTAACCCTTAGAGGAAAATGCATCGCTTGTAGCCAGTTGTGTCTCTCCTCTTCTTCCCGTCTTTCTGCTGGCCTCTCCGAGACTTAGCTCACCTTCAAGGCTTTTCCTGCTGGGAAGGGAGGATGGGGAACAGAGAGAGAGAGAGAGAGACTGGCAGGAGAATCAGATCCAAGCGCCTGGAATCAAGCTAAGGCCCAGAGTGATGTCCCAAACCATAGGGATGCTTCTGTAGCTGTGCTAGGGGAAGAAGAACCCAGTGGACTGATCCTGAAGGTCTCTGGCTTTTAAAGGAAAATAGATTCAGAGAGTTAAGGAGGTTTGATTCCCGATATCCCTAGACAGTTTTTCTAAGAGAAACGAATCGGTCAAATCACTTCTCAAGTGACCTTTAAATTCTAAGAATGCAAGACAAGCTATTTCTAAGTAAATATTTGATGCTTGTTCTAACTTGTGTACTAACATTATGTCAGATTTGTGATACCGTATATTCTGTGTGTGCGATACCAATAGAATATCTTGGTGTCCCTGTGCACATTTAAGCATTGTTTTATGACTGAGACAATATAATAAGGTACGTGCCCACAGTACCTTATCAATCAAAAAATGTGCAGCTTCCTGTCAGTCTGGAGGTTCCTGTTTTTCTTTATCTACCCAAGGACCCTGGCTACTTACAAAATGCCGTGATCTCCCGTCACCTGGTCCCTGGCCCCATTTCTCTGCTCGTACCTAGCTACCTGCTGTAAGGCCTGAAGTTCTATCCAGGAAGGAAACACGATGTTGGCAACCCTGATCTACAGGTTTAGGTCAGCCACAGGTGACCCACACATTTTCCGAATGTCATTTCATTCACTGATCAGTAAAAAGGAAGGATCGCAGGGGCTAACCTCTCAGAATCTCTGAGCTCACGGAACATCATTCTGCTATTCAAATGAGATTTGTTGTATCTCTCATTTTACCAGATCTTATATCTGGCATGAATAGGAAGCCAGAGGCAGGTTTGGGAATGGAACTCCCAGTTGCATTATCTCTAAGGGAACATGGGCACCACTTTCTAGTACCACCGTGAGGAATGTGCTGTGCCAAAGATCAGGGTTGCCAACATCGTGTTTCCTTCCTGGATAGAACTTCAGGCCTTACAGCAGGTAGCTAGGTATGAGCAGAGAAATGGGGCCAGGGACCAGGTGACGGGAGATCACGGCATTTTGTAAATAGCCAGGGTCCTTGGGTAGATAAAGAAAAACAGGAACCTCCAGACTGACAGGAAGCTGCACATTTTTTGATTGATAAGTATCCTGGAAGTGGACAAAAAAAGGCGGGAAAAGTCAGGAATCTCTCTTATCCAAATGTAACTTGTTGTTTGTGATGCTCTCATTACAATAAAATTAGCCTTACAGATAAGAAACACTCATCATGCACCAAAGTGGTGACTTTTCTGATCTGAGTAAGGACAAAGCCCCTCCTCCCCTTGGAAAGATTGGAGCTGGGATGAAAATCAGGAGTTACGGCCCCCAAACTCCTCCTCCCCCAGTGACTATCCCGCCCCCTCATTTGCATGCCCCTCATCACCAGCTGATGCTGACTATGACAGCTGAGATGGCTGGATGGCATCACTGACTCACTGGACATGAGTTTGAGCAAACTCCGGGAGTTGGTGATGGATAGGGAGGCCTGACATGCTGCAGTCCACAGGGTCACAAAGAGTCTGAGATGACTGAGCAACTGAACCACATAACCGGCTTGCTGAAGAAACCCAGGGCGGCAGCTCCTCTTCTGTTCCGCCTGCTCTCTGTCTCAGGGTCTATTCTTTCTTAAGTCAACTCTCACTTCACTTTCTTAGCCTCCTAGCTTCATCCCCGAATTCTCTTGCAATGAAGAAAGAACCTTTAAGTCCACTGGGAACACATTGGAGCAGCCCTTACTGTGCACTTGTTGTGTGCTGGGTGTGCGCTCTGAGATGGCTGTCTCAATCTGAAACGGGTTAGTAATAGCCCCGCTTCATCGGATTGTTGAGAGTAAGGCTTCATGAAATTAACAAGTGCAAAGCCTTAAAAAATGTGTAGAGTGGCAGCTGAGGTGCCGTTGTCACTGTTATTGATCCTCGCAGTGACTGGTAGTGTGGTTTCAGTCTTCGGGTCCTCTCCATTCTGGACGCAGGTGTCACGTGTGGGGTTTAGACAGAGCTGGGAAAGGAAGTCAGAGAAGGCAATGGCACCCCACTCCAGTATTCTTGCCTGGAAAATCCCATGGATGGAGGAGCCTGGTAGGCTGCAGTCCATGGGGTCGCTAGGAGTCAGACACGACTCAGAGACTTCAGTTTCACTTTTCACTTTCCTGCATTGGGGAAGGAAATGGCAACCCACTCCAGTGTTCTTGCCTGGAGAATTGCAGGGACGGCGGAGCCTGGTAGGCTGCCGTCTCTGGGGTCGCACAGAGTTGGACATGACTGAAGTGACTTAGCAGCAGCAGCAGGGAAAGGAAGTGGGTGTTCTGACATTGAGTCACAAAGGGTCCTGTGACCCACGTAAGGGACCCTTTAGTAAAGCAGGATTCCCATGTTATAGATCTACCTTTGACTTTTTTTTTGACTCTGACTTGCTGGTAGTCATTCTGTGTGCTATTATGGAAAATCCTGAAAATATAAGAACACATCAGTTCAGTTCAGCCGCTCAGTCCTGTCCAACTCTTTGCAACCCCATGGACTGCTGCACACCTTAGCACTTTAATATCCTTTAATATTAAATTAAATATACTGTATACTTTAATTCCAGTTGTGTTATTTTTCCAGTTGTGTAATTTTTAAAAGGCTATTTATGTGTACTTTACATGCATAAATATTTCTGAAGCAGATACATAAGAAATTCCTAGCCTCTGGGGAATGTGGCTGGTTGTTAGAATAGGCAGATATTTGCTTTTTATTTTATATCCTTACAGACTGCTTGAAATGTTTTGTCTTGAATTTTTCTCTAAGTTTAAAAAATTAAAAAAAGAAAAAGGAAGGTGTGTTAGTCTAATCAGGCTGCTATAACAAAATACTACAGATTGAGTGACTTATAAGCAACAGAAATTTATTTTTCGTAGTTCTGGAAGCTGGAAGGCTGAGATCAGGTCAGGGTCCTCTTTCGAGTCTCAGACTTCTTGTTGTATCATCACGTGGAGGAAGGGCTCCTTTATCAGAGATCGACAGTGCCATTCATGAGGCTCCACCCTCGACCTAATCACCTCCCGAAGTCCCACCTCCTAACCCCATCGCTTTGGGCGTTGGATTCCAGCATGTGAATTTGGGGAGGATTTAAACATTCAGACGAAAAGTATGCCAGTAATCCATCTCTGTATTTCTCGAACCTCAAAGACCTCCTGGTCCCAAGTAGAAAACATCTGGAAAATGAAACTTGACACTTTAAGTCCTGATCTTGGAGATTCACAATAGCTGCATGTTAAAGGTTGTGAGTGGAGAAGGCAATGGCACCCCACACCAGTACTCTTGCCTGGAAAATCCCATGGACGGAGGAGCCTGGTAGGCTGCAGTCGATGGGGTCACTAAGAGTCGGGCACGACTGAGCGACTTTACTTTCACTTTCATGCATTGGAGAAGGAAATGGCAACCCACTCCAGTGTTCTTGCCTGGAGAATCCCAGGGACGGGGGAGCCTGGTGGGCTGCCGTCTACAGGATCACGCAGAGTCGGACACGACTGAAGCAACTTAGCAGCAATGGTTTCGAGGAGCTTCAGGCTTTCCAGGTGGCTCAGCGGTAAAGAATCCACCTGCCAATGCAGGAGACCTGCGTTTGATCCCTGGGTCGGGAAGATCCCCTGGAGAAGAAAGTGGCACCCCACTCCAGTGTTCTTGCCTGGGACGTTCCATGGACAGAGGAGCTTGGCGGGCTTCAGTCTGTGGGATCACAGAGTCAGACACAGCTTAACAACTGAACAACAACAGTAAAGAAACCTGTACAGCACATTTTTGGGTTTTTTTACTTTTATTATACCTATTAGTATCTTGCAGAAGTACATTTCATGGTACATCAGTTTTGGAAATGGTATATAAAAAAATTAAGCCTTCAGTCAACTGCAGGATCCCTCCCATTTATGAAAGACTTCATTTCAGGACTGATCAACAGCCAAGCTCTCAGGTAACAAGTTCTTGCCTTTTCCATGTGCCTCCATTCCTTTAATCTTGATTTTCTGATACCCGTTTCAAGAATGTGCCTCTTATACAAGGCGAGGAATCTTCCTTCTCTGAAACTGAGAGCCTAAAAGAGAAATTCATTCTCTGAATTGCATCCAGGCTTGCCCACTCATGGCCTTTCCAGGCCCCTGCACCGAGGTTGCCCCCTTCCTCTCATTTTCTGTGCTAGGATTGATGCTCAGACAGAGGAGAAACAAATTACAGGGTTCCATGTGAAAGTATGTGCACAAAAGCCTGGCCTTCTCAAAGTAAGCTTTGCACTGAGCTTTTGGAATCTAACTTCCCAAGTGTTATCTGCTTCCCCGAGTACCCAGGCTTGTGCAGATGGAGTTTAAAGTTCAGGAAGTATTCACAAAGGAAATCAGAAGCAATATTTCCAAGACCCTCCCTGTCTGTGCCTGGCCTCTCCCTCCTCCTGGGTGCGCCCGCCCCGCCTGGGAAGGCCAGTGAGTAACCTGCAGGGTTTTTTTTTTTTTTTTCTTCTTGGCCCTTCCCACCCAGACGGGAGGACGGAGTGGCAGAGAGGCAGCAGGCAGGAGGCAGGGAGTCCTGTTCCAGCATGCATGCGGCATACCTCTTCCCGCACCCACGTCTGGACCCCTCGCCACCCTCCAGCACCCCACGAGGAGCCTGAGCCCCAGCAAGGGTCTGCAGGGGGCCTCTGCCCCCCATGGTAAGGGCTGCCAGCAGTGGGACCACTTCATTCATCATGTTTGCTTTTGGTGTTGGCTTTCCTTTTCCATCGTGTTTAAGATGGGAGAGTTTCAGATAGAATCGAAGTCGTTCGGTTTGGTTGATTGGCTCATTCTCAGTGGTCCCAAGACAAAGGCAAGCCCTCCCAGCAGGGTTTATCAGAACTTGTAATCTGATAGCCGGGCCTTGAGCAACATTTCACCTTCTTATTACTTCTGGTTAGTTGAGTTTACCTTTTGGCCCCCGTAGGAAAGAAAATGGCATTGCTTACCAAATAGGTTTTTGGAGAAGGAAAGGCAGGTAAGAATTGTGGGCATTTTAATCCGTGGGCACCCCTGACTCATTGAAATGTAGCTGAATCATTAGCATAGCTTTAAAATAGACCAAATGACATTTCCTCTCAAACCTGGTAAACAGAAAGCCCTATTTTCAGTATTGAATGAAAGATGCCAGCAGAAAGGTTTGAGTCAAAGGGTTAGAAGGTAAGTCGGTCAAAGGGTTAGAAGATAAGTCGATCTCGTTAAGGATATCTGAACGTGGAAGTGTTGAATTAAGTCTGTGGTGCTCTGGGAAGAGAGAAGTCAGATGTTCAATGTGGGATTCATGTGGTATTTCGGGGAGAAAACTGAGACCTTTGTGTGGTGTGAGGGGAGAGTCTCGAGGCAAATGGAGGAGGTTGGGAAGCAGGTTTTTTTGCATGGAGCTGGTGCCAAGGACTTCTCCCTCGATTGCTGGGGGTGAGAGTAATTCAGAGCAATCAAGCGCTGCATTGTTCACAGGCTTCTGAGTTCCAAATATTTATTCTGAACACAAGCTGTTGACTGCACTGGCATGCGTAGGAATGAAACGGCTGCCTCTGGGTCCTTGCCTTGCCTGAACTTTAATACCTAAGGAGATTTCAAGAAAAATGTTGTCGGAAAGACAACATTTGTGTAAGTGTCACGTGAATTTGATACTACACTGGGCGTGCTTCGTGCTCAGGCGTGTCCGACTCTTTGGCGACCCTGTGGAATGTAGCCCGCCAGGCTCCTCTGTCCATGGAATTCTCCAGGCAAGAATACTGGAGTAGGTTCCCATTTCCTCCTCGAAGGGATCTTCCCAACCCAGGGATCGAACCCACATCTCCTGCATCTCCCACATTGGTAGTGGGATTCTTTACCACTGAGCCACCTGGGAAGCTCTGATACTTCACCAGTATATCTGAGACGCTCTGTTCTTTTAATAGCCATGAGGAGTTACACCATGATTAAATTAGAGTGTGGAGATGATGAGCTAAGTGATTTTGTAGGAGAATGGCAAGGGAAACTGCAATAGAAATTGCCCAAGCCAGAAGCACTTCCAAGACACATGTGAGAGTTGACTGGTGTCCAGGTGTCTGCAAATGCAGTCCTGGTTCTTTCTTGGCTCTGCAAGCAACTGAAGGATTCTCTATAAGGAGCACCCTGTATTTAGCATGTCTAGGGTTTTAGAGCAGTAGTGAATAATAGTCCTGAAAAGTAGTGTACCCAGAAGGGGGTGAAGTTGGGGTGTGTGTGTGTGTGTGTGTGTGTGTGTGTGTGTGTGTGTGTGTGTGTTGAAGTAGGGAGGGGCACAGACAGGGTGAATATCTCCTTAGATAGCATACCCCTCTTTTATGTTTCAGAAAGTACAGGATGGCTTTTGCTGAACAGAAATCAGCGATTTGTCATCATTGTCATTATCAATGTTCCTGTGGTGATAATGCCATTTAGTTTGCTTTTTTACAGTTCCGGATTCCCCTTGGCTAATTAATCAAATGCACAGATTGACTGCAGTCCAATCAACCAGCCCATAGAAGGCATCCGAGAATGCCACTTACTTTGTAGCCAAGGGAGCAAGAGATGGGGGAGGCTGGGTACCTTTATGATGATTTTACCTCGTGACGCAAGGTTTCAGCGTGTGACTCTTTACAGTCGTGATCAAAAAAACAGATGCTCCTCCAGGCCACCTGTGGACTTAGCAGAAGCTGCAGCCCTTCTGGCTCTCCTAGGCATTTGTGCTTTGGATGCTAAGTGTTACGGTATAAAACCGTCACCATTCTTACCAAACCTCCTCCTCTCCCAGATTCAGTGCTCAGGAATAGAATACAGATCTGAAGACTGTAGACAACATTTCTTCTTATAGAAGTCCTGTTCTAAACGTTTTCAGAACTTACTAGAATTTCTTCATAGATCAAGTGCAGTATCTTCTGAGGCATCTTTATGATGAATTTCTCGCTGCTTTTTTCGTTGTGTTTTTCATCCTCTCCTGTTTCTTAGTCTTTGAAGCAGTGCTCCAACCAGGCAGCATGAAAAATGACTCTGTTAAACAGGAACCAAACCATGCACTTGAGCCGGCCTTGCCCTTGAGCTTTCCCCCACGTTCCCTAGAGAGCCTCAGGCCCTGCCTAACCCCAGCCACTCTATGTTTTCTGCTTTCTGCAGTTCCTTTCTCTAGCACCTCCCGCTGCCCCAGACCTCACAAGCAGGTGTGGAGAGAAGTTGAGTGGAGTGCCCCAAAAGGTCGTGCTAATTTTTCTAAAACACAGAAAGCAGCACCTTAATGGTAGGGATGCTCTAATAGCTGCTGCACACATGAGGGGCGGGGTCAGGGAAGACAGTTGTGGATTCAGCCACTGTTGTTCAGTCGCTCAGTCGTGTCCGACTCTTTGCGACCCCATGAATCGCAGCACGCCAGGCCTCCCTGTCTATCACCAACTCCCAGAGTTCACTCAGACTCACGTCCATCGAGTCAGTGATGCCATCCAGCCATCTCATCCTCTGTCCTTCTCCTCCTGCCTCCAATCCCTTCCACCATCAGAGTCTTTTCCAGTGAATCAACTCTTAGCACGAGGTGGCCAAAGTACTGGAGTTTCAGCTTTAGCATCATTCCTTCCACAGAAATCCCAGGGCTGATCTCCTTCAGAATGGACTGGTTGGATCTCCTTGCAGTCCAAGGGACTCTCAAGAGTCTTCTCCAACACCACAGTTCAAAAGCATCAATTCTTCAGCACTCAGCTTTCTTTATAGTCCAGCTCTCCCATCCATACATGACTAATGGAAAAACTGTAGCTCAGACACTGTAGTTTAGTGCATTTCTTAAATGGTCACAGGGCAAGGGTAACCAAGGGGGGAAGTGGGAATGAAGAGGGCTTCGCCAGCAGCTGGGGGCTGAAATATAATTAGCCTCAGCCTGTAATCTTCAGGGAGCTCCGGTTTCCTGCTCCTCAAGGCCATCTGCTGCTCTCGGGTGTCCCCTTTTTTCTGTAATACTTCTTGTGCATTGCTGCTCTTCATGTTAATGTTGCGGGGTCCTTTGGAGGCTGTAACCCTGGTGATCATTCATTCACCTTTCATCTGTACGGACGTCCTAAACGAGGAAGACGTGTCACAGAAAGACTTGCCCTGAGCAAATCCTCATGAGGGTAGCACGCCACCCAGCCTCATCTTTAAAAGCCTCAAAGGATAAAATAAAATGTGATGAGAGTAAATAGATTACTTTTGCTTTCATTTGAGACCAAGATCTTGAGGACTAAGGTGTGTGTGCGCACGCATCTGCAGGCAGGAATAGAAATGAGGAACGTCAGAAGGAACTTCAACCTGGGGATTTTAGGACATTGTGAGATGAAGGTGAAAACTTCGGCCCGCGCTTGGAAACCCCATTTGGCTGGAGCCAACATTTTTTCTCATTAGGTTGTGTAATAGAGTGATTGCAAATAATGGCCCCAGTTATTTCCCTCTTTGGATGTAGTCCCTGTGATGTGACTTTGAAGCTTCTCTTATCAAACAGTGGAGTCTGTTTCCCCAGCCCTTGAGTCTGTGCCTGGCTTCCGAAGTGACTTAGGCCATAACAGTTGCAGAAGGAAAGGTGTGCTCATCTACTGGTCCTCAGCCTAGGTCTGAAGAGGCCTCACACACTTCTGCTTCAGTTCAGTTCAGTCCCAGTCAGGTCTGACTCCTTGCAGCCCCATGGACCGCAGCACGCCAGGCCTCTCTGTCCATCACCAACTCCTGGAGCTTACTGAAACTTCTGCTTGCTCCCTGGAATCCAGCCCAGTCACCACAGGGACACTCCTGGACTCACTTGCTGTGGCCCTAAGACCCTTGTCACCCTAGCCGATAGTGATCTTGTACCCGACATGTGGATGAAGCAATCCTAGACCAGCCAGCTGACTTAGACCCATGAGCAGGTCCAGCAGAGATCAGGCAAACTGATCCAGGTTCATAGTTCATGAGTAGTAGCTCAGGCTACTGAGTTGTGGGATGGTTTATTATGCTAACACTAACTGGTTGGATGCATGTGGTCCTCTGGAAACAGTCCCTCAGTGTCCACTTTTGGGTCTGTTATTGTCATCACAAATGCTTAGTGAGACTCAACATAAGAGATTCAGTCATTGGAGGGAGGGGTTTTATGAGGTGCGGGAGCGGGGATGGGGGGAGTCCCAATTCTTATCTTTGTCAGCGTTACTTTGATACCTTTTTAACAACACAGCCACCTGGGCCTTGTACCACAGTAGTCAACTGAATATCTACAGATCAGAACTAGGAATCTGTAATTTAGAAGCTCTGGTGATTGGGTAATATTGAAAGCCACTCTCCAGTGGTCTTGTCAATTCCTTCCATTACTGAAAGATGTTATGATTCTAGTTCACCTGTGCTTAGGCATAGAACACTCAAGTGGTTCAGAGTTCACCACTGACTCGTTGTACTTCCAGCTGCTTAAGTAAACCTTATAATCATCTTTGAGCAAAAGAACATTGACCTGAGCCTACATGGGGAAAAGTTCACAGGTGCAGGCTGATGATGGCTGGAATTGCGTGTTGTTTATCCGTGTAGCCCCTGGGATTTAGAACGTGGTGTGGACTTCATGCACATAAATCTTGGGTGTTGGGGATGTAATGGGACCCTGCTTTAGTGTAATGGGAGAAATCAGAGATCCATGACTTGTTATGTATTAAGGAAATGGCAAAAAGTGAAAAGCAAACTTTTAATTCATAAACTGCAGGTTAATTTTTGCTATGGTGGATATATCAGTTAGTTATTGATGTACTAATGCTGTGTTATAAGCAACCACAAAATCTCAGCAGCATACAACAGTATGCTTTAACCCCATGACTGTAGGTTGGGGTGTGGAGAATCAGCTGATCTTGTCTGGGCTTCGGGCATGGCTTTATTCTCCGTGTGCCTCCTCCTCCCCCCTGGAACCAGCTGTTAGTTTGGGCACGCTCTTCTCATGGCGATGGCAGAGATACAAGAGTGCAAACCACAGCGAGCACACTCATTTCAGTCTTCTGGTTATGTCATTAATGTTTACCTCCTGGAGAGCAATGTAAGTCAAATCGCCAAGTCCATCGTCAAAGGGTGGGGAAAAGTATATTGGCAGTGAGAGACCGTAAAGTCATGGGACAAAGGGCAGGGATACTGCGAGGGGTGACGAATCAGGACTATTACAGTTAAGCTTCCTTAGTGGGGGAGTGGTGTGTGTGTGTGAGTGTGTGTGTGTGTGTGTGTGTGTGTGTGTAGGGGGGGGGGTTGTGTCCTTTTGCCTGCTTTGAAAAGCTGGTGGAGTCATAGCAGGATGTCAGAGTAACAGGAGGCAGAAAGTGTCCGTCTTCTGGAACCAGCCGGTTCCTTGTAATGTGGAAGTAAGCATCAGACTCTCTGCTACTGGGATCTAGCCAATGGAATTTTAAAGGGAAGGAATTCCTGCAGGGACTTAAAACTTGACAGATACAGACATGGCACTGGAATTCCAACAAAATGCCTGCGTTTCCATTCTTGCTCTGTCGTCCAAAATGCAAAGGGGTATGTGGGGGGGGGGGGGTGGTCACTGGGCTTGGCCATGGATTTCCAGGATGGCACTGTTTGAGTGGAGTCATAACTTTACCTCACACACATCCCTTTGCTATCGTCACTTTTTCTCTTAGACCAGGTTTCCGTGTAGTCTGAACACTTAGGACCTTTTGCTTTTCGACGGAAATGAAAGTGCACCCTGTAAAAGTGGTGACTCCAGTTTAATTTGGGGACCTTACCTTAACCTGGGAGACAGCCTCTCAGATATCTCTAAGGAACTACTCGGAAGAGGTCAAGGAGGAGCCAGAATATATATGAATCTTTTTATTTTTGCTGGAAAAAAAAAAAAACCTGTGTAGTCAAACATCCAATGATGACTGCTAATCACAAAGAACACACGTCTCAAGCTAATGGTTTTAACTTAGTGATTTTGTGCTTCTCTATGTATGGCAAGATGCAGGAATCCGGGAGTCACTGAATTTTTTACTTCTCTATGGATCTTATCTAGGGGCTGGTATATCCAAAGCCCAGAATGCTTCCTGTTTTACTCCACTGTGAATTCCCCTCAGGGCACACTGTTGGTGGAAGACAGTGGTCACCAGTTACTTGATCCTTATAAAACTGGAATGGTGGGTAACATTCTTTTCTTTATATCCCTAAACCCTTCTCTAGCAATGCAGTGGTTAAATGAGATTTGGGTGAGGACCCTTCCTTGATGGTCCGTTTTCCCTGATGTGTTCTGTGCAAGACTTGTACCTGTGCGTCTGGTTCAGATAGGAAGCCAGGGTTCTAAAAGATGATTGAGGTTCTCAGGACAGAGAGCCTGTTTTACAGGGTGGTGGTGGTGGTTTAGTGGCTGAGTCGCGTCTGACTCTGTGACTCCATGGACTGTAGCTCACCAGACTCCTCTCTCCGTGAATTTATCAGACAAGAATGCTGGAGTGCAGTGCCACTTCCTTCTCCAGAGGATCTTCCCAACCCAAGAATCAAACTCGTGTCTCTCCCCTCCATTAGCAGGCAGGTTACCACCGAGCCACCTGGGGAGCCCGTTTTACAGTGTTACTAAGCGTAATGACGGAGTACTTTATTTCCAGCACTGCTGCTGATCCATGTGCCTTTGGATCCATGTAGTGTATCAAATTTACCTCCGAGGAAACTGAGGTACAAAGGTTTATGTAACTTCCCTGAGACCATGTCTTACTAGCCAGCCAAGATTAGTAACCTGTCTTCTTGGTTTTTCAGCTTTTGCTTGATTTTTCCATGCTGCCTCGTTTCACAAAAATACATATAAGGATATCATTACCTACAGAGTTTATCCTCCTAAGAAACCCTGCCCTTCTGGTATTTATTGTCCATGGGAAACAAGCAAGTCTAGTAGGAAGGTATTCAGTGGCATGAGATTTCACACCACAAGGTTAGAGAAAGTAAGCTGGATTAGAGGTCATTTCTAAATTGTATTTCCTGAGGTTTCTTTGTTACTCTGTCGATCCCAGAAATAAATTGGGATGAGGGCTGTTGATAGGATGCTCCCAGGGTCCTTAGGACGGTGTTTCTTTTGTGTATTTTCTGAGCCCTCACCTGCTGTTTCTGTTCCCAGGTGACAGCTCAGCAACTGCTTGCAGTGTTCTCTGACGAATAGTTTCTATTCTATCTGGACAACTGATTTGAGTAAATAGCTCATTTAAACTAATGCTTTTTAGGAGGCATGATGTGATTGAGATGTGCCTTGCTAGTGGTGTTTTTGTCAAAGCAACACATGTAAACTATCAAAGAATTGCAGTCGTCTCGAATATATAGGGTCTGCTACAACTAACGGAGAAGGCAATTACACCCCACTCCAGTACTCTTGCCTGGAAATCCCACGGATGGAGGAGCCTGGTAGGCTGCAGTCCGTGGGGTCGCTAAGAGTCAGACACTACTGAGCGACTTCACTTTCACTTTTCACTTTTCACTTTCATGCATTGGAGAAGGAAATGGCAACCCACTCCAGTGTTCTTGCCTGGAGAATCCCAGGGACAGGGGAGCCTGGTGGGCTGCCGTCTATGGGGTCGCACAGAGTCGGACACGACTGAAGTGACTTAGCAGCAGCAGCAGCAGCTACAACTAATGTTCCAGCTAGTTTCTTGGGTAGGTTGTTTCCATTCTGGTGATGGCTTTTTTGAAAAAGGTGTCTCCCTTGTAACCCTGTTGCCTCAGAGTATATTGTTCTTTGAGCAGTGATTTAATATCCTGTTCCACCCTCTTGCATAACGCCAAGAGCCATGTCTGTATGGTTTTCCAGGGAAAACCTAGGAACCAGCCTAAAGGAATCAAAATAAATGGCCATTCGATAAATGAATGTGTGAGTGAATGTTAAGATTGTAACATCCAGCTCCTAGAAAACTTTAGGATTCGTTCCAGGTGTTTCTGCCCCTGGAAAGGGCCAGCAATGGGTTAATGTGCTTTTTGGGAGCAGGTGGGATTTGGATATGGATCTCTGCAGAGCTGCTGGAATCACATTCTTTCTGCTACTATAGCAACAGGTTGAGAATTCTGCCGGGCATTGTCTTCTGCCTACATTGGAGATGGCCGAGTGCAGGCGACTTCATTGTCTGGTGGAGGGGACAACGGCTTTGTCTTTTTTCTCTGCGATGTTTCGATGAAGCAGCTTTTTGGCAGAGACAAAGAGGCCAACACAAAGCAAGGGCTAAGAATCACGGAAAGGCAGAGAGAGATTTTGTTTTGATTGGAGCAACAGTTCCAATCTCTTGTCCCTTGAAGAGGTGTGAGGCAGCGGGAAGAATTGAGGTTTAATCTCTCGTCAATAGAATCTTTTTTTTCCCCCCTTTTAAATGAGACCTCTGTTCTGAGAGCTCTCCTCAAGCCAACCAGGAAAGATAAGTGGTGGCGTTTGTTTTCCCCTGGTGTCACGGAGAGGAAAGGAAACAGAATCTGCTGAGAAAGGTGCTTAGGTGCTGTTGACTTCCTAGGAGGCTTCACAGGCACCTGAAAATTGCCCCGTGTGTCACTTGGGGTGATGCTTGCCATCTGGGGGTGGGGGTGGGGGTGATCTGAGTTTAGGGCTAATTGTAGTTCTCGCTGGGCTGATAGATGAAGTCTCTAGACTTTAACTGTCACTTCAGATTGATTTATCGCGTCGCCACACTGCTGTTACCACTGTTATCACTCCCACCCCTGGTTTGCACTTTGCTTGCGGATGGGGATATCTGCCTGGCTCACTCTTTGTTCCTGATTTACAAATACCTTTTGGTCAAAAAAACCCAAAAAACAAAAAATCCCATATCAAGTCATTCTTCAGAAGCAGCACTGAGTCCTTTTTTATTAAAAGCTTAAAAACCTTTTATTCCCAACCCACTCTCTCCTTAGTTGCTAAGTCATGTCCGACTCTTATGACCCCATGGACTGTAACCTGCCAGGCTCCTTTGTCCATGGGATTCTCCAGGCAAGAATACTGCAGTGGGTTGCCATTTCCTTCTTCAGGAGAACCCACTACATACCATTTGAATATGGGATAAGCCCTTGATCTTTACATCTCAGAGTCCTGGCCGTAACTGTGTTTAGCTTCACCCATAGCTCAGCTGGTAAAGAATCTGCCTGCAATGCAGGAAATCCTGGTTCAATTCCTGGGTCAGGAAGATCCTCTGGAGAAGGGATAGGCTACCCACTTCAGTATTCTTGGGCTCCCCTGGTGGCTCAGCTGGTAAAGAATACTCCAGCAATGCTGGAGACCTGGGTTCAATCCCTGGGTTGGGAAGATCCCCTGGAGAGGGGAAAGGCTCCCCACTCCAGTAGCCTTTAAGTCCTTTGTGGCCACTGAAACTGCTCTTCTTGTTGCTGTAGTCACAGGGTGCTCCAGGGAGCTCCGGGCTGGGAACCAGGAGCCTGGGGTCTTGTCCTAGCTGGAGGGGCCTTGGGCAGCTCATACAGGGATTTTTAACTCTGTTACATGTAAAGTAAAAGATTTGGACGACATTCCTAACATTTCTTTCATGTCTCTCCCACACACGAAGTGGTACTGCAGCTGTTTTAGAAGTAGAAAAGCCCTTTGCTTTGTTGACTGTCTTATAATTTGCAACTCTATTAACTCCTGCTCAGACTTTAGGCTTCTGTTTCAGTGTCACTGACCCCCAGACTAGATCAGGCCCCGGGCACATGTTCCCCGATGGTATGTTCTTTTCTTTCACCATACTTACCGTGGCTTGTAATTACCCATTTATTTATTTTTCTCATTTAATTTTCTTACTTGGTATGAGCCTGAGGGCTCTCTGAGGCATGTACCCAGTGCGTTTTGTTCACCGCTGGTTCTGCACGTGGAAGCTGCCCAGTGAATACTGTTGTGTGGCTGACAGGTTCCATGGAGGGCGCGAAGTGATTGGATCAGCCTCTGCCCTCAAGGGTCTTCAGATTTGCTCTCGCTTTTCCTCTTCTCTACATCATCCCAGTCTACACCCAAAATATGCTGCAAGAAATGAAAACCAAACAAAAAACCCTGGGTTCTTGTCACTGATCTGTGTATTCATTCAATAGACTTTATTTTTCCTCTATTGGACCAATTAGTCTCTTGTGTCAGAATCCATGAAATGAACCAAGACTCTGAAAGGAGATTTTAGAAGATAGTATATAGAATGGAGAAGGCAATGGCAACCCACTCCAGTATCCTTGCCTGGAAAATCTCATGGACAGAGGAGCCTCGTGGGCTGCAGTCCATGGGGTCGCAAAGAGTTGGGTACGACTGAGCGACTAACGCTTACTTACTTATATAGAATGGAGGGCTTCCCTGGTGGCTCATCGGTCAAGAATCTGCCTGCCATTGCAGGAGACACCAGTTCGATCCCTGGATCGGGAAGATCCCCTGGAGAAGGAAATGCCAATCCACCCCAGTATTCTTACCTGGAAAATTTCATGGACAGAGGAGCCTGGAAGGCTACAGTCCATGGGGTTGCAAAGAGTCTGACACAACATAGTTACTAAACAACAACAACAATATAGAACGGCAGTGGTGGCCAAAAAAAAAAAAAAAAAAAGGAAAGAAAGAGAGGGAGGGAGAAGGAGATGA
The DNA here is from genome assembly GCF_003369695.1 of Bos indicus x Bos taurus. NCBI lineage: Eukaryota > Metazoa > Chordata > Mammalia > Artiodactyla > Bovidae > Bos > Bos indicus x Bos taurus. The sequence goes on along the minus strand of NC_040085.1, from coordinate 86,389,886 downwards.
AGAGGAAGAGGAGGCAGAGACCAGAAGGGCAGTGAAAACCTCAGCTGTGTCTCTTTAATTAATTTGCTGGTAAGTGTCCTCTTTTTTGACTGCCAGGCTTTACAAGCAAAGACATGTTTCTTCAATAGAATTCTTACCCGAAGTGTTGAGTCATGGTATGGAGAGTTGGCAACAAAAGGTGATTATGAATACACAAAAAGTTGACTGGACATCAGAAATCTCTTTGCTTTAATTACCGGAAAGATACTAATTTTCAGAAGGATTGGTGGATTCCTGTAAACCCATACAGTTGTGATCAATAACAGGCCTCTGCATTGTGAAACAGAGCGAGCCAGTACACGATAAAACAGCCAGGAGCAATTTGACTTTAAACAGCAAGCCAGGTCTAGATGATGCCAGGAGGGAAGAGCAAGAATTCCTTAGGTTGGGAGGTGCAATGGATGCTCATCAGTCAGCCAGGTGCAGGAGGCAGGGGAAGAGATTGAATTAGAAGATGCAACTCCTTTTGGTCTCAGTGAATTTGCAATTTGTAGGGGAAGGGGCTTAGGGGAGTTTTACTTACTAAATTTTGGTAGGAAGCATGAAATTAGTAGCTTCGAAAAGCCAAAGCAGCTTCAGTTTCTTTCGAGAAGAGGTATATATAGAGAGAATACAGGCAGGTGAAGGCAGGTAGTCCCTCTCCCGGTTCTGCGCCTAGAGGCCCCCTTTACTGGCAGAGGACAGCCTTTCCCTGTGTGGCTGCACCTGCCTCCCTTTCTCCCCAGCGCCCGGACACAGAGGCAATTAACAGGCTGCGATGTGCTCGGTCCAGCTGGGAGCGTGGACCCCAACCCGGCTATTCCTCCCAAAGCCATTTCAGGAAGCGAGGAAGGACTAAACCATGAGTCTCTCTTCTCCGTGGGGAGGAAGGAACGCCAGCCAAGAATGCAAGGTGTGCCTGTGGGCTTTGTGCCTGTGCTGCCTAAGACACAAACACACACACACCACATCACACACCACACACACACACAGACACTACACACACACACACACACCGCATACACACACACCACACTATACACACACACACACATCCACTTTGCTTATTCACATAGTTAAGCAGAGACAGTATGGTATGCTGTGCTGGCCAAAAACCAGGAAATAACTGTGTTGGAGTAAAATGCAGCCAAGCCAAGCATCAGGCTCTCATGTCTCCCTGGGCAATATAAATTGCCCACTCCTTTATTTACAAGAATAGACACAGCAAGGATAATCTGTGGGGATAGGGTACTTTACTATCTGATGTCTCCTGGCCAGTTTGTTTCAGAGAAGGTCAGCTATAAGCAATCTCTTGGGTTTCCTGGAGATTTGCCTTGTTTTTTTTTTTTTAAAGAGCTGTCAGGACAAATATCACTTTAACAAAATTTTCTAAAAAGAAAGAAAAAAGTATTTATTTATTTATGTATTCGGCTGCATCGCGTCTTCGCTGCAGCCAGAGGATCTTCCCTGCGGCCTGCAGGCTCTCTAGCTGTGGTTTGCCGGCTCAGTTGCTGCTGCGTGCATGAGCTTAGTTGCTCCTCAGCACGTGGGAGTTTAGTTCCCCAACCGGGGATCAAACCCACGTACCCCACATTAGAAGGCAGATTCTTAGCCCCTGGGCCACCAGGGGAGTCCCGACAAAATTCTTTATAAACGTTTTCAGCTTCTCTTAAATCTCAGCTCTGGCACTTCCTAACTGGACACATGGGCGTGTTACTCAGCCTTTCTCTGCTTCTTTCTCTCCTCTTCATGTGGCGTCAGTAATAGCATCACCCTCATAGGATTTGTGTGAGAAGCAAAGAAGACCAGCCTGAAAAAGCACTTTCACAGTGCCTGGCACATGGTAGAAATTTAAAAATTATCATTTTTTTAAATTCCAATAAGAGAGATTTCAGCCTTTTCTCCTTTGCCCCTCCAGAATTAGAAACAGTGCTTGACATTTGATGCTCCTGAGTATCAGGGTTTTTTTTCCCGTTTTGTGGAGGGTGGTGGGAGGAGAGGCAAGCAGGCAGAGATCATTGACCATTGCTTTACATGTGCTCGCTGTTCAACCCAAACACACGGACTTATGCCCAACACATAGCAAGCCCTGTAGGGGTATCAGTGGCACCAGCTGACTTGATCATGGATGACAGAGCTAGTTGTTTAACCATTTCATGTTCAGGGGCACTTTTTAAAAGTTTAAGGGTAGATCAAGTATCAACCTTCCTGAGTCATCCAACCTCTCAGGACTTGAGAGAAAAGGATGTGAATTACTGGACCAGGAAACAAGGCACACAAGGAAGGAAGCAGGAGATGTCCTGTTCATCGCCACCGTGTTCCCCAGCTGTCAGTACAGTTGGGTGGAGTAGCATGGCCAGGACCCTGAGCCTGCATAGCTCTAGTTTCCTGGCCCACAAAATAAGTGTGATAATCAAACATAAAATGAGACTTTATATATATGCACACACATACATACATAAACTTACTTATACATACATTTAGCGCATGGATTTAAGGCCAGGTATTAATAAGTACTCAGTAAATGTTAGCCACAATTAGCTCGTGGACAACACCTGGATACTTAGCTATTTAGAGGCCAATTAGACTCATGAGAAATGCTGGGCTGGAGGAAGCACAAGCTGGAATCAAGATTGCTGGGAGAAATATCAATAACCTCAGATATGCAGATGACACCACCCTTATGGCAGAAGAACTAAAGAGCCTCTTGATGAAAGTGAAAGACGAGAGTGAAAAAGTTGGCTTAAAGCTCAACATTCAGAAAACTAAGATCATGGCATCTGCCCATCACTTCATGGCAAATAGATGGTCAAACAGTGGAAACAGTGGCTGACTTTATTTTTCTGGGCTCCCAAATCACTGCAGATGGTGACTGCAGCCATGAAATTAAAAAACATTTACTCCTTGGAAGGAAAGTTATGACCAACCTAGACAGCATATTCAAAAGCAGAGACATTACTTTGTCAACAAAGGTCTATCTAGTCAAGGCTATGGTTTTTCCAGTAGTCATATATGGATGTGAGGGTTGGACCATAAAGAAAGCTGAGTGCTGAAGAATTGATGCTTTTGAACTGTGGTGTTGGAGAAGACTCTTGAGAGTCCCTTGGACTGCAAGGAGATCCAACCAGTCCATCCTAAAGGACATCAGTCCTGGGTGTTCATTGGAAGCACTGATGTTGAAGCTGAAACTCCAGTACTTTGGCCACCTGATGCAAAGAGCTGACTCATTTGAAAAGACCCTGATGCTGGGAAGGGGACAACAGAGGATGAGATGGTTGGATGGCATCACCAACTCAATGGACATGGGTTTGGGTGGACTCCGGGAGTTGGTGATGGACAGGGAGGCCTGAAGTGCTGCCGTTCATGGAGTCGAAAAGAGTCAGACACGACTGAGTGGCTGAACTGAACTAAACTGAGACTTCTGGTGGCTCAGACGGTAAAGAATCTGCCAGCATTGCAAGAGATCCAGGTTCAATTCCTGGGTCGGGAAGATCCCCTGGAGAAGGGCATGCTGCAGTATTCTTGGCTAGAGAATTCTGTGGACAGATGAGCCTGGCGGGCCACAGTCCATGGGGTCACAAAGAGTCGGACAGAACTGAGTGAATAACACTAACTGGATTTCTCAGTCTGTATAACTTAGACGTCACCACCTGCCCCTGAAGCTGCCATTACCCACCTGTTGGCCATGGAGGTGCACTGTCTGCAGCTCTGGTTAGTCTTGACAGTTCTTAAATGGAAATTAAATGACCCATTTTGAGAGTTCAGAACTATTTTTCGATCACTGCCATAGACGAGAGAGAAAGAGCATGTGACAAGCAGGCCCACGATATGGTAAGCAGACAGCTCTCTGTTAACAACTGCAGGATGGCACTGTGTGTATTTCTTTCTTTAACACGAATCCACAGTGTATCATGTCTTTTATTTGCGGTCTCGTCAAAGCAATGTCATATCCTTCATTCTAGCGGAAGTGAGGTGGCTTACCCTGTTTTCTTTCACAATGAAAAAGTAGAAGAATGGAGATGAATTTTGCGTTTTAAAGACAAGACAAATTCTGGATCATCTAACGCAGTCCCTTCACTCACAGGTGTGGAGATTGAGGCCCATGGGCACTTGATGAATTCTCTGAGTGGCTGAAGGACAGGTCTTCCACCCCAATTCAGGCCCTGAATACGGGGCCTCTCGGTTTATTGCCCTTCCGGAGTAACCGGGGACATTTGAGTCATCATTTTGAAATGTGCACGTGGTCATCAGTGTGGGGGATTCACAAACAAAACAACACCCCCTGTGACCCAGTCTCCTCCTGTCCTTGGTACGGTATCCCTGACTCTCCATAGGAAATGCACGTTGTCTGTTATGTGACAGTGGCAGGCACAACAACGTGAACAGTTCCTGTTTTTCCCTCTAAAGGGTATCTCCTCCACAGACTGTGCCTGTAGGTAGAGCCATGATCCGAGAAGATCCAGATCCCTGAGCTCCATACACGGTCCAAGGGGTTGACTGAAAGCACGCTTCACAGTGGAATGCTATTCTCCAGCTCTGCAACTCCAGGAAAGGCTCAGATCTGCAGAGCATGAGACCCAGAAATTTATGAATAGTTTTAGAATTGATTAAGTGATTAAAAAAATTATCTTAAGTAAAATTGTGTGATATATGTAAATAAACAAAAAGTTATAGAGAATGTATTTTGAGAAAATATACATTCAGGCTATGATAGCTCAAACCAAGATTCAGCAAGTTCTAGGATTATCCAGACTAGACCTAATTTTTCCCTGAACCTACAGATTATTATCTTCCTAATAGTTCGGAATCCAAATATTTAGCAGCTCTTTTTTTGTTTGTTTAAAACCAATAATAGTAATAACTGTTACTTATTAAGCAACTGCTATGTGCCAGACACTGTAATGAATGCTTTTCATGACCTCTCATTTAATTTGCACAGGACTGTGAGGGTAGGTATGAGTTGTCTCATTTTATGGATATGGACACTGAGGCTCAGGGGTAAGGTAACAATTTTGTGGCTGTTTTGATGACTGATTTCTATTCTTGTCGAAGCTAGGCAGAGCAAAAGTTTTAGGCAAACATAAGGAAAGGTCGCTCAGCCCGTTGCTGAATCAAATAAAGCTTTCCTTTTAGAAGATCCGCCTGTTCTACCTGGTAAGCACTACCCTAGAAACCAGCCCTTCTGAATTTTGAAATTCTGATTTTTGCCTATCTAAGGGGGGTTTTTTGCTCTGAATCCTTCCAGAGTTTCTCAGAGTATATGTCTATGGGGAAAACATAGACAAATGTCTCTAGGTAAATCTGACTGTCCCTTGAGAATGTCTGTTTCCTCCATCAGTTCTTTCATTTTTCCCTGCCCCCAGGTCACCCTGTCTTCATGGCCCCCTTCACCTCCCGTGGGTTGTTAATGATGAACTCAGAGCATGAGTGGCTAGGCCTTGTCAAACACCAGGAAGCACACCTATGAATAAATACCCCAGCTGTGGTAGGACATGGACCCTGTGATCATGTTCTGTAAGTTCTTTTAAAAAGACATTTCTGGGTCTGAGCTCCATTCCATAAATTCAGAGACAGTTTAAGTCTTGACACTCACAAATGACTATGCTAATGTGTAAAACTCATACACTTCTGTTTGGGAAGTTCTTCCAGAATCAATTTACATTCCACAGGCAAAAGTCATTCTTCTTCCTTAGTTGTAATAATAAAAGCTAAAGCTGTAATAGCTTCAGTTGCATGATCTCATTTACCAGTCACACCCATCAATCAGATAGACTGTTAGTCCCTTCTTTTTTTAAAAAAAAATTGACATATCATTGATTTACAACATTATATTATTTTCAGGTGTACAACATAGGGATTCAATATTTTTATAGTTTATACTCCATTTAAAGTTACTAAAAAATAGTGGCTATATATCCCTATGCTATAGAGTATATCCTTATTCCATGTTAGTCCCTTCTTAAGCATAAGGGAATTGAGGCTCAAATAGGCTGTTTGTATTCAAGATCATACCAGCAAGTATCATTTAGAATCTAGATTTCTCTAAAAGTCAGTACTCTCAACTACTATGTTGTATTATCTCTCTCTCTTTTTTTTGAAGAGAGATTTATAGAAATTTACTTACTAGCTTTCACTCCAAGTGAGTTTTGATTGTCTTGCAAAATCAAACCCAGTTGACCTTGAGTAATAAAGGTATGCCAGCTCTTGCGTCATGCTGAAGATACCACCACAGCTTCTGAAAACACTTCCAGAAGATGCAACCCACCACACCTAATGTTATAATTGCGTCAGCGCAATACATGTATGGCTCACCATCTTTGGGGCTTCCCAGGTGGCACTAGTGGTAAAGAACCCGCCTGCCAATGCAGGAGACGGAAGAGACATGGGTTCGATTCCTGGGTTGGGAAGATCCGCTGGAGAAGAGCATGCCAGCCCACTCCAGTACTCTTGTCTGGATAATCCCATGGGTAGAGGAGCCTAACAGACTGCGGTCCATAGGGTCACAAAGAGTCAGACACAGCTGAAGTGACTTAGCATGCACGATGCCTGGACCATCTTAGATTTATTTGGAGTTGTAACTTCTATTTCTTTTTCTTTGTATCTCTCTTGTTAATGTTGGCCTGTGTTCATATTTTGTGAAACGTGAAGGGTCAAAGAGAGCAATCTTTGAGACGATTCCCCAGACACCCTTCCGGTAATAACAGTGTTCCTATAGATTGGCTTTTCAGGATAAATTTGATTTTTAGAAGTGCTCCTTATTTAAACAATATTCCACCCACAGTATTGTTTGCTCTTCCATTTAAATTATCAGTGCTCGTTATTATAGCTACCAGTAGAAAAGATAGCAATTATCATGCTTAGACACAGCTGCAGGGCTGCCTTTGCTCGATAATTTAAGGGGTCCATGCCCTATTGTACCTTTTTATTGTCAGCTTTATTGGAGAACATCCAGTTTTAGCTAGATTTCCCCTTCTTCATTTCCCTAAGAGCCAATGTGTTGAAAATGCCATTGTTTTTCCTACCGTGGTGAGTGTCAAGTCAGAGCCAGCTCTGGGATGTCAGGAAGCTCATAGTCTTCAAAAATTATACTGAAACTGGGATTTCCCTAGTGGTCCAGTGGCTAAGACTCTCCCAATGCATAGGGCCCGGGTTTGATCCCTGGTAGAGGAACTAGTAGAGAAGGCAATGGCAGCCCACTCCAGTACTATTGCCTGGAAAACCCCATGGACAGAGGAGCCTGGTAGGCTGCAGTCCTTGGGGTCGCTAAGAGTTGGACACAACTGAGCGACTTCACTTTCACTTTTCACTTTCATGCACTGGAGAAGGAAATGGCAACCCACTCCAGTGTTCTTGCCTGGAGAATCCCAGGGACGGGGGAGCCTGATGGGCTGCCGTCTGTGGGGTCGCACAGAGTCGGACACGACTGAAGTTAGTTAGCAGCAGCAGCAGCAGCAGAGGAACTAGATCCCACATGCTGCACTGAGACCTGTTGCAGCCAAATAAATAAATATTTTCAAAAAGCTATGAAAAGTTATACTGAAATCATGAAAGTGTGTGTGAGTGGTCAAGCTGTGCTTCTGTGCTTAGTACCATATATAGAAATAGAGGAAAACTGTCAACATAGAGAAAGTGAAAGAAGGAATCAATAGGATTTTTTGGTTGCAAGCAACAGAAGTAGATTCTGGCTACTTAGAAATAAAAAAGGAGAGTTTGTTGAAAACATATGGGGCAGGAGACTGTGTTCACAGAATTGAAGGGAAGGTTGAGAAATCAAGCTGAAAAGCCAGACCTGAAAAGGGCAGCAGTTGGAGTAGTATTTGGGTCTCTGGAAAGGATTTGCAGATGTTTCTTCCAGTGCTACTATTATGATGAATGAATGACAACCATTTTCAATTTTATTTTCAAATAAGACTTAAATTTCAGTGAAAGAATTTTACAGTGGCTGAGCTTAACTCGAGTGGCTATAGGAAGGCAATGTACCTTTACTGACAGTCCTACCGGTGAATCTGATGAGACAGTCCCTAAAAAATGCATCTTAGAGAATTCCCTGGGGGTCCACTGCAGAGGGCATGGCTTCTATCCCTGGTTGGGCAACTAAGATCTGCATGCCATGTGGCATGGCCAAAAGAAGCATCTTAAACAAGATCCCAAAGTACTACCTATAAAGGGAAAAAAGCCTGATAAATTAGACTACATTAGTATAAAGACTGTCAATCAATAGACCCTGGTAAGAGAGAGAAAGATAAGCCACAGAGTGAAAGAGGGTATTTACAATAGAGAACTGGGCTGACAAAGAACTCATATCTAGAATACATAAAGAACTTCTACAAATCACCTTCTACAAAGCCACAGATCACTCAGTGGGCAAAAGCCTTGAAAAGCTATTTCACAAAACAGGATATCCAGATGACCAATGAACACGTGAAAAGTTGTATCACCTCATTAGTCATCAGTGAAAGGCCAACTAACGCCACAATGTGACATCGTGACACACCCACCAGCATAGCTAAACCGAAAATAATAGTACCAGTGGCAAAGGTGTAGAGCTACCGGAACTCTCCAACACTGAACGAGAATGTCAGTTGCCATGGTCACCTTGCATTCCTGACGACAGAAGAATTCCATTCTTGGATATGTATGCTAAAAAGGCATATATGTACCAAAAGTCATGTATAGGAGTGTTCATAAAAGCACTAGCTATAGGTACTCAAATCTAGAGTCTGTTAACTGTCCATTAACACCATTAACAGAATGGATAAATTATGTCATATTCACGCAATTAAATACATCACAGAAATACAAATTAGTGTTTGTATAAAACCACGTGCAGCAAAATGAACGAATCTCACGATTATAAAGAGGCGTACTATGTAATTCAGTTATATAGTTACAGGTAAACTAATGCATTTTTTAGAATTGAAATTAAAAACAGGTGAACTCCTAATGTGTTAGGAGTCAGGACAGCAGGTAACCTGGGGGTGACTGAGGCGGGTCATGAAGGGGTCTTCTGGGCTCCTGGCCACCTTGTCTGTTGATCTGGGTGTGAATTACCCAGGTGCGTTCACTTTGTGAAAACTTGCGGAACTTTAAGTGTGTGATTTATGCGGTTTTCTTTCTCAGTTGTTCAGTAAACAATTTACAAAAGGGGACCAGGATAATGAAAGGCCTCCAGTCCACGTGTGGCCTGGAGTAATGATGCCTGGGTTTGAACCTTACTTCATTCCCTGCTACCTGTGTAACCCTGGGCCGGTTACTTCTTTGTACCTCAGTTTTGTCGTCCATCAAAGGCAGATGATTGCAGCACGTACTTTATTGGGTTGTTGGGAAGATTAAATGAGATCAGATAAAGTGCTGGAAACAGTGTCAGATGTACAGACAATAACTGTTAGGTACATGGATTGTGGAGTAATTGCTCCATACCAAAAAAGACTTCCCTTGTGGCTCAGCTGGGAAAGAATCTGCCTGCAATGTGGGAGACCTGGGTTCGATCCCTGGGTTGGGAAGATCCCCTGGAGGAGGGAACAGCTACCCACTCGAGTATTCTGGCCTGGAGAATTCCATGGACTGTATCGTTCATGGGGTCGCAGAGAGTCAGACACGACTTGAGCGATGTTCACTTTCACTTTCAAATGTATTAGGGGGCATGTCAAGAAGCATAAATGGCAACCCACTCCAGTGTTCTTGCCTGGAGAATCCCAGGGATGGGGGAGTCTGGTGGGCTTCCGTCTATGGGGTTGCACGAAGTTGGACACGACTGAAGCGACTTAGCAGCAGCAGCAGCAGCAGCAAGAAGCATAAAAACTCTGGCCTCAAGGAGTTTATAGTAGTAATTAGAAAAGAAAAAGTGGGTAAAAGAATAAATAGTTGACACTACAAGGGAGTATTGGGAAATTCCAGATGAGAGGTACACATAAGAAAAGCCTAAGGATTCATTGGAAGAAGAGATGGTCATAGAGTGTTCTGGGTGAAACTCACAGAGAGGTGAGAGTAGTGGCTGCTGATGGAGGGGGAGTGAAGAAAAAGGATGCAGGCGACTTGTTTATTATGTGAGTGTTGGTTACACGGATGAGCTCAGTTTGTGAAAATGTATGGAGCTGTACACGCCTGTGCACCTTTCTGTACGTGTGTTCTCCTTCAAGTATATGCAAAAGGCATTGGTTTTGAAATCTGGTGAATATTTGACCTCAAGCAAGCTACTTAACCTCTGTGAATTTCATTTTCTTCACCTGTGGGTGCTAAGTCACTTCAGTCGTGTCCGACTGTGTGACCCCATGGACTGCAGCCCGCCAGGCTCCTCTGTCCATGGGATTCTCCAGGCATGCCTGGAGAATGGGTTGCCTGTGCCCTCCTCCAGGGGATCTTCACCTCTAAGCTAGGACTGTTAACCTCCCAAAGGGTTGTCATGAGGATTTGGGAGCAGGTTATGTGCGATACCTATTCCAGGGTGGAATGGCAAAATATTTCATGCCCCTGATCGGTTCCCTAGGGTAGAGGCTGACATTTCCTGCATTAAGATCTGGGGCCTCCACCTGGGGTTTATTGCTTTGTTGGGGGAATGACCTCATGTCATTGTTGGTGTGAATGGAACCTGCCAGAGTGCACAGAGTGGTGGTGCAGTGACTCAACTCCGGGGACAAAGGGCACTTCTGCTTATCAGAGCCACTGCTTGACAGGTGCCCCCCCCCTACTGCTGCTTTCCTTTTCCTGTGTAGTCACAGCCGCACCTGCAAGTGGGAGGGCAGTGCCTGGTCCAGGAGCTGTCTACTGAGTGCTTGCTGGGTACCAGGCGTTCCAGCAGACTCTGATGGAGCATGCAGTAGTGACAAAAACAGGGCCACACGTGCAGTAAAATAAAGCAGAGGCCTTGCCTGCAAATAGCTTATAGTCTAGTAAAAAGGTGTGCATGTTTCTTCTGAAAGCTTTTCCTCCCTTCTCTTCTGGTATCCTCTACTCACCTGGTACATATTCTCGCATTTTCATTCTCATCATCATCTGTCTCTCTCACTCACTCACACACACACACACACACGCAACCTTCACTCAACTCCATGTACACAGGCTAAAGGCTATTTATCATGGCCTCTATCTAACAAAACAATCAAGGCAGCATAGTATTGAATTGGCAAAAAAAATTTGTTCAGATTTTAACATAACATGTTACAGGAAAACCCAAATGAACTTTTTGGCCAACCCAATATATTTTTTCCTTGGCTCCCCCACACTGTGGATGACCATGTGTTCCGTTAGTTATGGTAACAGAAATAGTCATTTACTAGGTGTTCATTACACACAAGGGACTATGCCAGGCTCTTGTCTACATCATTTAACTCTCATGACATCCTCCAGGCATCATTATCCCACATTATGGGTGAGGAACCTGAGGCTTGGATAGCTTGCATAATTTGCCCAGCATCACCCACAGCCCATCTGTGGCACAGTGCGAGCCAGCTCTGTCTCTGGGTGCCGGGCTCCTGGTAGAGCTGTTCAGGGTTTGCTCGAATAATTAAATCATGCAAACACCCTTCTGCATCAGTTTGTCAACTGTGTGCATATAAACTCATGTAGTCAGGAGGGAGCTGGGCACCGTGGTCACCTCTCGCTGTCACCATTCTGCTTTGACTGGAAATGGCAATAAAGAGACAGTCAGCCTTGCACAAAACTTCGGAGCTCTTCTCTGTAAATGACTCAGTATTCAGCGGCACTCGGCAGAGGACGAGACGGTTGGATAGCATCACTGACTCCACGGACATGAGTTTGAGTAAACCGTGGGAGATGGTAATGGACAGGGAACCTGGCGTGCTATAGTCCATGGGGTTGCAAAGAGTCAGACACAACTGAGTGACTGAACAACAACTTAAGCTTTGCAGCTTCAGAAAGTGAATCATCCTTGTATTGGGAGCTGAGACTTTTGGGAATGACACACGTTTATGATGGGAGATGTCTGTGAGCAAGATGACTGTCACTAGTGATTTGTTCAAAAACTAAAAGCCATTAATACTATGAATCGAGTTCCTTATGTATGTACTTCGATCTTTACAGGTATTATTTTTAGTTCTCACACAACCTTTCAAATTTTTGGAAACTCACATTTCACATATGGGAATCCTGAGCTGGCATCTTAGCCAGGTGTGTTCAGTTACAAATCTTGAGCTCTTCCTCAGGGCCTGAAGGCATTCTGTCTGTTGTTATATTATCAACTCAAATGTTTGCCAGTTTGGCTTCAATGAATCCCGCAGAAGTATCCGTCATTTCCTGTTCTGGTTTCACATAGCACTTTGCGTATACTGTACGAGCACTTCGTGCTGATCTGTAATTGCTTTCACTGCATTGTTGGGCTTCCCTTGTGGCTCAGCTGGTAAAGAATCCGCCTGCAATGCAGGAGATCTAGGTTCGGTTCCTGGGTTGGGAAGATCCCCTGGAGAAGAGAAAGGCTACCCGCTCCAGTATTCTGGCCTGGAGAATTCCAGGGACTGTATAGTCCATGGAGTCTTAAAGAGTCAGATCCGACTGAGTGACTTTCACTTTCTTTCACTGCATTGTAATTGTTTATTTATCTGCCTGTTTCTTCTCCTAGATTCTGAAGTTGGAGTATAGACCCTGATGCTGGGAAGGAGTGAAGGCAAAAGAAGGGGGCAGCAGTGGATTAGAAGGTTAGGTGGTAGCGTCAGTGACTAAATGGCCATGAATTTGAGCAAACTCCAGGAGATGGTGAAGGACAGGGAAGCCAGGCGTGCTGCAGTCCATGGGGTTGCCAACAGTCAGACATGACCTAGAGACTGGACAACACCACCAAATAGTTGATTTACAATACTGTGGTAGATTCTAGTGTACAGCTAGACTCTGAGCTCCTTAAAGGTAGTGACAGTGTCTTATTTTTTCATGACAGGCCCATCACATTTCCTAGCTGTTTTGTGTAGAGGAAGAACTGGGCTCACTTTTGCTGACATTACACACTCAGCGCATGCGGCACTGCCTGTTTGCACAAATCATATGCTCAATAAATACTGAATGAGTTAACATAATCTTGGGGATTGCTTTTCACCTGTGAATCTTTTTCATTATTAAAATAGGGGTCATAGTATCTACTTTATAGGGTTGGTATGAGATTGAATGAATGAATGAAACCAAGGTGAGCAATGGTGTGATAGTGACTTGAGATTCAGATGGTGGTTTAATGATTCATTATGTTTCTGCATGTCTAAATAGTTCATTTATGTTTATGGCTGTAGTAGTGTTCTCACATTTTCTAAGCCTTTCTGGTTGTATCGCATTGTTGTATCTAATTGTTGCTTCATCTTGTTATTATTGTTCACTGTAGCTTCATCATAAGATACTTCCCTGGTGTCTAATGCTGTTGAGTACCTTTTTATGTGTTATATGGCCATTTGTATAGCTTCTTTGATTCCCTTTCGTTACCTTGTTGCAATGCCTAAAGGCTCCAATACAATATTGAATAAAGTGATGAGTTTCGGAAGAAAGTATTCAGTATTCCACCAATGTGAAGTTAGCTGGTCTTTTTATGACATATGCACTTTATCAGATGGAGAAGTTCTCTTCCATTCCTAGCATGCTGAAAGTTTTTATCACTAATGGGTCTTACATTTTACTAGATACTTTTTCTTAATTTATTTATTTATATAAATTAATTTAATTTATTGAGGTGATGCTGCAGAATATTCTATCCCTTGCACATGTGGATAACGTTCATAATATTCCTGCGAGGTGAAGAAGAGTTGCCTAAGAGGACAGATTCCTGGCATGTGTATTAACATGACCACAGCTCCTACTGCCATGCAGGTTTAGCGTCACATGACAGTTAACTTTTGAGCACTTGTGGCTGGAATTTTCTGTTTCTCCTTCATCAGCCTTCATGACAGCACAGATGTCTTCTATTTTGATGGTAAAGGTGGGACTTTGGATGCTTTTTATTATTTCACTTTTCTATATTTTGTGAATTTTCTTCAATGGACATGAATTACTTGTGTTGAAAAAAAAGTTTTTAAACTTCTATGTAATTAGATTATGGATAATAAACTTTAGACCCATTCCTATCAAATCTTTTTGAAATTATACCCAAGTCACCTTCGATTAGTATTGGGTGTTTCCTAAATTTCTGAGAGCAGCACATTCACAAACCATTAGTAATGGATGACTAAACGCTTCTTTGTTGGTCTTTTTTTTTTTTTTACCATGTAATTACAGGAGATGCTCATTTTTCTCTCTGTCCCAATGTTGGGTGCCTAGATGAAGTCCCCAGTACAATTCAGTTCAAAAAAATTTTATAAAAAAAACAACCGCACAGCTTATTTTTATTCATTTGGCTGCTCTGGGTCTTAGTTGCAGCATACAGGATCTTTACTTGCGGCCTGTGGGATCTAATTCCCTGACCAGGGATTGAACCCAGGTGCCCTGTGTTAGGAGCTCGGAGTCTTAGTCACTGGACCACTAGGGAGCTTCCTCCCCCTGCCAAAAGGCTTTTATGTAGCCTCTCTTCTCCAGGAACTTACTGGCCATATTTGGAAAATAAACACAAAGGTCCCACCTGTGGGTGTTGGAATAGAAGTATAGACCAGGAACTCCAGGCCTGCTTGGGTGTTTAATGACTTCCAGCAGACAGAGTCTGAGCCCAGGGTGACTTCACCCAGAGCTGACTCTTTCTAACCTTGGCTTTGAAGCCTGGTATCTTTGTGTGTCTCTGAAACAGGGAAGCTTTGGAGGCTTGAAGCTTGAGAAGCCTCTCTCAGACCAGACCTAGACTGGAAGCCCCAGGATAGACAACAGGGACCAGAGACAGGCCGTTATTTCCAGAGGCTGGGCTTTGTTTTTCGTGGAGCAGGAAGTCATTATCTGGAGAGTCACAAATCCTTGAGAGTTCATCTCCCTTTCCAGAAAGGGAACTGTCACCTGCCTGCCAGTAGAGTAGTTTTATCACCAGAGCTGCCCAGCCCCCCAAGGAGCCATTCTAAGACATTGTCCTGTTTCCTTTTCTTTCTTAATCATAGGTTCCTGATACAGGAAGTGTTTCTGATTTTTGATCAATACTTAATGTACCTGCCTTCCCCTATGTGGGTCCCTGCAGATTCGCCTACTAGTGAATATCAGTTATTTTCATTGCTTTATGTTGATCGTTAAAATTAAAACTTTTATACTAAGCAAAAAAAAAAAAGAAGAAGAAGAAAGAAAGAAAACCTCAAAAGAAGAAGAAATTAGTGCCCTCTTTCTTTTCCTTTTATCAGTAATAATGAAAATAGACTGTATAGTGGCAAATCCCTGGCAGTGCAATGGTTGGGACTCTGTACTTTCATTGCCTAGGATGTGGGTTCAAATCCCTGGTAGGGGAACTGTGATCCCTGCAACATGCTTCTGGACTTAGGTCCTTTGCTTAACTTCTCTCATATACGCAAAGAAGCTATTGTTGGGGCCAGCGTGAGAAAAGCAGGAGAGAGTCCACCTTGAAGCTTGTCATCCATCTTAAAGACAGGATATGAACTGGGCCTAAACCCTGCCCAAGAATGAGGAAACCATTGCTGGTGAAAACCAGCTCTCCTGTAGACTTCCTCCCCTACAGACAACAAACAGGGATTTCTAGTGGAGGTCAGGCTGCCCCTGCTAGATTAACCATGGAGACATCCCCCCTTGATGTATAATCATTGTTCCCCGCTTTAAACCTTAATTGCTTGTTCTCCTAGCACCTACATGATGTAAAACTCAGTAATATACAATGAAGAGGTTGCTAACATGTAATCAGTCACGTAGTGTGGGGTATAAAACTGGGTCTCAGAAACATCAGGGTCCTTGTTGGGAACTGATTCCCCTTGGACCCCCTGGTGTAATAAACTGTACTCCTCTGTCTTGAGTGTCCTCCAAGGTGTGCTTTGCGACTCCGGATTCCACAACACTGTAACAAGTTACCACGTGTATTTTTTTGTTTGTTTGTTTGATTTTCATTTTTCTGGCTGCGCTGCAAGGCATGTGGGATCTTCTTTTCCCCAACCAGACTTTGAACCGGTGTCCCCTGCAGTGGAAGCAACTCAGTCTTAACCCCTGGATCTCTGAGGAAGTCCCAGCCACATGTATTGGTTGGCTGGCTGTGCATCCAACTGCAGAGGAAATTCATTATGACCCCCAGGAAAGGCCCCAAGTGAGGACAGAAAAGTTCCTGTTTTTACAAAGTGAGACACAGATGTTTGTCAACATTTCTGTGTGTCACAGCCAGGCTAGAAGCTTCAGGCTTGGAAATAGTCCTGATCCCGTTGCCTCATCTCTGCAGCCCCTAACTATCAACAGGAGGCACATTTACTTCCTGAAACAAATCATCAGCATTGATCACCCTTCAAGCAGTGTCATACTTTCTTATTACTTTTCACATGTCCTGCGCCTCCCTACAGAGGCAGCGAGACATTGCATTTAGGGACTGGAATATACTTGCATGCTCTGCATTCCAAACCCTTGTAGCAAACATAACGCTCATACTAACGGCTCGGTCAGATCCTGCCAGACTGCTGGCACGTACTCGTTGTGAGTATTGTCCCATGAAAAGTCTCATCTGAGAACGTTAAGCCAAAAAACCTAGACCCTAAAACTGCATGTGTGGAATGAGCCCTGCTTTGTAGAGAGGCATGTGTTCATGAACATGTCAGAGCAGAGTGCCCAGCATGGAGGAAGCATGCTGTGATGGTGACGTCGATCGTCTCAGGTGGCTGCAGGATTTGGGTGCTTTTAACTGTCTGTGTTTCTGCACCATCCAAATTTTCTAAGATACGACTTCTTCCTTAAAATTATCAAAAATTTCGCCTTGTTTGTATTATAGAAATAAACTTTTATTTGCTTTAGGATTTGGTGGCTGGAACATTTATAAAACTGGTGTGCTTTAAATTGAACTCAGATTGAACAGAACTTCCCTGGCAGTCCAGTGGCTGAGACTCTGTGCTCCCGATGCAGGGGGCCTGGGTTCGATCCCTGGTCAGGGAACTGGATCCCGCATGCTGCAACTAAAGATCCTGCATGCCGACAATAAAACCCAGCACAGGCAAATAAGGGCTTCCCTGGTGGCTTAGCCGGTAAAGAATCTGCCTGCAATGCGGGAGACCTGGGTTCAATCCCTGGGTTGGGAAGATCCCCTGGAGAAGGGAAAGGCTACCCACTCCAGTATTCTGGCCTGGAGAATTCCATGGACTGTATAGTCCATGGGGTCGCAAAGAGTCAGATACAACTGAGCGATTTTCACTTTCATAGCCAAATAAATAAATAAAAATAAACATTTAAAAAATAATAAAATGAACTCAAATGTGAGTACATTAAGTTCTGTGGGCCTTAAATCTTGCATTGTCCCCAGTGGTGGTAAAGAACACTCAACCCTGGTCCCAGGCACAGTTGGGGAGCAAAATCACTTAAGGGGCATCTTAAGTCAGTTCAAGGGGTATAAAGGTGTGAAAATGTGATCACTCATCTACTTTCTCCTCTTCTCTGCTTATTTCATTTCATGTCCTTGCTCAGAAACACTTACTGGTCTCTGGGAGACTTTTGAAAAGTCCAGGACCCCTTTGATCTGATATGCAACTGAGTCTCTCAACACACAAGTTTGAGTTTAATGTCTCTGTACATAAGTCTATAAAAATTTACTCTTAGAGATGTATTTATTTGGCTGGGTTTGTGTTGCTGTGTGTGGGCTTTCCCTAGTTGTGGCGAACAGGGGTTACTCTCCAGTTGTGGGGTGTGGGCTTCTCCTTGCAGTGCCTTCTCTTGTTGCCAAGCACGGGCTCTGGGTGCTCAGGCTTCAGTAGTCATGGCCTGTGGATTCAGTTGCCCCATGGCACGTGGGATCTTCCCGGACTAGGGATCGAATCCGTGCACCCTGCATTGGCAGGTGGATTCTTAACCCCTGGACCCCCAGGGGAGTCCTGTAAATAAGTCTTTAATCCAAGACTGTTTTCTGCATGTCCGTGATCTTCTGTTTCTAAAAAATGCAATAACTGCCCACCTCGGATCCACTCACACAGCATGAGGGACTACAGGGCTCACTTGGAACCTCAAACCACCTGGCTATCTGAAAAGCAATCACAGGCCTTCCCAAACAGGGTCGAGCATTTTTGGGTGTGTAGAAGTCTGTTCCCATGTGTTATTTCATGTTTGCTTCCAACCCAGAAGAGGGATTATATTTATCCACGTTAAAGGGGGAAATGGCACCGAGAGACTTGCCTAAGACCACCGGCGGTTTGTGGAAGAGCCAGGGCTAGAAGAAAACCCTTCTGTGGTGGGGCTTTATCAAAGATCCCGCAGTGCCAAGTGTCTCTTTTCAAAATCTTTCCCAAGGGCACTGGGACCCTAAGGAATATTGTGATAATAATCCTCCTAATACTTATATAATATTTGCTATGCAAACTTTAAATACATTAACTCGGTCCTCACCGCAATTTAAGAGGTCAGTACTATTATGACCTCCGTTTTCAGTTGAGGGTACTGAGGCTTTGTGAATTTGTCATGCTGCACTAAGTAGTAACTAGTGCTCTTGTCCAAGGTCACAGAGCTAGGATAGGAGCCAGCCTAGAGCCAGAGTCCATACTCTTGACCACTGGACAGGGCAGTCAGGATCTATCCTCCACCTGTGTGTGACCAGGGCCAAAGATGACAATTTTAGGGATAAGAGCCCTTGAAACTCCTTTCCTCCAAACTTGCAGAGTTTGAAGGTATGTGTCTTGTATTATTTAAACAAGAAGAGTACTGTCCTACTTCCTTGCAGAAAGAGTAAGGAGATAGAAGCAATAAATGGAAACACTTTTGCTCAATAGCCAGACACATTTGGAAGATTCTAGGAATTTATATCCGCCCATGTTTCCAACAAAGATCTTTTCACCTTTCTTCCTCCTGGCGGCTAAGGAGCTTGGACTGCAAGCAGCAGCAGCCAACTTGACTACCTTTAAAGGAAAGGAATTTATTTTAAGGATATAGTTGTTTACAGAATCAGAAGAAATGCTAAAAACTCAAATCCTGGAAGTTGCTGTGTTAGCTTTTACTGTGTTACAAAGCACCCTGAAAATTAGTGCCTCCCTGCAAAACAGCCGTTTGTTCAAGATTAGCTCAAGATTCTGCAACTTGGCAATCTGGGCAAGCTTGAGCAGTTCTCTGTCTAAGCAGAGTTGACTCTTCTCCTTAGCGGGTCACGCATGCGTCTGTAGTCAGTTGCCTGGTTGACTTGGGTAACTTCTTCACCTGGCCACTCATCCACCTGCAGCCTCATTCGAATGATGATCTGTGGGTTCCAAGTAGAGCAGAAGACGACAAGTCATAGCTCACAGCACTTTTGAGTTCTCTGCTAGCAAGGTATTTGATCTAGAATAAAACAAGTTGTGTACTCTGTCTCAAAGTCAGTGGGGCGGGGGCTGCCTGAGAGCATGGGTAGAGAAAAGATTCTGTGGCCATTTTTGCTGTCTCCCACAGATGGGCAGCTTAGTCCTTGGACAGCAAGGAGATCAAACCACTCAATCCTAAAGGAAATCAATCTCAAATACTCGTTGGAAAGACTGATGCTGAAGCTCCAATATTTTGGCCACTGGATGCAAAGAGCCAACTATTGTAAAAGACCCTGATGCTGGAAAAGATTGAAGGTGGAAGGAGAAGGTGACGACAGAGGATGAGATGGTTGGATGACATCATCGACTCAGTGGGCATGAGTTTGAACAAACTCCAGGAGAGAGTGAAGGACAGGGAAGCCTGCGTGCTGCAGTCCACGGGGTCAGGAAGAGTCAGACATGACCAGGCGACTGAACAACAACAACAGATGGTCAGGACCTCCGTGTAGACTCTTCAGGGTGCGTCCATCTGAATAACAGCCCCCACCATTTTCCTGCACTTGAGTTAGTCCATTCAAAATTTCCAACAAGACTCTGACTTTACCTGGGTCATATGCATCCTGGGTGGAGTACCTTGACTGATACTCCAGGAAGACCTGCATGAGAGGAGAGAAGTTCATTTGTGATGTTGTTACCCCAAGTATCAGGGGAGGGATGCCGGGGACAGGTAACAATACAATGTTCCTTCCCTGTATATTGCTCACTATATTGACTTTGTTCTTCCCCTCTGAACCATGGGGATTGACTTTTCCTCTAAAACTTCATTGAAAACCACAGTGTCAACCTGTTGTTTGAACAATAAGAGATTTAAAGCATTAATTCAAAGACATTTGCTATAAAGCTAGTGGTGACTTTGGCATAGGTCAGGATCTCACAGACAGCCCCTCTTATTAATCTTTTTTAAAAATTTATTTATTTTTAATCGAAGGATAATTGCTTTACAGAAATTAAAAGACGCTTACTCCTTGGAAGGAAAGTTATGACCAACCTAGATAGCATGTTCAAAAGCAGAGACATTACTTTGCCAACAAAGGTTCGTCTAGTCAAGGCTATGGTTTTTCCTGTGGTCATGTATGGATGTGAGAGTTGGACTGTGAAGAAGGCTGAGCGCTGAAGAATTGATGCTTTTGAACTGTGGTGTTGGAAAAGACTCTTGAGAGTCCCTTGGACTACAAGGAGATCCAACCAGTCCATTCTGAAGGAGATCAGCCCTGGGATTTCTTCGGAAGGAATGATGCTGCAGCTGAAACTCCAATACTTTGGCCACCTCATGTGAAGAGTTGACTCATTGGAAAAGACTCTGATGCTGGGAGGGATTGGGGGCAGGAGGAGAAGGGGACGACAGAGGATGAGATGGCTGGATGGCATCACTGACTCGATGGACGTTGAGTCTGAGTGAACTCCGGGAGTTGATGATGGACAGGGAGGCCTGGCATGCTGTGATTCATGGGGTCGCAGAGAGTTAGACACAACTGAGCGACTGATCTGATCTGATTGTGTTGGTTTCTGCCAAACATCAACATGAGTCAGCCATAGGGAAGTCCCCTACCTCTTGAACCTCCCTCGCACCTCCTTTCCCAACCCACCCCTCTAGGTTGTTTCAGAGCCCTGGTTTGAGTTCCCTGGGTCATACAGCAAATTCCCACTGGCTGTCTATTTGACATATGGTCATGTATGTTTCCACGTTACTCTCTTCATACATCCCACACTCGCCTTCTTCCCCAGCCCCTGTGTCCATAAGGCTATTCTCTGTGTCTCTGTCTTCATTGTTGCCCTGCAAATACCTTCATCAGTACCATTTCCCTAGATTCCATATATATGTGTTAATATACAGTATTTGCGGCTTCCCTGGTAGCTCTAGGTCCCATAACTTCATGGCAAATAGTTGGGGAGACAATGGAAACAGGGAGAGACTTTATTTTGGGGGCTCCAAAATCACTGCAGATAGTGACTGCAGCCATGAATTTAAAAGACGCCTGCCATGTAGCTCAGTTGGTAAAGAAGCTGCCTGCAGTGCTGGAGACCAAGGTTCAATTCCTGGACCAGGAAGATCCCCTGGAAAAGGAAATGGCAATGCATTCCAGTATTCTTGCCTGGAGAATCCTGTGGACAGAGGAGCCTGGCAGGCTACAGTCCATAGGGTTGCAAGAGTCAGAGATGACTTAGTGCTATCTTTCTTTTCTTTCTTTGCTCCTTAGAAGAAAAGCTATGACTAACCTAGACAACATACTAAAAAGCAGAGACATTTCTTTGCCAACAAAGTCCATCTAGTCAAAGCTATGGGTTTTCCAGTAGTCATGTATGGATATGAGATTTGGATATACAGAAAGCTGAGCATCGAAGAATGGATGCTTTTGAACTGTGGTGTTGGAGAAGACTCTTGAGAGTCCCTTGGACTGCAAGGAGATCCAACCAGTCCATCCTAAAGGAGATCAGTCCTGAATATTCATTGGAAGGACTGATGTTGAAGCTGAAACTCCAATACTTCAGCCACCTGATGCAAAGAACTGACTCATTTGAAAAGACCCTGATGCTGAGAAAGATTGAAGGTGGGAGGAGAAGGGGATGACAGAGGATGAGATGGTTGGATGGCATTACCGACTCAATGGACATGAGTTTGAGTAAACTCCAGGAGTTGGTGATGGACAGAGAGGCCTGGCGTACTGCAGTCCATGGGGTCGCAAAGAGTCAGACTGAGCAACTGAACTGAATACAATATTAGTTTTTCTCTTTCTGATTTACTTCACTCAGTATAAGAGGCTCTAGGTTCGTCCACCTCATTAGAACTGACTCAAATGCATTCCTTTTTATGGCTGAGTTATATTGCATTGTATATACGTACCACAGCTTCCTTATCCATTCATCTGTCAGTGGACACCTAGGTCGCCTCCATGTTCTAGCTGTTGTAAACAGAGCTGCAGTGAACACTGGTGTACATGTGTCTTTTTCAATTTTGGTTTCCTCAGGGTTTATGCTTAGTAGTGGGATTGCTGGGTCATATGGTGGTTTTAGTCTTAGTTTTTTAAGGAATCTCCTTGCCGTCTTCCATAGTGGTTGTATCAATTTACATTCCCACCAACAGTGCAAGAGCATTCCCTTCTCCACACCCTCTCCAGCGTTTATTGTTTGTAGATTTTTTTGATGATGGCCAATCGGACTGGTGTGAGGTAATATTGTAGTTTTGATTTGCATTTCTCTAATAATGAGTGCTGTTGAGCATCTTTTCATGTGTTTATTGGCCATCTGTTTGTCTTCTTTGGAAAAATGTCTGTTTAGGTCTTCTTCCCACTTTTTGATTGAGTTTTATTTTTCTGGTATTGACTTGTGTGAGCTCTTGTATATTTTAGAAATTAATCCTTTTCTGTTGTTTCATTTGCTATTATTTTCGCTCATTCTGAGGATTGTCTTTTCACCTTGTTTATAGTTTCCTTTGCTGTGCAATAGCTCTTAAGTTTAATTAGGTCCCACTTGTTTATTTTTGTTTCCATTGCTCTAGGAGGTGGGTCATAGAGGATCTTGCTGTGATTTATGTCATAGTGTGTTCTGCCTATGATTTCCTCCAAAAGTTTTATAGTTTCTGGTCTTACATTTAGGTCTTTAATCAATTTTGAGTTTATCTTTGTGTGTGGTGTTTAGAAGTGTTCTAATTTCATTCTTTTACACATAGCTGTCCAGTTTTCCCAGCAGCATTTATTGCAGAGGCTATCTTTGCCCCATTGTATATCCTTGCCTCCTTTGTCAAAAATAAGGTACACATAAGTGCATGGTTTATCTCTGGACTTTCCATCTTGTTCCATTGGTTTATAAGAAGGAAAGTTACATGGCTCAAAATAACCTGGAGTTAAAACTCCCCTCCAGGTCCTCCTCACCATTCTATGCAAAACAAAGAACTCTCTCACCCGAAAAAAAAAATTGGACATTAAGGCTGATTACGCCCAGCTCCCACAGTCCAGCCTCTGGCCGATCTCCAAAATTCCTTGCCCCAGCCGTTTAAGAGATAACTACTCTGAACAACCTTGGAGAAGAACAGGCCCCCTTAAGACAGTAGCTTTCCACATACGTGCCTATATATACTTACGCTTTTCTTGGGTTAGTGCAGCAGCTCACTAATCTGACTGCTGCGCATTCTCGCCTCATTAAATGTGATCTGTTCCTGTAAAGTGCCCGTCTTGTTCTTTCTCTGAACCTCACCTTCTCTAACTCCCTTACCCTACATTTTATTTCTGTTTTTGTTCTAGTACTGAACTGTCTTGATGATGGTGGCTTTGCAGTACAGTCTTAAGTCTGGAGGATTGATTCCTCCAGCTCCATTCTTCTTTCTCAAGATTGCTTTGGCTATTCAGTGTCTTTTGAGACAGCCCCTCTTTCTAGCATTGCTATATGTTTATTGGGCACTAAGTGTATAGCCAAGAGAGAGACATCAAAAGACCAGTATTGTGATAGTGAGGTTGAACAATCTTTGGCCCTGGCAGCAAGTCCAACAGTTATTTGTTTAGATGAGTTTTATCATTTTGAAGAGGTGGAAGACTGGTTTTAAAACTTCCTAGAGAGCAAGGTGGGTGATGATCAAGTCAAGCTTAACTGGGTTCTATGCAACGTGAAAAGGCTAAGATATAGGTTGCTAGCACCACCAGAGAGCTGGAGCATCTACGATTCAATTATTGCCCAAACAAAAGGAGAGCTTCAGAGAGTAATACATCCTTCTTATTTGCCAAAGTACCTTTCCCTTTTGACTGACAACCAAGACCATATTTCTGATTACAGTAGCCTACTCTGACAGAGACAGGGAAGAGGTGGTATCTGTGTGTGTGTGTGTGCACCCATGATAAGTATTTAAAATATGCCTAGTGCACTGATCCAGCCTTCTCTAAATGTTTGGTCATGTCTCTCCAAAGGTTTGATCATGAACCTCTAATATTTGTATATTTATAAATATACTATATTATAAATGTATTTCTAAATTACAAACATACTAGATATTTTTAGTATATGTTTTCTAATATAAACAAAAAATAGAAATGTTTAAAGGATGGGTTAAAAAGTCAACAAAAACAGAAGTTCTGGTATTTTTCTTCTCATGTCCAAGTGGCTCATTCTGTGTACATACTTGGGTGCACTCCTCCTCTCTGGGGCCTGCTGCCCTGGAACACTAAAACATCTTAGACTCAGCCTGCAATTGCAAAGGCAATTCTTAGTACCCGAGGGTTAATAGGAAGTTTTGTGTCCTGTCTTGAGCAAAGTGTACTCATGACTTCGCACTTCCCTTATGTAGCTGATTCTAGTGCTGTTTTGTGATAATCAAGGTGGCTTTGTGAATGCAGACTCTCACATCTCTTGTAATTCCTAAGCCTTTGCAATAATTGTGGGAAGATTCAGATTCATGGAATTGTAGCCCGAGACAAACATTCTTCTTTTTTTCTCCACTCCCCCCTTTCCTTTGATAGTGATAAAACTTCCAAGGCAGTTGTTTCTCCCTGCTTCCCCCC
Organism: Bos indicus x Bos taurus; assembly: GCF_003369695.1. Lineage (NCBI taxonomy): Eukaryota > Metazoa > Chordata > Mammalia > Artiodactyla > Bovidae > Bos > Bos indicus x Bos taurus. Next base: position 86,365,033 of record NC_040085.1, on the reverse strand, counting down.
CAACTCACTCCTTTTTTTGCTTAAGGACTCTGAAATAATGATAATATTTACATATTTTTATCATGATTGCTAACATTTATTGTGCTGTGGACTAGTTAAATTCACTGTCCTTAATTGATCTCATTTACCCTCACAACACTACACAGTGGGTACTGTTAATTCCCTTGAAGAGTTGATAAACATGAGGCTTAGAGAAGGTTCAGTAACATGCCCAAGATTGCAGTTTTCCAAAGCAAGGCCATGTCAGTCTGACATCAAAGTCCTTTACCTTCTCTGCAGGGTCACAGATTAAGTGGTGAGGATGAGCATGGGGCCAGGAACTCAAGCCAGCATTAGTATAAACCACCCTGAAGCTATGTTTTCTATTATAGACCTTGTGTCCACCCAGGGGACCCTGCTGTTCATATGCTGGATGAAGAGGGTACTGGGGCCAGCCAGGAAAAACGCTGAGTGTGGGTGCAAATCATCTGGAGGAGCTTTACACTCCATTTGCCTTTGAGGTCTTCCAAAAAGCTTGACAGGTCCGAGAGTACAAATAGATCTCTACCTGCTAGAATAAATCTATTGGCATGGTAGGAATTAGTTGTTTGTTGTTTTTCTAACAGATTATTTTAATTTAGGAGCTTTCCTGGCAGCTCAGTAAAGAAGCTGCCTGCAATGCAGGAGACCCAGGTTCAATCCCTGGGTCAGGAAGATGTCCTGGAGAAGGAAATGGCAACCCATTCCACTATTCTTGCTGGGAGAACCCCATGGACAGAGGAGCCTGGCGGGCTACAGTTCATGGGGTCACACCAGTCAGACACGACGTAGTGGCTAAACCACCGTTTTAACTTATGTTTACAGCTCAAACTACTACACAATTGCACTCATCTCACACACTAGTAAAGTAAAGCTCAAAATTCTCCAAGCCAGGCTTCAGCAATATGTGAACCGTGAACTTCCTGATATTCAAGCTGGTTTTAGAAAAGGCAGAGGAACCAGAGATCAAATTGCCAACAACCGCTGGATCATGGAAAAAGCAAGAGAGTTCCAGAAAAACATCTATCTCTGCTTTATTGACTACGCCAAAGCCTTTGACTGTGTGGATCACAATAAACTGTGGAGAATTCTGAAAGAGATGGGAATACCAGACCACCTGATCTCTCTCTTGAGAAATCTGTATGCAGGTCAGGAAGCAACAGTTAGAACTGGACATGGAAAAACAGACTGGTTCCAAATAGGAAAAGAAGTATGTCAAGGCTATATATTGTCAGCCTGCTTATTTAACTTATATGCAGAGTACATCATGAGAAATGCTGGACTGGAAGAAACACAAGCTGGAATCAAGATTGCCGGGAGAAATATCAATAACCTCAGATATGCAGATGACACCACCCTTATGGCAGAAAGTGAAGAGGAACTCAAAAGCCTCTTGATGAAAGTGAAAGTGGAGAGTGAAAAAGTTGGCTTAAAGCTCAACATTCAGAAAATGAAGATCATGGCATCCTGTCCCATCACTTCATGGGAAATAGATGGGGAAACGGTGGAAACAGTGTCAGACTTTATTTTTCTGGCCTCCAAAATCCCTGCAGATGGTGATTGCAGCCATGAAATTAAAAGATGCTTACTCCTTGGAAGGAAAGTTATGACCAACCTAGATAGCATGTTCAAAAGCAGAGACATTACTTTGCCAACAAAGGTTCGTCTAGTCAAGGCTATGGTTTTTTCTGTGGTCATGTATGGATGTGAGAGTTGGATTGTGAAGAAGGCTGAGTGCCGAAGAATTGATGCTTTTGAACTGTGGTGTTGGAGAAGACTCTTGAGAGTCCCTTGGACTGCATGGAGATCCAACCAGTCCATTCTGAAGGAGATCAGCCCTGGGATTTCTTTGGAAGGAATGATGCTGAAGCTGAAACTCCAGTACTTTGGCCAGCTTATGTGAAGAGTTGACTCATTGGAAAAGACTCTGATGCTGGAAGGGATTGGGGGCAGGAGGAGAAGGGGATGACAGAGGATGAGATGGCTGGATGGCATCACTGACTCGATGGACGAGAGTCTGGGTGAATTCCGGGAGTTGGTGATGGACAGGGAGGCCCGGAGTGCTGCGATTCATGGGGTTGCAAAGAGTCGGACATGACTGAGCAACTGAACTGAACTGAACTTACAGTTTATAAGTCGCACCTACCACCAGTCTGTAAGAATGTCTCCTTTGATCTTGCTGACTAAAAGGGAGCTGGACAAGTACTGAAATGAAATCAAACTATTCCAAATTCAGTTGAAAAGAAGTGACTTGCTGCAGATAGGAGCTGTTTGGTTATTTTGTTGTTGTTGCCTTTGCTGGAAAATTTACATTGAGAGCAATGAGCTTTGGGTAATATTGGTGCAAGGGGATCATTTGTACAGATCCTTCCAGCTTGCAGGGATTGCCCCTCACCTTGCCATAAGTGACATTAGTCCAGCTGATTTATACCCCCCATCCCCAACAGAACTCTTGAATTCCTTCCAGAAGCGGCCTTATAGTGTGGCAATGTTGTAAAATGGAAGATAGGCTTGATACAGACTCAATCAGAACGCCGGCTCCTCTCATTCCCAGGAAATACAGTGTACACGAGCATACAGAATCATGCTTGAGAGGCCCCAGCTCTGTTTCTCTACCCCCTGACCAAATTTACAGTGTCCCCTGTGGAGAAGTAGCACTTCCCATCACTGAGGTTCAGAATGATCAGACGTTGAACCTGGTCTGCAGTAGAACAGCTCTGGAACTCTTTCAGGACCGGGAAGGGAAAGAGGGCATGACTAGGTGTACTCACAGTGTATAAACTCATCATGGTTGGACACTTACAAGCAGATGAGACTCCCGTGCTCCACCCCCAGAATAAGTAGGAAAGGGTCCATGCTCATGGTGCAGGTGCTCCATGTCCCAGACCGTGGAAGTCAGGGTTAGAAATATTATATTAAAGAAGATGATGAGTCCCAGCTCTGTAGGGGCACAGACTGAGTGGCGGGACATTTGTTGTTGTTCAATTGCTCAGTCGTGTCCGACTCTTTGCGACCCCATGGACTGCAGCACGCCAGTCTCCTCTGTCCTTCAGTGTCTCCTGGAATTTGGCTCAAATTCATGTCCATTGAGTCGGTGATACTACCCCACCATCTCATCCTTTACTGCCTCTTTTCTCCTCCTGCCCTCAATCTTTCCCAGCATCAGGGTCTTTTCCCATGCGTCAGCTCTTCACATCAGGTGGCCAAAGTATTGGAGCTTCAGTTTCAACATCAGTCATTCCAGTGAATATTCAAGGTTGATTTCCTTTAGAATTGACTGGTTGGATCTCCTTGCAGTCCAACGGACTCTCAAGAGTCTTCTCCAACAGCACGGTTCAAAAGCATCAATTCTTTGGCACTCAGCTTTCCTTATAGTCCAACTCTCACATCCATACATGACTACTGGCAAAACCATAGCCTTGACTGGATGGACCTTTGATGGCAAAGTGATGTCTCTGCTCTTTTTTAACATGATGTCTAGGTTGATCAGAGCTTTTCTTCTAGGGAGCAAGTGTTTTATGTTAATAATTTCATGGCTGCAGTCACCGTCCACAATGATTTTGGTGATTTGCCAAAGTCACTGCTGCAAGACATCAGTAGCAGTTAAAAGTAGATTCGTGTACTGAAGGAAGTGGACAGGGAAGTGTCAGAGCCATTTAGTGAGACTGAAGCCTCTTTGTTAATTCCATCTGGCCACTTTGACATCCTCTGTTTTCTGTTACTAGCATGACCAGCAGGATAAATCAAGCCCTTATCTTTGGGTGCTCCCTCAGTTTAATTCGGTCACTCAGTCATGTCTGACTCTTTGCGACCCCAGGGACTGCAGCACGCCAGGTCACTGTCCATCACCAACTCCTGGATTTTACCCAAACTCATGTGCATCAGTCTGTGATGCCATCCAACCATCTCATCCTCTGTCGTCCCCTTCTCCTCCCGCCTTCAATCTTTAGCAGCATCAGGGTCTTTTCCAATGAGTCAGCTCTTCGAATCAGGTGGCCAAATAATTAGAGTTTCAGCTTCAACATCAGTCCTTCCAATGAACACCCAGGACTGATCTCCTTTAGGATGGACTGGTTGGATCTCCTTGCAGTCCAAGGGACTCTCAAGAGTCTTCTCCAACACCAGAGTTCAAAAGCATCAATTCTTTGGCGCTCAGCTGTCTTTGGGTGCTCCCTAATTCTTTACAGATCTGGACCTTCTCCGTTTCTCAGTGTTGCAGTAAGACATGGTAAATGTGGTGAGGTGTGTCATTACCTTCATCAGAAGAAGTTCCAGGATTGGGGGAGCAACCTACAAAACCTGACACCTGGTTTTTACCTGTTCGTATAAGAGGGGTGAGGCTGTTAGACACTGAGATCTCTGACCAAATGTAACAGCAGGGTTCAGTCCCTTTTAACACTGCTTTAGGATGTCTAGATTTTCACTGAAGTCCGGACCTTGACTGCACCATTGCCCCCCTTGTGGGTTCAGTGGTCCCTTGGAGCTTATGAGCATCCTGGCTCGTGACTGGGGGGTGTCTTCACGTGGTGACCAGGTGAATCGTGTGTGAGGCTGTGGGGACACACACAGGTGAGACTCCCACGATGGCAACGGCGCAGGCAGTCCTGATGAGCGACCCGTCCTGAGCACACTGAGGGCGTGTGGGAACTTGCCCAGTGCCCCTCTAGGCAGTCCTGTCCCAGGTCCCCAGGCCTGGCACTGGCAGGGCAGAACTGTGCTCAAACCAGAGTCAGGATGGACACCTTCATTTCGCTTGCCCCGCCTATATGGTCTCCTTGACAGTAACACCAGGACGTTGCTCCTTTTCTTTTTAGCTCCTGAACCAGAAGAGCCCTTTCCACTACTTTGTCACATGGGAGATTGTGATGGGTCAGTAAGCAGAGAGCTTCACAGACTGTCCAAAAGGGCTCAGACCCTGGAAACTCCTCTCAGTTCGCTCCTCTTTGATGGGCTCTGAAAACAGTTTAAGATGGGAGAGAAATGCACTATGGCAATGGAAAAATAAGTAAAACACGGATTAGGTTAGGTCATCCGGTAGCACCACTAGTTAAGTCTCTGAGATGCCCTGATATTTAAAATGTTAAGAGACTAATTTATAAAATGGATTGCCAGTTTTTCAGTTTACTGTAGATACTGGAATCTAGCCCTGCTCCCCTGCCTGTGACCTCTGCTGGGGAACTGAAGTTGGCCCCTTCAGACAACAGCAAGGTGTTACAGTGGGATCTCTGCCCAGGTGGGTGTTGGGGACTAGAGCCTTCGTCTCAGACAACATGAGAAGCCGGCATCAGAGGGGCACATTAAGGCAGAGAACTGGTGAGCCAGTTGCGTTGGAAGTTTAGTTGTTAGAGGAAGAAGCCAAAAGCACGGATCCAAAGTGCTGAGTGTTGAAGATGCATGGGGAAATGGGTAATGGTAAAACCAGGAAATGTTTAGACATGCGTGCGTGCGTGGTCAGTCGTGTACAATGCTTCGCAACCCTGTAGACTGTAGCGCTCTAGGCTCCTCTGTTTATGGGATTATCCTGGCAAGAATACTGGAGTGGGCTGCCTTTGCCTGCTCTGGGGATCTTCTCGTCCCAGGGATTGAACCCTCATCTCCTGTGGCTCCTTAATTGGCAGGTGGGTTCTTTAGCCCTGAGCCACCTGGGAAGCCCAGATGTTTAGAACCAGATTTTAAAAATTTAGAACAGACTAGGTGAAGTGAAGTCGCTGAGTAATGTCCGACTCTTCGCAACCCCATGGACTGCAGCCTACCAGGCTCCTCCGTCCATGGGATTTTCCAGGCAAGAGTACTGGAGTGGAGTGATAGCACCTTCTCCAACAGACTAGGTAGGCACACCCAAAATACTGGGGATGTTCCTGGGCCATTCATCAAACTTAAAGTCTGATGCTTGCTTTTATGAGGGAAAAAAAGTGATGAAATATGTTAGCCCATCTTGATAAGCAGGGAGGGAGTTGGCCTGTGAGCTGGACCAGTCATTGGAAGGTGCTCAGTACTGCTTCTTAGTCCCTCTTCAGTTCAGTTCAGTTCAGTTCACTGAATAAAAACCAGAACCTAGTGTGAAGTGATAGAGATTCTGTCAAGTGGTGGTAAGTGGTAGTTTGATGAACTCACTTCTTCACTTTGATATATCTCTGACCAGCATCCAAACATCCCCTCTCCAGGACAATAAATGCTAAGAATGCTAAGGACAGATAAACAGACTCAGACCCTCTGACTCCCCTTTTTATCAGTGTATTGCGACGACTAAGCTTATTTTATCCAAGTTAAGAAGCTTCCCTGATAAGGTTTAAATGAATAACTCCTTTCTCTCACCCATACACCTTCACATATCAGGGGCTGACTTCATGCCGAAAGGCTTCCCTCTGGAAATGTCAGTCATTGTTTAACTTCTTTTCTCCCGCTGAACAGTGCTCCTAAAAAGTTGTGTGTCGAGATAACTCTTGCCAATCTCAAAGGTAAATTAACCAGATTTTAACTTAATGAACAAGCGTTAAGACAATACCAGAGTTACTGAATATTAAAATTAGGACTTGACTTTCAGTTTCATTTTAGGCAGTTGACTTAAACTCACTGAGTGTCAGCTTTCTCAACAAAATGAAGGAGTCAGGTTTTCTTATTTCTAAAATCCCTTCAAGTCAGAAAATTCTATGTTCCTCTTCTTGCTAGAATTGATGCTTTTGAACTCTGGTGCTGGAGAAGACTCTTGAGAGTCCCTTGGACAGGAGGGAAATCAAACCAGTCAGTCCTAAAGGAAGTCAACCCCGAATACTATGGGAAGGACTGATGCTGAAGCTGAAGCTCCAATACTTTGGGCACCTGATACAAACAGCTGACTCACTGGAAAAGACTCTGATCCTGGGAAAGATTGAAGGCAGAAGAAGAGGGTGACAGAGGATGAGATGGTTGGATGGTGTTACCAATTTAATGGACATGAACTTGGGCAAACTCTGGGAGATGGTGAGGGACAGTGAGGCCTGGCACGCCACAGTCCATGGGGTTGCAAAGAGTCAGACACGACTTGGCAGCTGAACACACACACAAATATTTAGGTGCCCACTGATAATCCAAGGCTGGTCATGCAGTACATGCTCTTGTGCAACAGTAACTGTTACTGCAGTAATGTTTGTTTTTGCCACTGCTCATAAATTCCAAGGGACAGCTCTCAATAAGTGTTTTGCACCTGTCATTGCATTTAATAAATTAGGTTAACAAATGGGGGAGGAAGATGGCAAGTCTCATCTGCTCTTTTCAAAAATATTATAGAAAATAAAATTATATAACCTTACATTTTTCCCCCACAGAGCTTACTTTTTCTGCAGTTTGGTGGTTTTGATTGCCATTGTAATCAATTAATTTAATCTTTGGGGAACTTAAAATCGATTGTGGACTAACATCAAAAGGGCCCACCATTTCTTTTTTGTTTATATTGGTAAAGGCACTAAGGAAGCTCTTCAGTTCACTTCAGGTCAGTCGCTCAGTCGTGTCTGACTCTTTGCGACCCCATGGACTGCAGCACACCAGGCCTCCCTGTCCATCACCAACTCCTGGAGTTTACTCAAACTCATGTCCATTGAGTCGGTGATGCCATCCAACCATCTCATACTCTATTGTCCCCTTCTGCTCCTGCCATCAATCTTTTCCAGCATCAGGGTCTTTTCCAATAAGTCAGTTCTTCACATCAGGTGGCCAAAATATTGGAGTTTCAGCTTCAGCATCAGTCCTTTCAATGAATATTCAGGACTGATTTCCTTTAGGATAGACTGGTTAGATCTCCTTGCAGTCCAAGGGACTCTCAAGAGTCTTCTCCAACAGCACAGTTCAAAAGCATGAATTCTTTGGCACTCAGCTTTCTTTATAGTCCAACTCGCACATCCACACATGACTACTGGAAAGGTACTGGAAATTATCCCTGTGATGTAGGATGAAAACCTAACCCTCATCCATGGCTTTTATTTAGCAGCAGCCCAACTCATAACACCTGTGGAGAAGGCAGTGGCAACCCACTCCAGTTCTTGCCTGGAGAATCCCAATGGACAGAGGAGCCTGGAAGGCTACAGTCCATGGGGTCACAAGAGTTGGACACGATTTGGCTACTAAACCACCACCAACAACTCATAATACTAAAAGTAATTTGGAGGTAGCGAGTGGAAGAGAGAGTAAGTAAAATGAAGCTGGATTTTGGTTATATTTTAATAAGTCAGTAAAACAGAATTGTGGATGATAGTGTTGTTCTGAAGAGATTTCATTTTGCTTGTTTCTTAGTGGAGAAATTTGCCAGACTTTCCCTTCCCCCGATTGTTTCCAATACCAGCCACACCAGTCACAAGTGTCTTAGGAAAGATCTAACTGTGGCTTTATCAACACAGACTACAGCAAAGCTCTTGGTTTTCTTTCGCTAAGGTTAGTTAGTGGGAGGCATAAAGATACATTTTGACCTTTTGGTATTTCTTTATTTTGTAAGCAATACAGCATTTTTGAAAGACAAAAAGACTACAGATTTAGAATTTCAAAAATCACTTCTTACCCCACATATTTGTTTTCACATCAAAAAGCTTTTTAATGTGTTTATATACTTTATATCATGAGTATATATCATTCTAGCAGCAGCAACAACAGTAGGTATAGCAGCCAATGTCTAATGAACACTTAATGTTTGCCAAACACAATTCTAACATCTGGATTAATTTTTCCGAGCAACACTGTTAGGTGGGATTTAATATTTTTCTAGTTTCATTGATGGGAAAGCGGAGACACAGAAGTTAAAACAACTTGCCCGAAGCCATATAGCTAATAAGCTATATGGCTTATATATGGATATGGAATTGAAACCCAGGCAGTCTGACTCCACATTGTGGGCTCTTGTTATTTACTCAATAATATAGATATCATGATCAGCTTCCATGTGAGTTAACATCATCAACAGCGTCATCATGACTGATGGGATTCCAGTTTAAGGATATAACAGTGGATATAACCAGTCTCCTATTAGTGGATATTTAGAAAGTGAAAGTGTTCTTTAACTCATTCGTATCCGACTCTTTGTGACCCCATGGACTGTAACCCTCCAGGCTTCTCTGTCCATGGGATTCTCCAGGTAAGAATACTGGAGTGGGTAGCTGTTCCCTTCTCCAGGGGATCTTCCCGACCAGGGAAGAGAACTCGGTGTTAATATGGGAGAGTTTTAAAAATAGTATTTGGCAGTCCTTAGGTTCACTTCAAGAAATGCTTTATTTTCATATGAAAATATGAACCACCATGACCCTCTGTGAACTATGAACCAATTTTGTTTTTCATCTAGAAAAATGCTTTTATTATTTTTTCCTTATAAATGATTTTGTAGAAAACCAAATTCTCATTTTCAGAAATTTGACCTATTACACTACCACCATCCCCAAAGATGGATTTTTAAAACAGTTTGTAATCATGGAAGATGAAGATGCCAAAGAAGAGGTAGCTTTGTAACAGTCTTTTGATACTATTTAATGAATATAGAATCTCTAGAAATTGATCTAATTAAAAAGTTTGCCTCCAGATTTGAAGATGTGTGTGTGTTAGTTGCTCAGTTGTGTCTGACTCTTTGTGACCCCATGGACTGTAGCTCACCAGGCTCCTCTGTCCATGAAATTCTCCAGGCAAGAATACTGGAGTGGTTGCTATTTCCTTCTCCAGGGGATCTTCCCAACTCAGGGATCAAACCTGGGTCTCCCGCGTTGTCGGCAAATTCTTTACCGTCTGAGCCACCAGGGAAGCCCCAAATTTAAAGATAACTTCATTTAAATTGTATTCTGAGTCTGATGCTTCAAAACTGTCTAGAACTTGGTGTGATTTCAAGTAACTTGGCTTAAAATTCTAAGACTTACTGTAAGAAAGTTAAATTATCTTCAGTGGAGACAAAGGCCTTTTTTTCCTTTTTTTTTTTTTTTTCCAGTTTGGGAGAGGATAGTAAGTGCTATTCTGGGGACAAAATTCCCAACAGAAGAGAACCCTTTGGCAGCAAGAATAAACAGCTTTGGCTGAATCCACTCCAAGCGAAAAGGACTTAGGGTACATGTGAAGCTTGGGAGTAGTCCTGAGCTCCAAGGCAGAAAGGATATCCCTGGTACAAGGAGTGAGTCAGCACCAGACTGTCTGAGTGAAAATACTGTCCACAAAAGCTCCATCGAGCTGCTTCATTAGAAAGTGATACATTTTGTGATACATCTCCTTCCCTAGGGAGGTTCACTTACTGTTTCAAGGAAGTGATTATATTTTACTTAGGGCTACATTGTTCCCTTTAGCCCTCATTACAACCACCTCACTGTAATAATAATGATAACAATAGTAGTAGTAGTAGTAGTAGTAAAATATGTCCTACAAACCTTGATTGTTTTCTGATTCTTTTCCCTTCATTTTCCAGAAAATACATCACTTATACATCTACAAAAGTACACTAATCATTAATTTGAAGGGGAGCCTCCTCTTTAATTTTAAAATGCTTTGAAATTCTTTTGTGATGCTGTACATACAGAAAATACTTTTTGCTCATTTTATTTCTAGGGTGAGTGTGGGTGCGTATGTGTGTGCGCGCATGTATTCAGCTTACATTTTCAAACTGATGCTTTCAGTAGAGGTAATCACTATTTGTTTGAATAAATATACTTTGAAAGATGGATGACAGGTAGCCATCCCATCCACGTGTAATTACGTGTCGAATTATATGTCACACTGCTGATTTGGCGTGGCTGGGTATGATATTCATGAAGATTTAGCAGGATGGTAAGAAAACTCAACTGTTTGAATATTCATTTCTCTTTGCGTCCAAATGTCTGGAGGTGGAGACGGTGGGTGGGATGGAGATCCCGATACACATTTCTAAGGAGACAGAGAGAACACAACTGCTCCAGAGCAGAGTTTCTTCTCTCACTCATTCAGTCAAAAACCCTTTACTGAGCAATGGCTCTGTGCCAGACACTGATTTGTTTTCCTGGACATTCCTTCATCAGAATCCACTCCTGGCTTTGTAAAGGCCCCACACCCCTCTCCCTTCGCACAACCACAGCAGATGCACAGGGTCTTTACTGAAAAGGTGTGGATTTTTCCTGCCTTGAAACTCAACTTTGCAGCTCCTTCCTTGAAGGCTCTGCAAGAGTGGAGTTTTATTTATAATAGTCTTTGTTGTCCTTTATAAAATAAACCCCAAGATGGAAAAAATATTTTAGAGAAAAAAGAAGAGATTAATATCAAGAGCATTTTCTTATGTTTCTACGGACTTGTAAACATTTTAATGGCTGTGTGTTATTCCACTGTGTGCCTCAGTTTCCTAACATTCACCCCAAACTTGGTTCACAGTTTGGATTCATTTCCTTAGGGTAAGATTACTAAGTCATTGTAAGACCCTTAATACAAACGGCCAAACCATTTTCAGAGAATTTGTAGCAACTTATGGTCCCACTGAGGATCTATTTAGTGTTTATATTATAGCACCCTTACCCTCATCAAATACTAAAACTTGGAAAATCTTCACTTTATTTGGGGGGAATTTAATTTTCATTTTTCTTATTGCTAGTGAAACTGAACATTTCCCACGTAGTTATTAGACATTTTTGCTTTCTCTTTCCTGGGTTGTCTATCTGTCCTCTGCCTTTATTTCAAGTTTTTATATTTTCTTATTCACTTGTATATGAAACTTATTTCATATTAAGGATGTTAGCATTTTGTCTTTAGTATTTATTGATCACATTTGGGTAAAAATCCCTCCAATTACATTGTTCACAGTCGTATCATGACTTAGAGCATATGGCTTGTTTTGTTCAATGTGATCAGCTTTATATCATTTTATGTAAGAGGTGGTTTTGATTTTTAAAAATTAAGAGTACATACATTAGAGTCAAAAAGAAAAAAGAAACCTATTCCAGAAACTTCTATAAAATAAAGTAGAATGTATAAGAGTTAAATTGTGACGGACCTGGGTTCTCTCAGTGCTTCTGTATTGATGTTTGCATTCTTACTGCATTTAAGGTATGGCCCCCTAGTGGGCTTCTGTGGTGGCTCAGACAGTAAAAAATCTACCTGCAATGTGGGAGACCTGGGTTCGATCCCTGGGTTGGAAAGATCCCCTGGAGAAGGGAAAAGCTACCCACTCCAGTATTCTGGCCTGGAGAATTCCAAGGACTGTATAGTCTATGGCGTTGCAAAGAGTCGGACACGACTGAGCGACTTCTACTTTCTCTGGTGTGCTTACTACAAAACTGTAAGAGCTGTGCCAGACTAAACACTTGAGACAGGTAATGAACTGCTTAGGAATTTACTGGATTCCAGCTAAAATTCTAGCAAAACTCCCTCGTCCCCATACTCATAGAGGCCCTGAACAGCAGTCCCTCACATGTTCTCCTTTTCCTTTCAGACAATTCCTCCTCTCTTCAGGAGGATGAAGAGGTAGAGATGGAGGCCATCAGCTGGCAGGCCGGCAGCCCGGCCATGAACGGGCACCCCACCACACCAGTGACCTCTGCGCGTTTCCCCAGCTGGGTCACTTTTGATGACAATGAAGTCAGCGGCCCTTTGTCCCCCATCACGTCTCCTCTGAAGCCAGAAACACTGCCTCTCGCCTCTGTGACCCCAGATGGACCTTACAACTTAACAGGGTCATTTAAGAAGAGGGAACGGCCCAAGAGCTCTTTGATGAACTTCTCCAAAGTTCAGAAGCTAGACGTGTCCTCCGTAAGCCATCCGCCTGCCGTGCCAGAGGCTCCACCGTGGCGGGCCACCAATCCTTTTCTGAATGAGACGCTACAGGATGTACAGCCCTCCCCCATCAACCCTTTCCGGGCTTTCTTTGAGGAGCAGGAGAGGCGAGCCCAGAGCAGTTCTGTGTCCAGTACCCTAGGCAAGAGCCAGAGAGATTCCCTCATTGTCGTCTACCGGGACGCCATCAGTTTTGATGACTCGAGCCGAAACCAGTCACGCTCGGATGCTGTGGAAAAACTCAAGAGGCTCCAAATCGAGGATTCCGACCACTTGGGTGGTGTGACACTCCCTGATGATGACCCGGCCGCCTGGGCTGAACTGGATGCCCACCCAGCAGGCTCCGAGCAGTCCCCACCCAGGGACGGGTGGCCCATGATGCTTAGGATCCCCGAGAAGAAGAACATCATGTCCTCCAGGCACTGGGGACCCATCTACGTCAAACTGACGGACGGTGGTTACCTGCAGCTGTATTACGAGCAGGGCCTGGAGAGGCCATTCCGTGAGTTCAAGCTGGAGATGTACCATGAGATTTCTGAACCCCGGCTCCAAAACTACGACGAGAATGGTAGGATCCACAGCTTGCGGATAGACCGGGTCACCTACAAGGAGAAGAAGAAGTACCAGCCTAAACCCGCCGTGGCCCACTTGGCCGAGAGGGAGCAAGTCATCAAGCTGGGCACCACCAACTACGAGGACTTCCTGAGCTTCATCCGTGCGGTTCAGGACCGCCTCATGGAGCTGCCGGTGTTGTCAACGGAGCTGAGCACGGTCGGCCTGAACTACCTGGAAGAGGAGATGACGGTGGACGTCCAAGATGAATTCTCTGGCCTCGTGAGCAAGGGAGACAACCAGATCCTCCAGCACCGTGTCCTGACACGGATCCACGTGCTGAGCTTCCTCTCGGGCCTGGCCGAGTGCCGGCTGGGTCTCAACGACGTCCTGGTCAAAGGGAACGAGGTGGTGTCCCGCCAGGACATCGTGCCCACCACTACCACCAAGTGGATCCGGCTCCACGAGTGCCGCTTCCACGGCTGCGTGGATGAGGACGTGTTCCGCGGCTCGCGCGTCATCCTCTTCAACCCTCTGGACGCCTGCCGCTTCGAGCTCATGCGGTTCCGGACCGTGTTCGCTGAGAAGACCTTGCCCTTCACGCTCAGGACGGCGGCGAGCATCCACGGGGCGGAGGTGGAGGTGCAGAGCTGGCTGAGGATGTCGGCGGGCTTCTCCTCCAACTGGGACCCCCTCACCCAGGTCCCCTGCGAGAATGTGATGGTCCGCTACCCCGTGCCCAGCGAGTGGGTGAAAAACTTCCGCAGGGAAAGCGTCCTGGGGGAGAAGTCTCTGAAAGCCAAAGTGAACCGGGGGGCAAGTTTTGGCTCAGCCAGCATTTCCGGCTCTGAGCCGGTCATGAGAGTTACCCTGGGGACTGCCAAGTACGAGCACGCTTTCAATGCCATCGTGTGGAGGATAAACCGACTGCCCGACAAAAACTCAGGTAGGCAGAGCTCCATCTTCTTTGAGAGCTGCCACACCGGGCGAAAGAGCTGGGATCCAAGTGCCCGCTTTCTCTTCCCCTGCAGAGTGCTGGTTTTGTGCTATGTGAGGGGAATGGTAGTGGGCAGGGTCAGGGGAATGGACGGCCAGGAAGCACAAGTTATTTGAGTGAGGTTAAGTCACAAACCTGCATGACCCAGGTCACTCCATCTTTTTATTCCCCTACCTTCTTCACACTTCTTTCCTGAAACGATGCGTTATTCTTCTTAGCGGGGTTGCCAAGCACATTTCTAAGAAGCTTATGAATTTGTTTTCTGACTCAAAATTTTAGCTGGTGTTGGAAGCTATTTTTTTTTTTTTCAGACCCTAGAAGGCTTCTGGGTTTTGAAGAGACATCTGCATCCTGTTGTTGTTATTCAGTTGCTGAGTCATGTCCAGCTCTTTGCCTTCCCCCGGGCTGCTGCACGCCAGGTTTCCCTGCCTGGGTGCAGGTAAAAGGGCCAGGTGATGGCCAATCGTGTACAGTGTAGGCGGGGAGTTGGATTTATGATTCCAGCAATCCTGTGCAAGGCCCGTCAATCATAATGTCCCAAGCTTAGAGCTGGGATTTGGGCATGGGGAAGGGGCCTCCGGGGGCTTCCCTGGTGGCTCAGATGGTAAAGAAGTCTGCCTGCAATGGGGGAGACCTGGGTTCAATCCCTGGGTTGGGAAGATCCCCTGGAGAGGGGAATGGCTACCCACTTGAGTGTTCTTGCCTGGGAATGCCACGGATGGAGAAGGCTGGACGACAGTGCACGGGGTTGAAAGACTCGTCCACGACTGAGCGACTTTGAGAGAGAAAGGGAGAGAGAGAAGGGGCCTCTGATCAGACTGAAGACAGCCAGGACCTGAAGGTCCAGAAGGACTGGAACTCTGACAAAAAGTAAGGGAAGGAGTGTTTGATCAAAGGAGACAGCTCACCAGCCCTTGCTGGCCTACACAAGTGAGCAGGGGTGCTTGTCTGCCTGGGTGAGCCCAAAGGCAATGGCTTTCCTCTTGGATACGGTGAGATTTCGTGGAATGACAAAACTCGGGAGTGAGCAAACCAGCTTTAATAGTTTTATTTCTTAGAGTAAGTCTGGGTGATCCCAATGGCAGGCAATAAAACCCATGGTCCTTGAAACCACCTCTCATCTCTAATAAACAAAAGTGGGTATTGTGGCCAACAACAACAACAAATATTTGGGAAAACTGTTGGTTAAAGTTTCCCTTATGCAGATATTCTTTATTCCATTCTCCCTGTTAAATCCTAACAACATAATTAGAGTCTTCATTTTCCTGTTGGGAGTGTGGAGTGGCTGTGTTTTACCCTAGATGCCATATGACATGAAGCCAAGAGGCAATACGATCATGTCAGCTCCCCCAGCGAGACAGGCGGGGGACACACACCAGGGCTTTCTGTGTCCGACGCTTGGTGTAGTGGTGCAGACTGAAGGGACAATTGGGCTTCTGTGTTTGAGGCTGGACTGGACACCCTGTTGCTAAACGGGCAGGATTTTTAAAGCCTTCCTCTCGGCGCCTGCTCATTCACTTCTCTGAGGCCAGCACGGTATCACCTGGCTGACAGCACCGGGATTTCTGTCTTGGCCCATCTGAATTGATGGCAGAGAGAAGAGGCCCTCACCTCTCACCTCTCCTGTGGCACAGATGCCCCCTGAGAACAGAACCGAGGTCACAGAGGGGAAATCGCTGTTTAACCTGCTGGAGGGGTGACATCACAAAAAACAGGGCCTCTGGTTTCTGTTTACTGGGATTTTCAGCTCTGCAATTTAGTAAGCCTGGATTCAGGTCACTTCCTTATGAAATAACTGGGTTTTCAAGCTGGAAGGGACCTGGGGGATGACTTAGGCAAACCTCTTCCTTCCACAGACAAGAAAATTAAGGACCAGGAGTGACCTGACCCATCACATCCAGGGTCTTTTTTTATTCTCGATACCCTCGCTGCCTCTAGCTAGGTCATACAAAACAGACACAAACTTGAAGTAACTTCCATTATGAGCACAGGGATTTGCAGTTTCCTCACATACCTCCTTTGCTTCAAAGTTCCTTCTCTCAAATATTGAAAGGTACCACGTGAGGGGCTTTTTAAGCAGCAGAGACTGACTGGCTTCTTTCAGCAAAAAGAGAGAGACCGGAAGATACAGGTGGTCTCGGAGAACTAGAGGATCAAGCAGGCTTCAGAAAGGATAATTCTGGAAGGCAGGAGCCCTGGGAGGTGTCCTCAGGCAGCAGCCGTTGGGACAAACCACTGCAAGCCGTTTCGTGTCACTTCCCAAGGCTTGAAGGTCGTGACTGACATGACCACCAAGATGACACACAGTGGGCTGCTGCTGCTGCTGCTGCAGCTGAAGTTGCTTCAGTCATGTCCGACTCTGTGCGACCCTGTGGACAGCAGCCCACCAGGCTCCTTTGTCCACGGAATTCTCTAGGCAAGAGTACTGGAGTGGGTTGCCATTTCCTTCTCCCGAGATGCCGTGCTGGGGAAGAGTATTTCTCAGAGAGAGAGAAGAAAAAAAAACAAAAAGAAGATTGTTACCAGATTAAAAAAGGAGTAGATACAGGATAGGGAATACATCGTCCTCAAGCAACAGCAACTAGTCTCCTTAAGGCTTCCCACGGCAGGAAGTATTTAGCAGGCTCAAGGCCAGGTCAGTACAGCCTATATATCTCGTAGGTTATTTCCGGGTTACTGGCACCTTACTTGTGAACGATTGTTAAAATACACGACATGGCAAGAATATCTGGGGATGTTTCTCACTTAAACCTACCCCCGCCGCCTCCTCAATTACTGATTTGCTGTCATGGTTGTATGTTTTTAGAAGTGAAATCCCCCCCGCCCCGAGAACTTCTTATTTTACTTCGGCTAACAGTATATTTCTGTATCGGTTCAGGAAATTGATAGCACCCCATTTCTGGCAACTGGAAATGTACAGGATCTGAATTCTAGGCAGACTGCAGGGTCTTACCGTTGCTGGTGTTCTGAGCCCCCTGCCTTCCCCATCCGGGGCTCCACCCATGAACCCAGAGAGTTGGTGATGACCTATTAGTAACTGTCGCCTTTCTGAGCTCTTCTGTCTCAGTCTAGAGATAGCTTTGGGAAGGTGCCTTTGTAAGGCTATTATTTGTCAGAATCCTCACGTCTCTGCAGTGGAAGACGACTGAACCTCTGCCCGTGTATCCCACTTGCGGTGGCCCTGTAACCCTAGCTCCTGGAGACGGGATGGTCAGGCTGAGAGGCAGCTATGGCCAAGCCGGCATCCCAGGCCTTGCCAGCACCCCAAGCCTGCAGCCACAGCAGGGCAATCCCAACGAGCCAGCAAAAGGCTAACAAGCCCCCCACTAGATTCCTACATGGCTCCCGTCGGCGGGGCCCGTCCGCGTTCTCCCTCTCACTCTAACCCCAAGGGCGTTCCTGATTCCTAGAAGGCACTCAGAACAAGTTTTGTGCTTTCCCAGGCTGTCTGCCGGGGAACAAAACATTCTGTCCTGCACAGGTAGGTTTCTTTGCTGGAATTCCAGTTCTCGTTAGATCAGATAAAGAGAAAACAATTTCAGTAGGGCTCCCCTTCCATGAGAAATAGCAGGCTGAATTTTAATGTTAAATTTTCTCAACGTCATTGAATAAGATGACATAATCTGTGAGCTAATTAGTACATTACTGTGAATTAAACTATCACTTCAGTTCAATTCAGTCGCTCAGTCTTGTCCAACTCTTTGCGACTCCATGGACTGCAGCATGCCAAGCCTCCCTGTCCATTGCCAACTCCTGGAGTTTACTCAAACTCATGTCCATTGAGTCGGTGATGCCATCCAACCATCTCATCCTCTGTCGAACCCTTCTACCCCTGCCTTCAGTTTTTCCCAGCATCAGGGTCTTTTCCAATGAGTCAATGAATTCAATTTTAATTTAATTCCAATGAATTAAACTATACTAGCTTTCAAAATTGCACTTCCCTATCTGTTGGGCTCCCCAGATGGATTAGTGGTGAAGAATCTACCTGCTTCAGCCATTAAAAAGAATACATTTGAATCAGTTCTAATGAGGTGGATGAAACTGGAGCCTATTATACAGAGTGAAGTAAGCCAGAAAGAAAAACACAAATATAATATACTAGTGCATATATATGGAATTTAGAAAGATGGTAACGATAACCCTATATGTGAGACAGCAAAAGAGACACAGTTGTACAGAAGTCTTTTGGACTCTGTGGGAGAGGGCGAGGGTGGGATGATTTAGGAGAATAGCATTGAAACATGTATAATATCATATGTGAAACGAATCACCAGACCAGGCTTGATGCATGATACAAGATGCTCGGGGCTGGTGCACTGGGATGATCCAGAGGGATGGTATGGGGAGGGAGGTGGGAGAGTGGTTCAGGATGGGTTACACGTGTACACCTGTGGCAGATTCATGTTGATGTATGGCAAAAGCAATACAATATTGTAAAGTAATTAGCCTCCAATTAAAATAGATAAATTTATATTAAAAAAAAAAAAAGAATCTACCTGCCAATGCAGGAGATGCAAGAGACGCAGGTTTGATCCCTGGGTCAGAAAAAATCCCCTGGAGTAAGAAATGACAATCCACTCTAGTGAAAGTGAAAGTTTAAGCCACTCAGTCATGTCCGATGCTTTGCGACCCCGTGGACTATAGCTCGCCAGGTTCCTCTGTCCATGTAATTCTCCAGGCAAGGATGCTGGAGTGGGTTGCCATTTCCTTCTCCAGGGGATCTTTCAGACCTAGGAATCGAACCTGGGTCTCCCACATTGCAGGCAGATTCTTTACTGGCTGAGCCACCAGGGAAGCCCACCTGCTCCAGTATTTTTGCCTGAAAACTTGCCTGGCCAGAGGAGCCTGGTAGGCTAGAGACTGAGGAGCCTGCTGGTCAGAGTCAGACACAGCTGAGCACACAGCATGTCTGTCCACGAGCCCCAGCATCCATTGGTTGATGCTAGAATTCAAGAAAGACTGTTGTTTTCATAGAATTTGCTGTGAATACTCATTGGTGGGGTGAGAAGAGGAGGGTCAGTTTTGTGGAAAGTTATGATTTTCAATGTTCCAACAATATGTAAATAAGGGCAATGAGATAAAACTGTTGTTGAGGTTGCTATTGAATTAAGAAACTCCTCTGTCTACTTTGTAATGAATCCTGAAAGATGATGCTGTGAAAGTGCTGCACTCAATATGCCAGCAAATTTGGAAAACTCAGCAGTGGCCACGGGACTGGAAAAGGTCAGTTTTCATTCCAATCCCAAAGAAAGGCAATGCCAAAGAATGCTCAAACTACTGCACAGTTGCCCTCATCTCACACGCTAGTAAAGTAATGCTCAAAATTCTCCAAGCCAGGCTTCAGCAATATGTGAACTGTGAACTTCCTGATGTTCAAGCTGGTTTTAGAAAAGGCAGAGGAACCAGAGATCAAATTGCCAACATCCACTGGATCATGGAAAAAGCAAGAGAGTTCCAGAAAAACATCTATTTCTGCTTTATTGACTATGCCAAAGCCTTTGACTGTGTGGATCACAATAAACTGTGGAGAATTCTGAAAGAGATGGGAATACCAGACCACCTGACCTGCCTCTTGAGAAATTTGTATTCAGGTCAGGAAGCAACAGTTAGAACTGGACATGGAACAACAGACTGGTTCCAAATAGGAAAAGGAGTTCGTCAAGGCTGTATATTGTCACCCTGTTTATTTAACTTATATGCAGAGTACATCATGAGAAACGCTGGACTGGAAGAAACGCAAGCTGGAATCAAGATTGCCGGGAGAAATATCAATAGGCTCAGATATGCAGATGACACCACCCTTATGGCAGAAAGTGAAGAGGAACTCAAAAGCCTCTTGATGAAAGTGAAAGTGGAGAATGAAAAAGTTGGCTTAAAGCTCAACATTCAGAAAACAAAGATCATGGCATCCGGTCCCACCACTTCATGGGAAATAGATGGGGAAACAATGGAAACAGTGTCAGACTTTATTTTTCTGGGCTCCAAAATCACTGCAGATGGTGACTGCAGCCATGAAATTAAAAGATGCTTACTCCTCGGAAGGAAAGTTATGACCAACCTAGATAGCATATTCAAAAGCAGAGTTATTACTTTGCCAACAAAGGTTCGTCTAGTCAAGGCTATGGTTTTTCCTGTGGTCATGTATGGATGTGAGAGTTGGACTGTGAAGAAGGCTGAGTGCCGAAGAATTGATGCTTTTGGACTGTGGTGTTGGAAAAGACTCTTGAGAGTTCCTTGGACTGCAAGGAGATCCAACCAGTCCATTCTGAAGGAGATCAGCCCTGGGATTTCTTTGGAAGGAATGATGCTAAAGCTGAAACTCCAGTACTTGGCCACCTCATGCAAAGAGTTGACTCATTGGAAAAGACTCTGATGCTGGAAGGGATTGGGGGCAGGAGGAGAAGGGGATGACAGAGGATGAGATGGCTGGATGGCATCACTGACTCGATGGACGTGAGTCTGAGTGAACTCCGGGAGTTGGTGATGGACAGGGAGGCCTGGCGTGCTGCGATTCATGGGGTCGCAAAGAGTCGGACACGACTGAGCAACTGATCTGATCTGATCTGATCTGAATAGCAATATATTGAGAGGAGTCTAGGACATAATTTGGAGGCACTTAGATATGAATTTTATTCCCAGTTCTACAGTTTAATGGCTGTGACCTCAGTCAATTTACTTAAACCTTTCAGAGAAATCTCAGTTTCCTGTTTTATAAAACAGCGTTATTAATACCCTTATTATTTCATTAATATTATTATTTCATTAATAAGAATGAAATTGGATAATGCTTTTAAGTGTTTAGCACAGTCTGTGGCCTATAATAAAAGTTCAGTAAGTGATGGCTGTATAATGACATCTGTGGTTACACAGTTTAAAAAAAGCTGAATCAATTCATTTTAAAATAATGTAATTTTTACTACTACATGTATCTTAAATTCCTTTCCGAAAAAACTGCAATCTTTTTCTTAAGTATTGCTTTTTAGAAAGAACCACTGAAATGTGTTACATTTGTGAAACAGAGCAAAACAAATACTTCACTCCGTAATGTTTTCCTTGGAGAGCGGGTGTGTATGTCCTCACTCTCCGAGATTAAAAAGTCCTGCCCAGACCAATAGAGGAAACTGGAATTGTTTATTTGGGGAAACTCAGATAACCAAGGGCTGTTTCAGTTACATCATGAAGTCAGAGGCACACTGTTTATCCCTAGTGAGTTGCTTTACGGGGTCCTTAAGGCTTTTTCTCCACCCCTGTCACCCTGCAAACCTGGTACCGAGGTCTGAGGACTGTGAGGCTGTCACAGAGACAAATTGGTTAAGAGCGTCTGGGAGGCGGACCGCTGGGTCCAGTTTTCTTGGCTCTGCCACTTGCTAGCTATGATCCTGGGCGGCCAAGCTCACCTCCCGAAGCCTTAGTTCCTCATCTGTACAAACAAAGCACAGCCTCAGAGGACGGTTGTGATGATGCAGTGAGAGAATCTGCAGCAAACTCTTTGCTCACAACCTGGCTCAGGGTTCTCAGAAAATGCCTCCTGCCGCATCTGACCAGTGGCGGCGGCGACACGTCCGTGGCGAGGCAGGGAACTCAGCTCTGGCTCTTCTGCCTCAAATAATCTGGTAACAATCTTCAGATGAAAATCAGACCATAAGTTTGCCTTCCTGATACGGCAGAACCAGCCACAGATTTACAGAGTTAAATAGCAGTAAGGGCCGATGCCTGGCCTTGTTCAGCTCACCCTTTCCCACCAACCCCCAACTCTGCACTTCATCCTTCAGGAAGAAGCCTGGAGAGAACAAAGGATTTGGGTGTGTGGTCCTCACACTTAGAAGAGTTGCAAGTCAAATCCAGGACTAACAGGTCCTGGCTGTTAGTCTTGTGTTCGCTCGGGTGTTCCATGGGCGTGACTGCATGCTCAGTCGTGTCCGATTCATTGGGACCCCATGGACTGTAGCCCACCGGGCTCCTCTGTCCACAGGGTTTCCCAGGCACGACTGCTGGAGTGGGTTGCCATTTCCTCCTCCAGGGGATCTTCGTGGCCCAGGGATGGAACCCGGGTCTCCTGTATTGGCAGATTCTTGACCACTGGGAAAGATGTCTTCCTAGGGAGACAGCTGGGAAACCATGCTTCCCTAATGCTTATGTGCAGTTTCTAAGGGCTTTGTTGTTTACATATTTCATTCACCTGGAAAACATGCCAAAAGCATTTAAAAAAAAAATATGAACGGCTATGAAGACAATTCAATTCAGCTTTCAAGAGAAATTGATGATTTTGCTCCAGGTGGCTGTCTTGGATGTTTTATTAGGTGCTAAGTGCTGATCTCTTTTATTCCTTTCTGCCAATCTACAATCTCTGTTTCTTGGTATTTGTGCTGTGTTCACGTGGCACTCTGACCTGAGCAGGCGGAGTGAGCCTCATTTCCCAGGTCCCGCGTTTTATTGCTAGGATACCAGGCTACCAAAATGAGACAGTGTTACATCCAACGGTCTGAGGCATATACACGCAGTGTGGTTTCTGCCGAGGCCAGTCCTCTGCTCAGCGTTGGACCCTCTGAAAGGCTGCCAGGCCTCCTTTGTTTGTTGCTCAGGCTCTCCTTCCATTTCTTCACCAAAGAACCCGAACCCTAGATTCTTTGTTTTTCTTTTATAGCTTCTGGTCACCCACACTGTTTCTTCTGCCACCTTGAACTCGGCTCGGACCGGGAAGTGCCTTCCAGATTTGCCAATCATGTGAACGTCGAGTTCAGCATGCCTACAACGTCTGCCTCCAAAGCTGCTGTGAGATCCATCTCTGTGGAAGACAAGACGGACGTCAGGAAGTGGGTCAATTATTCCGCACACTACAGCTACAAGGTAGCCTCGGGGGGCATCTGGCTAATGCTTCCAAGTCTGTCTATTTACCCGCAAACGCTCCCTGCTCCCATTCCTTTTAGCAGTGCCCGCCCGGGGTGCAGACGGGCGCTCCGGCCACCGTGGAGGTGGCCCACCGTGCATAGCTGGGCTTGAGTCTGCTCCGAGCTAAATGAATAATCCCGCTCGTGGGCAACAGAAAGGCTGGAAAGAGAAATAGAGGCTAATGAAAGGGGAGGATATAATGTCTGAGTTGTCATGAACAACAACAAAAGAGTCATGGGGTAAGGGGATTATTATTACTCTTTTATCATATAATTTATGGGCAGTGGAGTGGGCTTGGAAGTGCAGGCAGGCTCAGGAAAATGCTAACTCTAAGCATATATTTCAGCTGCAGATGTTGATGAAGTGGATCTGAGTGACATTAAGACACATCTGACCTGGTCACTGGGCTGTAACAGAGCAATCTCAAAAGCCAAGCAAACCTTTATAGTAGTAACAGGATCAGGGCTGCATAGGGGGCCGTGAAGCTGGAGAGTTCTGACATAAAGAGTGATTATATCCTGGGGAGTTAAGAGATTCAGTAGGAAGAGATTCTAGTGGTAAAGAACCCGTCTGCCAATGCAAGAGACATCGAGGTGCGGGTTCCATCCCTGGGTTGGGAAGGTCCCTTGGAGGAGGGCATGGCCACCCACTCCAGGATTCTTCCCTGGAGAATCCCATGGACAGAGGAACCTGGCGGGCTAAGGCCCGTAAAGTTGCAAAGAGTCGGACACGACTGAAGCAACTGAGTACACACACGGGAGATTAAATGCCAAAGGGGATGGAAAATGGGGAGGGGGGGACACACTGAAGAAGGATTTGGCAAAGTGGTTTAATAATTTTCTATTCATAATAACATGCTTAGATTTATACCATCGTTTAATTGTTCTTTAAATGTTTCCTTAGTTGTGTGATCCAAAACATTCAACTACTGAAAAGAACAAATACTCCATCTTGTGGCCAGAAAAAAAAAAAAAACAACTCAGCACTTCAAACATGACCATAGTCAGCTGTTTTGTCTTGAATTCTTTCCCTCATTATTATAAATATCGGTATTGAGGGAAGCAGCTTTCATTATGAAGCTCCGTAACGCAAAAGATTCCCTGCCTGACTTCTCAAAAGGCTTCGGTTGAGCTGTGTCACTCTCAAGACAAGATTAATTGATTAGTCCCTTTATAATTAACAGCTATAGTATTCTGCAAAAGATACAGGCAGAACTGTAAATACTATTGGACACTTTTTTTTTTTTTTGGCTGTGCCGCATGGCAGGTAAGATTTTAGTTCACTGACCAGGGATCGAACCTGTGCCCCTTGCAGTGGAAGTGCAGAGTCCTGACCTTTGGACTGCCAGGGAATTCTCCGCAGACTGTTTAAAGGGACAAAGTCATAGAGAGTGTAAACAGCCAACTGCAAAGAAATCCATTCATTTGATAAACCTTTGTGTATGCCTGTATTATTGGGGTTTAACAGTTAAAAAGGGCCTGCCCTGTCTTACAGAGCCTGTGGTGTGGTGGGGCTGGGCAAGTGTACTGGGTGCAGGGGAAGTATACCCAGGGGGGCACCTGATTCTACCTGGGGAGTCAAGAATAGCTTTACAGGAGACTCTGAGCAACTGTGCAAGGCAAAGAAGGATTTCCCAGGTGGACTGAGAGGGAGAGCAATTCCAGACCAAGCTAAGGGCATGTGCACATTCAAAGCCATGATGTACACAGGCCCAGTAGCTTGGTGTGGCTAAACCCCAGAACATTAACCAAACTATAAGGACGACTCTCAAAGAACCTAGTGAGGTTTTTCTCTTTTGGTTAGTTGTTGGGATGCTTTCCTGATATTTCTTTCTGATTATTTCTCTCCGATGTTTATTCCTTGACAGGTGGAAATTGAGCAAAAAAAGAGTTTGAAGCTGGACTTGGAAGGAGACGACATGGAAAATCCCAAGGAGTGCGGGGTCCAGTGATGAGGCTGTCTTGCAGGGGTTCCTGACCCAAGCGGCCCGATAGGATGTCTTCCTGAATAGCTGAAATTCAAGTCAGTACCTAGAATGGCTCCTCCCTGTGGGGAACAGGGTATGGAGCGTCCTGTTTGCAGTTACCTGTATTCTAACAGGAACCCTAAGGTGGCTGCCTGAGAGAGGCTCTGACTATGCTTGAGGCTCTCAGGTCCCCTGGCCTGTGGAGCTTACCGTATAATTAAGCCTCGTCTCCACTCTTGCTTATCTCACGGCTCTTGCGTGTGGCTTGTCGTGACTGATAATAGTCAGGAAAAGACCCCCCCCACCCCCGCCGCCCCCTACAGCATTGGTGCAATTCCTTCCTGATGTTCATCTGTCAATCAATTTCTGGAAAACAGTTTCTTGAGAAGTTAATTAACCAAGACTCCACCTCCATCATTCCCTCTAGAGAAAAAATGACAAAAGGTACAAAACCAATTTCTTCTCTGGGTCTGCTAGACCTTTCATGGGTGTCTCCGTGCTTCAAACGTTAGCACTATGCAAGAAGGACGTTTCTGAAATGTTTTCTTCCGGGTTCGAGATTGAAACGCTTTTTCCATCTTTCGAAAGTGTCAGTCCCAGGGTTCACCATCCTGGGTCACAATAGACAATGGGGAAAAGGGCACAATAGGATGCTTTTAAATTCCGTAATTAGCCCTGTATTCTGCAGAGTGGCTGTTGAAGGGAAAGCAAAATTGAGCTATTTTTCTTCATTCCGGGGAAAAGGAACGTTCATTTTGAGATAATATTCAATTCAGGAGACAGCTTCAAGCTCAGTGATTTTCTAAATTCACACTGAAAAATATATGCCATTTCTGACTCCTGAAATAAATGGATACATATTATCTCAGGCATTTGTCAAGGGCATTTTGGGAACTCCATTTTATACCTCATAGCCAATAGACAGCTGTGTGTCTCTAACTCAGACTTTACAGGAAATGTAATTTGAAAAGATCATTTTAAAAGCTGTTTCAAAATTAAGCTTGTATGAGTTTTTCCTAAAAATCCACAGTTTGATAATCACAGTATTCTAATAGATCTGAAAGGCAGAAGACTCGAGGGTAGAGATAGGGGGAAGCCATATTTTTCTAATGTCGGGAACCTTAAATCCTGATTCCAAGGATCTAGGACACTCAGTATTCTTTCTCTTCGTCTGCTCCTGCTCACATCCTGTACCTCCGCATCCCAAAGGGAATACTAGCTCAACAATTTAAAGGCAGCTTTTACTTGCCTTCTTAGTTCTCTGATGAAGAAGAGAGTAAGGGGGGCAGAAAGTACGCCTATCAGATTTATAGATGACCCAGAAGTAGACACATATATCTAGTCTGTTGACTAGTAGATTCAGGATTAATTCATCCCATGAATATTCACTGAATTCTAACTATGTACTGACATTGGGATACAGAAATCATTTTAATTTTTGAAATATGTGAACATAAGACTGAAACTAAAAGGATAAAATTGAACAGGCATTAACGAGAGACTTCCATATTCTGAGTTTCTTAAATGCAACCTTCTGAGTATAGATGAGGGCACCTATGTGTGTACGATGTGTGTGTTAATGGGAAAGGTGTTAGAAAGTCCTGGTTTCACAGCAGTTTTTGTAGGAATGTTTTCGTAGGGAAATGTGAGTCCAGCTTTGAGTTAGGGGTATCTCACGGCTAAACGGACACACTCGGCCTGTGGTGACAGAAATCCAGGGAGCCCTGCACGCGGCACAGCTCAGTCCACATCTGCATGGAGGACTGGGTTCCCTTCTGGGAACCGCATTTTAAGAGAGACATTAATAAATTATTATATCCAGAGTCAGGTGGCCAGGACCATGAAGAGTCTGATTATATGTGGAACCAGGAAATAGTTCCCCTGAAGAACAGAAGATATAGCTGCAAAGGGAAAAAGAGAGGATGATATAATAGCTGCCTTGAAATCTCCATTGAACTATAAAAGGGGAGAGGAACTAGATTTTTCCTGTGTTGCTTCAAAGGGCAAAAAGAGGAGCTTAATAGATGACAGATGTTTGCTTCAACACAAGAAAGAACCTTGTAATAGGAGTTATTCTAAAGAGGAATGGACTCAACTAGTAGAATTTCCAGTTGCTATAGATACCCAAGCAAAAGCTAAAATAACCCATCTCTCCTAAATGCCATGAAAGGGACTCTAAGATTGGATGTAGGCAAGGTTCTTACCAAGATACCTTCTACATAGATGTTTAGTTTCAGCAGTAATAGGACTCGAACTCTACCTGGTTTTAGTTTGTAAGTGGCTTTTCATGCTCTTTGAAATACGGTGGGTTCCTCTAGAGGTCTTTGTCAAGTGGGGGGACTCCAAGGCATAGTCCTTCCCCCGTTGTGCTAAAAGCTCCTGAGGATTCCTCATAGAAGCACTGAGATGGGTGGAAGAGTTGTCAAGGTCAAGCGTATTCTAACACCTTCTTTACCCAAGTTGAGAGCCCTGCACCCTCTCAAGAGCTCCGCTTCACCTGCTGGCATCGCGTACGTATTGGTGGTTGGAGCCTTTTTTCCTATTGGTTAATTCTCATTGCCTTTGTGCTTTACCTGGATTTTTTTTTTTTTTAAACCAAGGGTTGGAAAACTTCCTTCCATGCTATCTACATTCAAATTATCATTCATTTTTAAAAACTTAACATCTTGATTTCATCAGATTTGTTTTTCCTCTGTATTTTACAAATTGTTTATGGGTAGCATTTAGGGAATTGCAAAATGTAAGACTACTTATTTTTAGACATAGTTTCTATGTAGTTTTGTTAATAGCCTACATAGAAAACACAGTTGGAGAAATACCTTTTTGATATGCAGATTGTAAGTTTGCTACCCTGGATTTCTATTTTGTGTGTCTATAGCCACAAATATTCCTTTTCTATGTTACCAGTAATGTGAAAATATTAGAAGTGAATTCATTTTACCAGTACACAGACTGTTACTATTAGAACATAAATTAGATGTCCCTTGATATCAAGAGCTGTGCTTTTTTTTTTTTTTTTTTTTTTTGAGGCTGGTGACTTGCTTTATGACTTCATAGTAAAGGAAGATAAGAAATGCTCTCATTATGATACATCAGACAAGAGAATATGAGGTACTTTGGGGGGAGACCATTAACCCCCCCTTTGCCACTCTTACTCTTGTGAACATAGTACTAGTTATGTCTTATCAAAATTTTGTATTTCACTTAAATATAATCTGGACAGTTTTTTTTTTTTTTTCTATTTTGTCCCCCGCCCCCCACCTGCCCTGACCATCCTGCATTATTTTCAGGGTTAATAACTCTTGAGAACGTTATTTTGGAGGTGGGGGGCACTGCGTGGCTTGCAGAATCTTAATTCCCTGACTAGGGATTAAACCTGGGTCACCACATTGAAAGCTCTCAGTTATAACCACTGGACTGCCAGGGAATTCCTGAGAATGTTGTTTAATGTAAAATATTTCTTATTTGAAATGAGAGTAATTTCTTTTCAGATCTTATAGATGAGGGCAGGAGCTTCAAAGTGTTAGCCGCTCATTTGTATCTGACTCTTTGCAACCCCTGGACTGTAGCCCGCCATACTCCTCTGTCCATGGGATTCTCCAGGCAAGAGTATACTGGAATTCAGTTCAGTTCAGTTCAGTCGCTCAGTTGTGTCCAACTCTTTGTGACCCCGTGAATCGCAGCACGCCAGGCCTCCTTGTCCATCACCAACTCCCAGAGTTCACTCAAACTCATGTCCATTGAATCGGTGATGCCATCTTATCCTCTGTCATCCCCTTCTCCTCCTGCCCCCAATCCCTCCCAGCATCAGGGTCTTTTCCAATGAGCCAGCTCTTCACATGAGGTGGCCAAATTATTGGAGTTTTGGCTTTAGCATCAGTAGGTCCCCAGAAATTCACATTCCCAAGAAATGTGACTCGTGGAGGCAAGAAATGTATCTTATTCTTTCTTTCTACTATCTAGCACCAAACTTGGAATATAATAAATTTCAGCTACCTTAAATCCATGCCGATAGGACAAACATATTCATGTAATAAAGAAAAATTATTAGGTATTCAGTAAATGTTTGCTGAATGAATACTGACCCTGAGACTCCAAGACTACCTAACCCTTCCTTATCATCAAACATCATTAACCTTAAAGCATACAAGCACGCTTTCATTTCCTGGAGCACTTAAGTAATTTCTTTTCTTGCCTCCACTGTCAACTAATAACTGTCAGCACTTAAGCACTTAATGTGCAGCTGAATTTAAACTACAGTGAACCTTATTCATATTGAAAAAACATTTTTGTGCCCAAAGATAACAGCAGCACAGATGCTGTCAATAGTCTGGATTACTGATTCAGTTTTGTTCCGGCAAATCAGAGAGCTCTGTGAGCCCGAGCCTTGTCTCTTCGAATGGTCCGTGGGAGAAGGAAGCATTTGCTAGAATCGTGGGCAGTCTTGTGTGCAAGGTCTTTCGTTTTCCCTAACAGTAACCACTCACCAGTGTCGCTGTTTATTTTGTTATCATAGTAAGAAGGAGACCTGATAGTAAGGAGGCCTGAGACAGTAAGCTGAAACTTGTCAAGTAACATCAGGATTTCAGAACTGCTTTAAATCTTGTAAGTTTCATGGTGGTGGGAAAACAGAATGATCCGGAAATTTTCCTCCAACTCTTGAAAATATTAAGTTGATGTGAATAGGAAGCGCTGCCATCGAGCCTACTTTTTAAATTTTTCTCCGTTGGGAATGGTAACTTTAACTCTTCTATGAATGATGATTGTAAGTTAATTCTGGCATATCTAGAGTTTAGGTCATGTTAAAAATGCAACAGGAACTTCAAACAAAACTGGCCAAAAAACTAAATCCACAAAAAATATCATCCAATAAAGGAATTATCTCTTAACATTTCACTAATAAGTGTCATCCGAACCGTGACAGCTCTTATGAAATTAGTCATAGCACTCTCACCAACTTCTAAACATGTTTTCAAAACATGACCAATCTTTAAGTGCCAATTCCCTACAAGTCACCGTTTCTTCATTTCTTAATTATGTTCTTTGTAAATGAAACTTGCTTTCGATATTGTGGCTCATATTTATGTATTTAAGGAATTAAAAGTGAAAGAGATGTTTAAGGCAGTCAACAAGGTAGAAAATAAATGTGTGTATCAGTAGTGTTCTCCCATGTATTCACTAAACCAGGAAAATGGAATTTTTACATTTCTATTAATGGTGCCTTAGCAAGTCTGGTTAAGAGTCTAGTTCTTTTAACAACTGGAAAAAAAAAAGTATCTCTGAATTTGTAATATTCCAGGCCTGTAAAGGCAGAAAATATCCATAGTAATGTGTTTGGTAGTGCCTGAAGAGAGGCAAATAATAATGGCATTTAATGAAAAGTTATGAAAGAACAGAATCAAAAAATATAAAGTACAGAGAAATGACAAATAGAGCACTGGCCACCAAACCTCAAAATATGTGAATGAGAGGTCATCCCTTAAAAGTAAGGAGCTCCAGGAATACTAAGTTTGCCTGGCAGGGATAAACAATAGAGGTAATTGAGTTCAACAAGTATTTGGTCAAGGTTCTGTCCCAGCAGCCAGTTCTGTAATGGGAGCTAAGGACACTGCGGACTGCTGATGTAAAGAGAACCGGGGTTTCTAGGAATCTTTAAAGGACACGGTCATAGTGAAAATCATCATGGCAAGTCACTGGCTATTTTTCCAATTGGGTTTCAGAAACCTCAGCTAAAAAAGTGAAGACGCTGGACTAATTGTCCCCTCAGGTCCTTTCCAGCTCCACTTGCATAAACGGTGCTCTGGTGCCACCGTTCATCATACTCCATGTCAGTAGGACTCTTCATACAGTCTTGAGAAGCAGGAAGTTTAGGATTTGAATACTGGGGAAAGCAGCTGGCCCATCTTTCCCCTTTTTATGTCTCTATCATTGACCGTCTGCCCAGATGACCCTGCAACCCTCTATTTAGAAGCTGCCTTCAAAACACAGAGAAACATGGTGGATCGTAATCTCATTGGCACCCTGCTCCGGAAGTTCCCCTAGCATCATCCAGCACAGCAGTGGTGTGAGGGTGAAGAGGACTTCACAGGATTTGGATACTACCCGAAACAGAAGTAGGTCTAACCCTCCAAGATATGGAAGGCTGACCAACAATTTATAAATATGTCCTTTTATATAAAAGACTTTGGAGATCGAAGGAAGAAAAAACAGGAAAGATTCTGGGAATATCTGTCACATAGTTATGGCAAAACCAGACTAGAGAAAGGGCCGGTCCTCCCTATCCGATCTTTTAGTAACAGGAAAATATAACTATTAATTTTTTAAAAACCACATACAAGCTACAAAGTAGCATCTCCTTTGTGGTATGTGTTAGTATGATTTTGTTTCTAGTACTAAGAGTTGGTCAAATGTAATGGCTTAATTCCAGCCAGCCAGAGGAAGAAATTCCAGCCTCCTCCTCCTTCCGGCCCCATCTTCTGCCTCAGATCGAGCCCTCAGCGCTGGCTGCGGACTCCCTCTAGCCGCACTGTGACTGACGCCTTAAGCTCCGCGGTCTTGCCTCCGTGTGCTTCAGGGTCAGTGCCCTCATGTGGTTCCCAGTGGGAGCAGCTCTGGGGAAGCAGATGTGCACTCAGGTCCTGACAGCAAGCAGTTAGTTGGACCAGAGCGTCTAAGGGTTTTGAAGTACTGAGGTAGCAGAGGGAAGAATATGAACAGCTCTCACTCTGAGTCAGTGTTCATTTAACCTTTGTGTCAGCCTGCCAACAGAACCTAGAGAAAGTTTACCGTATTCAGGAAATGAAACAACCAGTGTGTTAAGCCTGGAAGTGATAAAAGAGCACCCCCTCCTCACTCTCCACTTGTGATGCTCATCGTGAATTTCAGTATGTCAGGATGGAGGGACCCAGGGTCCCAGTGAACGATTCAGCTGGTCCAAGGCTTGGGTTTTTCTTTCTTCATCATCCATCCTCATTCAGTGTTGTGATTTATTTTATGTAAAAAGTTTACTTAAAAAAATATGTGCCTATGTAATAAAGTCTACACACTGGCTAACTCTAAGGAGGTGAGGTTTTGTTTTCAATTGTTCTGCTGATTATCATCTGTAACCCCCTTTTTGAGCTATGAAAAAGACCTATTAATAAAAACTTTTAAACAAAATCTGTCACGATGCAAGATTTAATTTGATCAAGCATAATAAAAAATGTTTATTATTAAGACTCATCCCCCAGTTAATACAGTGAGTGATCATAAGTTGACAAGTTACCAAGTGATTTGTATCCTAAGTTGTTTATCATGAATATACTTTAGTGAATTCAAGATATATTTTCTGCATTCCTACTTTGTGCCTAATTCTGTAAGAAAACAGTTCTTACAGGGATTTTTTTGGCAGTAAGAAAATACATATATAAATAAGTGAGAACTATAAAACAGAATATAATCAAATAACACACTTATTTATATTATGTTCCTGGCATATTGTTCAGTTCAGTTCAGTCGCTCAGTTGTGTCCGACTCTTTGCGACCCCATGAACCGCCAGGCCTCTCTGTCCATTACCAACTCCCAGAGTCCAGCCAAACCTATGTCCATTGAGTCGGTGATGCCATCCAATCATCTCATCTTCTGTCGTCCACTTCTCCTGCCCTCAATCTTTCCCAGCATCAGGGTCTTTTCAAATCAGCTCTTCACATCAGGTGGCCAAAGTATTGGAGTTTCAGCTTCAACATCAGTCCTTCCAATGAAAATCCAGTACTGCTCTCCTTTAGGATAGACTGGTTGGATCTCCTTGCAGTCCAAGGGACTCTCAAGAGTCTTCTCCAACATCACAGTTCAAAAGCATCAATTCTTCTGTGCTCAGCTTTCTTTATATTCCAACTCTCACATCCACACATATTGTTAGCACTCAGCAAAAAACTGTTTAATTCACTGATGAGTCCAAATGACTAATGTCAACATAAATGCAGGGAAAAAGATCATTATGGACTAATATACTTGGGAGGTTTTCATAAGAAAGACGGCTTTTCAGTGAGGCCTAGAGGTGGGGATAAAATTGAATTCAGTGGCAAGAGAACAGGGGTTTAGAGTTGGGAAGAAGCAAATGTAAACATAGTTGGATTAAGAGATAAGCCTCATCTGGGTCAGGGGTTCATGCACACCAAGAGGTACGAGTGACAGAGGGGCCAGCTGTGGGAGAGCTGGCCTCCAGCTTGCGGCTGGACTCAGTCTCGTAAATGCCATGGAGCCACTTGAGGATCTTGCCAAGAAAGCTTTGTTCTGGAATGACTAATCTGTCTGCAACGTGCAGGTTGTTTTGGTCTAGGGGAAAGATTAAAGGCAAGGAAAATAAAGGGTGGTTTTTTGTTTTGGTTTGGTTTTTTTTTTTTTTTTTTGGTGTAAACAAGAAAGAGAGATCTGTGTTTTGTTTAGTTCAAACAGACCATAGACATCTTATTGCAAAATACAGTTATCCACAAGGGGAGAACTCAGGCCAATTCAGTGGTGCCTACTTTGAGAAAACTCTATCCTGAACAGAACACACAGAGTTTCATAGCCTAGTCGGCGCAAAAGTAATTTATATTAGTAACTTATCAGGTATACAATAGGATGAAAAGCCAAATAGGAGCATAAGGTTTTCTTAGATTGTGGATATTCTACTCCTTCCCCCTATCCTTCCCTTCCTATCTGCCCAGAGTCCTCTTGAGCAAATGTTGAGACCTAATTGTCTAGTTCCTGTGCTGTCACAAGGTTTTAGCTTTCTAAAATCCCCCTTTCTTTTAATATCCAAGTGGAGCAACTACTCAAGTAACTGTTGGGAGCCAAGTATGCTTCCTGGGGTTCCTTAGGATGTAGGGGAGGAAGGGCTGGGAATGAGAGGAAGTGAAGACGAGGATTTAAACGTCTTCCGTGTCACCTGTCAGCTCTCACTCTAAACTCCTCTCAGCTCCTCTTTCATCACTTCCTACTGTGTGCTCTGTATTCCTCCACGCTGGGCCCTTTCTGACTCCCTAGACATAATAACATGACTGAACACTTAGGTAGTGCTTATACTCTGGTGACACCACCTGTACCAAGTATTTTAGATCTTATTTAATGACGGCAGCCCCCTCTCTCCATGCGTCAAGGCACTAATAATTCAAGGCTGGTGGTACAATTGATGCTTACTTTAGTTTAAAATCAATGGTGAGTATTTACAGCAGGGAAAGAACCTAAAACAAAGCATCACATATCCCTGTTTCTAAAGTTCATTGCCAATAACCCACAGAGGGAATTCTTATTAAAGATCTTTCTCACTTAGCTCTAGCTTGAGTAAAGGCACCAATCCCTCAAGTCCCCAGACTTACTGTTTCACTGCCAAGGGAGAACTGAAAACTCTTCTTAAAATCCCATCTTAAGTGGGAATTAAGTTTTGAAGTTTCAACACTCTTGAAAATCACTTAAATTGTCTACAAAATAGACTAGGGTGTCAGTCTTTAATGAAAGTCACTCTGTGACTCTCAATTTTTCAGCTTCTTCATGGAGGATACCACCCGAATCATCACCACCCAAAATCCCAGCCCCCTGAAAAGTGCCTTCCAGTTCACGGTCAATGTGGAGAAATCATTCAAATGAGTCACACAATTATTCCCTGAGTTTAGCAATGTGAATTGACTGTTTCAGGCTTGACAGCATCTTTTATCTGCCTCACAGATCCACTGAGTGGAATGGCAGACCAAGTAACTTGAACAGAAGTACATCCATTATACTTCACTTTATTACACAAGGCAATTTTTAATTCCACTCCATCACATCCTGTTATGGACCCAAGAAAAGATGCTGAAGTATCTTTCCATACCAAAGAGAATTATGTGTTAGATCTCAAAGAGAACTTATTCACGATTTTTATTTAGAGGTCTCAAAATTACAGATAATATTTTTCAGTAGGAGTTAAAACCAAAATACAGGTACTTTTCCCAAACACAGTCTAGGTCTCAACAGAAAAGAATGGGATGAAATCTATTCTCTACCTGTCAAGAGCAGACCCAGGGGTCAAGACTTCTCTCTTAGCCCCCTCTGCTCTCCTCCCTTCTCTTCTTTTCACCAATAGGGATAAAGTCCCAGAAGCCCAAACTAATCTGCTGACAGTAGCAGAGAAAAGGATATATATATAATTCAGAAACTGGGACAGTCTCCAGTTATTTCTTCCCACATTGAACTCTTTTTGAACAAGCCCCCATTGTACATCTTTTCTACTGCCTTTAATGCTTATCTGCTGCATTTTAACATTTTATATTTATTGGCTTTATCCTCCCCATTAAAAAGCAACAGCTATTATTGCTTTCTCAGTATATGGCCAAAGTGCACCTAAACCAAAATGAGTCAGCAAGTGTAATCAACATGCAACTGAATATGACTAAAATTCATTCTGTATTTTAGTTAAGACTTTCTTGAAGTCAACTCCTCTTTCCCTTTCTGAGCCTCTGCAGTCTGGGAAATCTACTGCTGCTTTTCTTTCTCTATGCACCTCAGAGGTTTACTGCTGTTAGAAATGCTGCAAGAATGCTGAATTCTCCCAGTTTGCTCAGTTCAGTTCAGTCGCTCAGTCGTGTCCAGCTCTTTGCGACCCCATGAATCGCAGCATGCCAGGCCTCCCTGTCCATCACCAACTCCTGAGTTCACTCAAACTCACGTCCATCGAGTTGGTGATGCCATCCAGCCATCCATCCTCTGTCGTCCCCTTCTCCTCCTGCCCCCAATCCCTCCCAGCATCACAGTCTTTTCCAGTAAGTCATCTCTTCGCATGAGGTGGCCAAAGTACTGGAGTTTCAGCTTTAGCATCATTCCTTCCAAAGAAATCCCAGGGCTGATCTCCTTTAGAAGGGACTGGTTGGATCTCCTTGCAGTCCAAGGGACTCTCAAGAGTCTTCTCCAACACCACAGTTTAAAAGCATCAATCCTTCGGCGCTCAGCCCTCTTCACAGTCCAACTCTCACATCCATACATGACACTAGGCAGTACAAAACTTATGCCTCAATTTCACTCTCTTAATAATTACATCTAATATGGGGATGACAACTGCAATGCAAAAAAGAAATGCTCAGTGCAAGGGATACAAATATTTGGTGACCAGATTGAATGTTGGGGCAAAGGAGAATCAACAATTTAGACCTACTGAACCTGAGTGTGTTTATCCTGCAAGTCTTGCCAGTAGCCTATCAGAAACCTAACATTTAAAAAATCCAAAACTTGCTGTTTCTTTTGCTACCAAACTAACAAATATATACTAATATATTCTCTCCTGAGACTTTAAAATGATGAACTTAAAGAGTACTCAAGACAAAGCAGGACAGACAGGAAGCTGCAAAGGTTTGGAGGAGAGTGCAGCTGTTGGTTTGCGGCAAGCAAAACAGAGAACTGCACACACGGTCTGGGCCGTCACCCTGTGCTGAGCCTCGGGCCTGTGTCTACTGGAGCAGGGCGGGGCTGAGCGCTGAAACTCAGGCTTCGGAGGCCGCACCTGGGGAGAGGACTCGGGTTGGCAGTATGGAGACAGCCTGCAGTGACTGGAGCATGGTATAGGCCACAACCAGGGGTGTACGTGAAAGTCTAGGCCCACCACAGACATCCGGTTCAGGAAGGGGGAGTGGAAGGATGTGTGTTCTTCCGCAGAGCACCAAAATTGCAACTAGCTGTTGAACAGCCATGGACAGGAGGCTGCTGGAACCCACCAAAAAAAAGGTACCCCACATCCAGAGACAATGAAGAAGACGCAGCAAGACGGTAGGAGGGACGCAATCACAATAAAATCAAATCCCATACCTGCTGGGTGGGTGACCCACAGACTGGAGAATAGTAATACCCAAAGAAGTTCTTACACTGTTGTGAAGGTTCTGAACCCCAGATCAGGATTCCCAGCCTGGGGGATCCAACAAAGGGACTGGGAATCCCCAGGGAATCTGGCCTTGAGGACCAGTGGGATTTGATTATAGGTCTTCCAGAGCACTGGGGGAGACAGAGACTCCAGTCACAGAGGGCACAAACAAAATTTTGTTCACACCAAGACCCAGAGGAGAGGAGCAGTGACCACACAGGAGACGGAACCAAAACCACGTGCTAGTGTTGGAGGGGCTCCTGTGGACGTGTGGGTCGGCAGGGGCTCACCACAGGGATGGGGGCACTGGAAGGCTCCCTTGGCATAAACCGCTTGGAGTTCACCATCAACCCTACCACAGAACCTGTAGTCACAGACTTTTTTTTCTTGGGCTCCAAAATCACTGCCATGAATTAAAAGACGTTTGCTCCCTGGAAGAAAAGCTATGACCAACCTAGACAGCATGTTAAACAGCAGAGACATTACTTTGCCAACAAAGGTCCATCTAGTAAGAGCTACGGTTTTTTCAGTGGTCATGTATGGATGTGAGAGTTGGACTGTGAAGAAGGCTGAGGGCTGAAGAATTGATGCTTTTGAACTGCGGTGTTGGAGAAGACTCTTGAGAGTCCCTTGGACTGCAAGGAGATCCAACCAGTCCATCCTAAAGGAAATTAGTTCTGAATATTCATTGGAAGGATTGATGCTGAAACTGAAACTTCAATACTTTGGCCACCTGATGTGAAGAGCTGACTCATTAGAAAAGACCCTGATGCTGGGAAAGATTGAGGGCAGGAGGAGAAGGGGATGACAGAGGATGAGATGGCTGGATGGCATCACTGACTCAGTGGACGTGGGTTTGAGTGATCTCCAGGAAGTAGTGATGGACATGGAAGCCTAGCATGCTGCAGTCCATGGGGTCACAAAGAGTCAGACACAACTGAGTGACTGAACAACAACAACAAGAGCCCAAAGACCCCAGGGATGGGTCACCTCAGGCTAAACAACTACCAGGGAGGGAGTGCAACCCCACCCATAAGCAGATAATTGGATTAAAGCTTTACTGAGCAAGGCCCTGTACACCAGAGCAAGACCCAGTTTTTCCCATGGCCAATCCGTCCCATCAAGAAGCTTGCAATCTACAGTCAGTGTGATCCCTATCAAATCACCAATGGCATTTTTCACAGAACTAGAATGAAAAATTTCACAATTCATATGGAAACACAAAAGACCCTGAATAGTGAAAGCATTCTTGAGAAAGAAGAATGGAGCTGGAGGAATCAACCTTCCTGACATCATACTATATTACTAAGCTACAGTCATCAAGACAGTATGGAACTGACATCAAAACAGAAATATAGATCAATGGAACAAGATAGAGAGCCCAGAAATAAACCCATACACCTGTGGGTACCTTATTATCAACAAAGGAGGCAAGAATATACAATGGGGCAAAGATAGCCTCTGGAATAAGTGCTACTGGGAAAACTGGACAGCTATGTGTAAAAGAATGAAATTAGAACACTTCGGAACACCATACACAAAAATAAACTCAAAATGGATTAAAGACCTAAATATAAGACCAGAAACTATAAAACTCTTAGAGGAAAACACAGGCAGAACACTCGATGACATAAATTGAGGTCCTCTATGACCCACCTCCTAGAGTAATGGAAATAAAAACAAAAGTAAACAAGTGGGACCTAATTAAACTTAAGTCTTTTGCACAGCAAAGGAGACTATAAATGAGGTGAAAAGATAACCCTCAGAATGGGAAAAATAATAGCAAATGAAAAAATTGACAAAGGATTAATTTCCAAAATATACAAACAGTTCATACAAGTTAATACCAGAAAAAGAACCCAATTAAAAAGTGGGAAAAAGACCTAAGCAGACATTTCTCCAAAGAAGACAGACAGATGGCTAACAAACACATGATAAGATGCTCAACATTGCTCATTATTAGAGAAATGCAAATCAAAACTACAAGATATCACCTCACACCAATCAGAGTGGCCATCATCAAAAATTCTACAAACAATAAATGCTGGAGATGGTGTGGAGAAAAGGGAATGCTCTTGCACTGTTGGTGGGAATGTAAATTGATACAGCCACTATGGAAGATGGCATGGAGATTCCTTAAAAACCTAGGAATAAAACCACCAATGACCCAGCAATCCCACCACTAGGGATGTACTCTGAGGAAACCAAAATTGAAAAAGACACATGTACCTCAATGTTCACTGAAGCACTATTTACAATAGCTAGAACATGGAGGCGACCTAGACGTTCATCAACAGATGAATGGATAAAGACGCTGTGGTACAGATACACAGTGGAATATTAGTCTTAAAAAGGAATGCATTTGAGTCAGTTCTAACGAGGTGGATGAACCTAGAGCCTATTACACAGAATGAAGTAAGTCAGAAAGAGAAAGATAAATATCATATACTAGCATATATATATGGAATCTAGAAAGATGGTACTGATGAATTTATTTACAGGGAAGCAATTGAAAAACAGACATAGAGAGTGGCGGGGAAGAAGGAGAGGGTGAAATGTATGGAGAGAGTAACATGGAAAACTTACATTACCACATGTAAAACAGATAGCCATTGGGAATGTGCTGTATGACTAAGGGAACTCAAATGGGGGCTCTGTTAACAACCTAGATGGGTGGGAAGGGGAAGGAGATGGGAGGGAGGCTCAAGAGGGGACATATGTATACCTATGGCAGATTCATGTTGATATTTGGCAGAAAACAACAAAATTCTGTAAAGCAATTATCCTTCAATTATAAAATAAATAATTTAAAAAAGCTCACACAAGCCTCTTAGCCTCATCCATCAGAGGGCAGACAGAAGAAGCAAGAAAAGGCACAGTCTCACAGAGGCTAAAACAAACACCATATTACAGAAAGTTAATCATCATGAAACAGCAGACAGTTATATCCCAGATGAAGGGACAATATAAAAGCCCAGAGAAAAAATATAAATGAAGTGGAGATAGGCCCACCATAAAAGTGAAGTGCCTTTGTTAATAAGCATGGAAGGAAGGGACCGAGGTCTCCATAAAATCCTCTTTTCCTTCACACTCTCGGAAGACTTGGCACCACCTCTACAAGTTCGGGGAGAGCACCAGCAGACTGCCCACATGCGGCAGTGGGGCTGAAACCTGAGGTGTGCAGATTTATGCCTTCATGTCGGCTTTGGAAACTCAGTGCCTAAGGGATATCTGAGTGGAAGATAGAATAATGGAAATCACCCAATCAGAACAGCAGACAGAAAACCAAATGAAAAAAAAAAAAAAAAGAAAGCAATGTAAGAGACCTATAGAATAACAGAAAGCTTGCCAATCTATGCATATTGGGGACTGCAGTAGGGGAAGAAAGAGAAAAAGGAGTCAAAAACAAACTGAAAAAAAACTGTGGCTGAAAACTTCCCACACCTGAAGAAGGAAAGAGACACTCGGGTACAGGAAGCACAGAAAGCCCCAAACAAGATGAATCCAAAGAGACCTACACCAAGACATATTATAATCAAAATATTCTACCCAGCAAGTTTATGAGTTAGAAGTGATAAAGAATTTTTCAGATCTAAAACTTTTAGCAAAAAACTAAAAGAATACAGCAATACTAAACCTTTCCTAAAAGAAATATTGAAAGATCTTTTATAAATATAAGAAAAGTAGTAATCTATTGGAAAGAAGAAATTACAACTGAAAAGTAAATTACTTAAATAGACCAGTCTTCAGATTAAAAAAACAAACAAAAAATCTTTGTGAAAGTGATAACCACAATGAATGGCAAAAGGACAAACACAAAGATATAAAAGAGGACATGAAAATCATAAAATGTGGGGGAAGAGATTAAGAAAAGGTAACTCTTTTTTAGAAGGTGTTTGAGCCTATTTTACTAAGTCTAATGAAAGTATATATAGGAAAGGGTTAACATACTTGAAAAAACAGGGTAACCACAAATCAAAAACATACAACACAGTCAGAAAAGCCAAAAGAAAAGATCATAAGCATAATGCAAAAGAAAATCAGCAAATCACAAAAGGAAAAAGAAAAAGGAACAAGAAATACAAAATCAACTGGAAAATAAGGTCTAAAATGACAGTAAATACTTCTCTCTCATAATTACCTTCTGTGCCAATGAATTAAATGCTCCAGTCAAAAGAGTGGCAGATTGGATTAAAAAAACAAGATCCTACAATATGCCGCCTACAAGAGACTCACTTTAGGACAAAGGACACAAACCTATTAAAAGTGATGGGGTGGAAAAATATATTTCATGCAAATGGAAATTACAAGAAAGCAGGGGTCGTAATATTCATATCAGACAAAACAGATTTTAAAACAAAGGCCATAAAGAAAGATAAAGAAGGACACTATATAGTGATAAAAGGATGACTAAGAGGAAATTATACTTGTCAACAAACATGCTCCCAATATAGGAACACCCAAATACATAAAAACTAACAGATATAAAGGGAGAAATGATAAGAATACAATAATAGGAAAACATTTTTCAGGCTTACATACATCAATGGACAGATCTTCTGAACAGAAAATCAATAAGGCAACAGAGATCCTAAATGATACCATACTACTGAACACAATCTACAGATTCAATGCAATCCCTATCCAGATACCAACTGCAGTTTTCACAGAACTAGAATAATTCAAAAATTTGTATGGAAACACAAAAGACCTTGAATAGCCAAAACAATCCTGAGAAAGAACAGAGCGGGAGGAATCAGGCTCCCTGACTTCACATTATATTACAAAGCTATCGTAATCAAAACAATATGGTACTGGCACAAAAACAGACATGTAGATCTATGGGATGGAACAGATAGACTAGGGGAAAACCCCTGCACTTAAGGTCAGTTAATCTATGACAAAGAAGGCAAGACTATACGAAGGAGAAGAGACAGTCTCTTCAGTAAGTGGCACTGGGAAAACTGGACAGCTACATGTAAAAGAAGGAAACTAGACTATTTTCTAACACTATACACAAAAATAAACTCTAAGTAGACTGAAGACCTTAATGTAAGACTGGATAATATAAAACTCCTAGGGGAAAACATAAGCAGAATGCTGTTTGACATATATCACACCAGTATATTTTTGGCTCTCTTTCCTAAAGCAAAGGAATTATAAGCAAAAATAAACAAATAGGACCTAATCAAACTTAAAAGCTTTTGCACAGGAAAGGAAACCATTGACAGAATGGAAGGACAACCTACTGAATGGGAGAAAAACTTGGAAAATTGTATTATTTGTGAGTGGTTAATATCCCAAATATTATATATACAGCTTATCCAGCTCATACAACTCAGCATCAACAAATAAACAACCTCCTCCCCAAACCCAAACCATCCAATTAAAAAAATCTGCAAAAGAAATGAATAGACATTTTTCCAAAAAGGACATGCATGTGGCCAACAGGCACAGAAAAAGATGCTCAACACTGGTAATCATCAGGGAAATGAAAATCAAAACCGCAGGGAGATGTCACCTCAGACCTGCTGGGATAGTGATCATCAAATAGAATACAAGTAACAAATGTTGGCAAGAACGTTGAGAAAAGGGAACTTTTGAACACCATTGTTGGGAATGTTAATTTGTGTAGCCACTGTGGAAAACAGGTTTATTTAAAAACTAAAAATAGAACCACCACATGACCCGCCAATTCCATTCGTAGACATATATTGGAAAAAATGAAGCCACTAATTTGAAAAGATACATGCACCCCGATGTTCATAGCAGTGTTACTTACAATTGTCAAGATACAGAGGCAAATTAAGTGTCCATCAACAGACAGGTGAAGAAAATAAGGTGTGAAGTATAATGGAATACTACTCAGTCATAAAAACGAAGGAAATTTTGCCATTTGCAACCACAAATGGACTTGGAAGGTAATTTTGCAAAGTGAAATTAAGTCAGAAAAAGACTAATACTGTATGATATCACTTATGTGTGTAATCTAAAATACAAAACTATAACAAAATACAACCAAAAAAAGACTCACAGATATAGAGAACTAACAGTGGCTATGCAGGGGCAACATAAGGGTAGGAGATTCAGTTCAATTCAGTTCAGTCGCTCAGTCGTGTCCGACTCTGCAACCCCATGAATCGCAGCACACCAGGCCTCCCTGTCCATCACCAGCTCCCGGAGTTCACTCACACTCACATCCATTGAGTCAGTGATGCCATCCAGCCATCTCATCCTCTGTCATCCCCTTCTCCTTCTGCCCCCATTCCCTCCCAGCATCAGTCTTTTCCAATGAGTCAACTCTTCGCATGAAGTGGCCACTCCCACCAAATACAATCCTATTTCTGTGTTCTAACAACAAAGCTTCTCAAAAAATTGTCTATATTTGTTCTCATCATTTTTTCACTTATTTTCTTCTCAACTCATTCCAATTTATTTTCCATCTCCATCATTACACCATAATGGTTTTTTCCCAAAGTGTTTCAACTTGATAAATCCAAGATTTTTTTTCTATCATTATCTTGCTTGCTTCTTAGCACCACTGGACAGCAAGAAGCACTCTCTTTGAAACATCCTCTTCCCTTGGTG
Source organism: Bos indicus x Bos taurus (assembly GCF_003369695.1). NCBI lineage: Eukaryota > Metazoa > Chordata > Mammalia > Artiodactyla > Bovidae > Bos > Bos indicus x Bos taurus. The sequence continues at coordinate 86,321,451 of NC_040085.1, read as the reverse complement.
CCTATATCCAGCCTTCATTCTTCGTCCCACTCTCCTGGTTTATATGCTACATCATTTCCTGCTCCTTCCCAGTTGTGTTTTTTGGCTCTTTCTCCTAGGTCTATTCCCTAAATATCAGCATGCTTCCACTTTCTCCCTTTACACTCCACCCGTGATCTCATACATTCCATGGCTATAAATAACTGTATATGCTAAATGATTCACAAATCTTTATCTCCAGGTGAGTTTATTGAGCTCTAAACTCATATTCAGGCTTATTATTATCTCCATCTGAATGTTCAACAGACATCTAACCCTAACCAAAGCATAACTTTTCTCATCCAAACATGTCTTTCCTTCAGTTCTCCCCAACCTTAGTATAATAGGGCACCAATATTCTCTCATTTGCTTAATAGAAACCTATGAGGTGTTTTCGATTGTTCATTTTTCTAAGCTTCATATTCTACCCCAAGCAAGCCTCGTTGTGTCTCTTTTCAAAACACATGATCAGTCTATCTCCACTCTTCTTACCTGAGTTTCTACAATGACCAAACATGCTTCATAACGTTCTATTTATGTACCTCATCTATTGTGTCTCTCCAGCCTTATGAGCTTCACGGGTGAAGGGAATTTGGTCTGCTTTGCTCTGTGTGTGCCCTCCTGGCCTAGAGCAGGACTTGATGCACCATAAATATTTGTTGAATGAACGGAAGAAAAGTCTAGTGGGAGTCAAAAATGTAATTATAAAACTTTCCAAAAAAGGAGAATATGTACACAATGTAGAAAAGATATTATTTCCAGACCTTAGAATTAGGTACAGCTTAATCTTTCTCTTTGTATGAAAGAAAAATAAGTACCCGAATAAAGAACACTGGGAAAATGTTTGTCTTAATTTTCCCTTTAAAATGTATGTCGGAACAAAATACACAAGTAATTGTATCAAATATTATTACTTTTCTAATGATTTTTAAAAAGAGAAATAATGATAGGGAAAATGATGGAAGGAATTAAAGGATTCAAGAGCTGATTTCTCCAGCAAGGAAGAAAAGATAAAGATCTATGGAGACATTTAAGTGTGTGGTATGAAGAAAGGTACAGAAAAAGGTAAAGAACTTTTTTCTAGAGGAAAGAAAACAGAAGTTGGTCCCAATTTTACAGGATAGCTTTGTGGGATTTTACAAAGTCAAAGAGGCAGCAGGGACAACCTGTGGACTGGCTTGACTTGTGACTACTGATGAATACTTAACAGGTGGAAATCCTAAGACTCATAAACTCCATTTCTAACAATCCATCCTACAAAGATAGTAACAGAAGTATATACAGGGGAATGCACAAGGATATTGTTGCAGCAGTGTTTAAAATAGCGGGGGGGTGGGGGAAGAGTCTAACTGTACTTTTCAAGAGAATACAGTACTGCATATTCATACTATGAAATTCCATGCAGCCACTAAAAACACTTGAGTCAGCTTGAAATTCACTAGCCTAGAAAGAGATCTGTGATAGACTGGATCTATAAAAAAAAGCAAGTTGCCTCTAAAATTTAAAGCATGATTCCATTATCATATTTACCTATCTAGAGATACGTGCAGGGAAGACACAGGTGTGACTGAGAGGTCTGAGCAGAGACAGGAACACAGGAATTCCATTTTTATTTTCTATAATTTTTATTTGATGGTTTTAGTAATTTAACATTCCTCATTTTGCTGCCCTCCCACTCTCAACAAAATATTTTTTAAATGTTATGATTGGCTAAGGTTAAAATTAAGAGGACTAAATAGAGACTAAGAACAAATTGAGACTTTCAAAATGGTCTGTATTTGATAATCATCCAATCACCTTTCTTAAAGGACAGGAACTCTGATTTGATTTTTTGAAGCCATTATTAGGAGGATGAAACTACATCAAGGTCACTGAACAAGGGCTATGTTTACCATTCTGTAACTATTGCATTAAAAAGGAAAAATAAAAGCAAAGAGAGAAAAGGAGACTATGAGAAGAAAAGGGAGGGAGAAAGAAAAGTATAATGTTAATAGAACTTAAGGGAAAAGGGCAAAGAGAAAGAAGGGATTTAGACTTGACTGTGTTGTCATTTGCTAAAATTAGCAAGAATTAAGAAGGAAATTAAAAGACACTTACTCCTTGGAAGGAAAGTTATGACCAACCTAGACAGCATATTAAAAAGCAGAGACATTACTTTGTCAACAAAGGTCCGTCTAGTCAAGGTTATGGTTTTTCCAGTGGTCATGTATGGATGTGAGAGTTGGACTGTAAAGAAAGCTGAGAGCTGAAGAATTGATGCTTTTGAACTGTGGTGTTGGAGAAGACTCTTGAGAGTCCCTTGGAATGCAAGGAAATCCAACCAGTGCACCCTAAAGGAGGTCACTCCTGGGTGTTCATTGGAAGGGCTGATGTTGAAGCTGAGACTCCAATACTTTGGCCACCTCATGCGAAGAGCTGACTCATTGGAAAAGACCCTGATGCTGGGAAAGATTGAGGGCATGAGGAGAAGGGGACAACAGAGGATGAGATGGTTGGATGGCATCACTGACTCGATGCACATGAGCTTGGGTGAACTCTGGGAGCTGGTGACCAACAGGGAGGCCTGGCATGCTGCAGTTCATGGGGTTGCAGAGTCGGACATGACTGAGCAACTGAACTGAACTGAAGAAGGAAATATGTGATGATTTCTATCTTCTGAAAATAAAACCATAGTTAGTGATAAATGTCACTAAGCAGACAACAAAATATATGAAAAGGAAATGAAATACTACCCTAGGGACTGTGGTTTCCTAGTCTTGTATTCTATCCAGGCTCAGGTGTATTTTGCCATCCTGTGGCCAAATAACAGTATTGATTTTTATCACATACTACAATATATCTGAAATTAAAATTTCATGAAATTTTATGGAAATTGATATTTTGAAATTTCATGAAAATTTTATGAAAATTTCATGAAATTTCAAAATATCATGAAATTAAAAGACGCTTACTCCTTGGAAGGAAAGTTATGACCAACCTAGATAGCATATTGAAAAGCAGAGACATTACTTTGCCAACAAAGGTTCGTCTAGTCAAGGCTATGGTTTTTCCTGTGGTCATGTATGGATGTGAGAGTTGGACTGTGAAGAAGGCTGAGCACTGAAGGACTGATGCTTTTGAACTGTGGTGTTGGAGAAGACTCTTGAGAGTCCCTTGGACTGCAAGGAGATCCAACCAGTCCATTCTGAAGGAGATCAGCCCTGGGATTGCTTTGGAAGGAATGATGCTAAAGCTGAAACTCCAGTACTTTGGCCACCTCATGCGAAGAGTTGATTCATTGGAAAAGACTCTGATGCTGGGAGGGATTGGGGGCAGGAAGAAAAGGGGACGACAGAAGATGAGATGGCTGGATGGCGTCACTGACTCGATGGACGTGAGTCTGGGTGAACTCCGGGAGTTGGTGATGGACAGGGAGGCCTGGCGTGCTGCGATTCATGGGGTCGCAAAGAGTCGGACACAACTGAGCGACTGATCTGATCTGTGATCTGACAATATGTCTGAAGCCTGAAAACTTATCATTTGAGATTTACTGAGGAATGATGCTAAAGCTGAAACTCCAATACTTTGGCCACCTCATGCGAAGAGTTGACTCATTAGAAAAGACTCTAATGCTGGGAGGGATTGGGGGCAGGAGGAGAAGGGGACGACAGAGGATGAGATGGCTGGATGGCATCACCGACTCAATGGACATGAGTTTGAGTGAACTCCGGGAGTTAGTGATGAACGGGGAGGCCTGGCGTGCTGTGATTCATGGGGTCGCAAAGAGTCGGAGATGACTGACTGAACTGAACTGATAATGGATTCTACACTTCACAAATGAGCAATTATAACTCTTGACTAGAGATTTATATAATGTCTCAGTTTTAAATAATCTGAGTCATTTTAGGAAACGTGATGATCTTCAACTGAAGTGAAAACAGAGAAATCAGTTATTCAAATGATCTATCCTCAAGAACTGGTATCTAGAGTGTAGTATGTGTTTTATCTCAAACCTGGAATTACTTTCTTTTTTGATTCTAATTTTACAGATGGAAAAAACTCACATGTTCAAAGATAGATATGTATTGGCAAACTCAGTTCAGAAGTATGTTCTGATTCCTAATTTTTATTCCACTCCACTGCTTAACATGATCTAGGCAAGGACAAAATAGAATCCATTTAATTTTCAGTGCTATCAATATTATCCTCATCTCTAATCATGGAGGACCTACTTTGTGCCAATCACTTAGATAGAGGGCTTGACATGTACTATCTCTTAGTCCTCCCACAGTTCTCTAAAGTAGAGAATTATTAATTTCACTGCCTGCCATTTTACAGATGAGGTAACTTGTCTATGCCTGGAACAAGGACAAGCATCTTAGTCTATGTAATTACAAAGTTCACGCTCTTGAGTACTGCTATTCCATTATTCCAGTCAATATACATGGCCTCTTCTAATTTATTGTGCAATGACATTGGCACAGACCCAATTTAATTATATTTTCCTGTCTACACAATGGGAGCTATACTATTGGTTCATCAGGTAAAATATAATAGAAAGCCTTCTCCTTCCCAATGTTCTACCACTAAAAAGTCACCCTCCATTCTCTTGTTTTATGAAAGCATTTAAAATATAATTGTAAAGTTAAGACAGAAAGGTTTTGATTAGAAATACTTGCTAGAAAATGACCACTCTTGTCAAATTCTGTAAATGAGTAAATGCTATTTTGAATGGGAAATGGATGATTTTCAACTAATGTAGAAACAGAGAAATCAGTTATTTAAATGATTTAATAAATGCTTTTGATGATGCTTTTTACAGATGCAATTACATTTAATTGGAACAAAGTCTCCAACTTTGAATATGTTACAGTTTCTTCTCCCAGGTGAAGTTTAACACATTATATAATTAACATGTATCTGACAAGCTTAAGGACCAGCACAGGGCTTCCCTGGTAGCTCAGCAGTAACAAATCTGCCTGCTAACACAGGAGACACAGGTTAGATTCCTGGGTCTGGAAGACCCCCTGGAGAGGGAAATTACGACCCACTCCAGTATTCTTGCTGGGAAATCCTATGGACAGAGGAGCCTGGCAGGCTATAGTCCATGGAGCTGCAAAAGAATCAGACACAACTAAACAACGACGACAACAGGGACCAACATTTAATTCAAATCCTTCACATCTTCCTTGATTGATAACTTGTTATTTCTAAGACAGGTGGAAAGAGCTTTGAACTTGGACCTCTAACACTTCATGAGAAAACAGCAATATGTTGGCAAGACACTGCTTAACCCGAGTCTGTTTCCTATCCATAACAAAGCGATAATATTACCTGTCTCATTGGACTATTACAAGTTTTAAAGGAGGTTGCATGTTTTTTAGAGTAAATTCACTATTGCTTCTCAGCTTGGCAGGGAACACAAGATGGCAAATTCCTCATCTTTTTTAAAACCTCCATTTTTTCCGGTTTAAACGTCCTTTCTTTGTGCCTCCTGGCTATCTCCTTACTTTGAGGAACCATCCTAATTTAATGCAGACCCTTGTTCTCAAGAAGGTATTAGAACTATGCCTCTTGATTTCCTCCAAGAAACCCTTGTTAAATCAAATACCAGCCCTCAGTATTTACACATTCCTTGCTTCCATTATGGTCTGAAATCTATAATAATCTTTCTGCCACCTCCCCTCTTATAATCTCTCCTACCTTTACTATCAGAGGAAGGTAGGTTTTGCAGAACTGAAATTGGCCCATCTAGTTTCAGTAATAATTCTCTAAGATATAGTTTGTAGATTAAGATTTAATTTACCTGCTATGATGTATTTTATTAGAAAATTGTTTGTGTAGTTATCCTTCAAACCTCTTTCAAGTTGAAGATACAGGAACAACGAAGTTCGTAGGTAAATCAAAGAAAACCTGGATATTAGAAAGATAAGCAAGCACCTTACTCTTCAGCATTTCTAACTGTCCCAAATCACAGCTGCTCAACTTGCAGCTGAGATCCAAGAATCAGAGAAACAGGAAACCTGTGTAATTAAACAAAATGTTTAATATTATTTACAATACCAGGCCTTGCTGTATGGATAAAGAACCATTTGATTGTAAATGATTCACTGGTCTTATTTTGAATTCTTTAGTGGAAAATTTCATTTAATAATTCCTTTAATTTCATCACATATCCAGTAAGTGTTCAAATTTCCAGTTGTCTTACAAATTGTCATCTTTTATAGTTTATAGTTCTGTGTATTGTGATTGACTGTTAAGTCTCTTAAATGTCTTAAGCCTGAAAGTTCCACTCTCTTTCTGAAATTGTTTGTTGAAGAAGAGACATCATTTATCCCATACCTTCTCAGGGTCTGGATTTTAATGACTGCATTTTTGACACAAATAGTTTTAAATGTCCCTGCATCCTCTGTATTTTTTGTAAATTTTAGTTGGATATAGACGCTTGATCACATTCAGGGTTTATATTTTGGGGCGGTAGGAGTGTGAGTAAGACTACTTTACAGGTGGTAGTATTTTCTTCAAGAAGCACATAATATCTGGGATAAAAAGTTTTTAAAAACTTTTTAAAAAGGACAGGGATGTCCCTGGTGGCCTATTGCTAAGACTCTGCACTCCCAGTGCAGGGGCCTGGGTTTGATCCCTGGTCAGGGAACTAGATCCCACATGCCACAATTAAGAGCCTGAGCCATCAAATAAATAAATACTTAATTTTTTAAAAAAAGAAGGACACAATGTCAGGGTATTTTCCTTTTTATGATGCTGGCAGATGTCAGTGTCTATCTCTTAATTTATTAGAGTTTGGGAAATGGTGATATTTTATGATTCTTTATTCGCTTATTAGCTACTTCTTTAAAGAGAAACATCCTCTTATTTACTGTACTGGTTTCCTGAGGCTTTTGCAATAATCACAAACTTGGTAGCTTAAAAACAACAGAAATTTATTCTCGTAGTTCTGGAGGCCAGAAGTCCAAAACAAAAATGCTGGCAGTGACATACTTCCTCCAGAGGCTCTAAAGGAGAAATCTGTTGTCTCTTCCAACTTCTGTTAGCCGTTGGCATTCCTTGTTGCTGTACTGCTCCAATTTCTTCCACTGTAGTTACATTTCCTCTTCCTCTCCTGTTTGTTCATTTCTCTGTCCCTTATAAAGACATTTGCCAATGAATTTAGGGTGTACCATGGTAATGATCTCATCACAAAATCCTTAATTTAATTATATGTGCAAAGACCCTTTTTCCAAATAAATAAATAAGGATTAGAACGTGAACATATCTTTTGGGAGGCTACCAGTCAAACCAGGACATCTACTATTTGATACTTGGTGTACAGTTCATAGGAAAAGCTGGAAATGCTTGACTATTTTTATTTACCAATCTTCAAGATGATGAATTGTTTCTCTACCATTCTCCAATGGTGACCAATCAGAATTTTCATTTTTTTTAGCAGCATTATAAATTAACAAATATAAATATTCGATGGAGTTCAACTTGCTGCAAGAACAATCTTATTGATACAAGAATTCCAGGGGTTGCTAGCCACAACCAGAAGCTGGGAGGAGTCAGGGAAAGATTCTAACCAGAGTGTCAAATAGGGCACGGCCCTGTTGACAGCTAGATTTTAGACTTAAAGCTTCCAGAACTATGAGGCAATATATTTCTGTTGCTTTAAGTCACTCAGTTTGCGCTATTTTGTTACAACACCTCTAGAGAACTAATATACTTCAGTGCTAGCTGTATGAAAAGATATCCCAGGTTCATTCTGTATTAAGTAGGGCAATACTAAAAGAACTTTCCAGGTGGCTCAGTGGTAAAGTATCTGCCTGCCAATGCAGGAGACACAAGAGACATAGGTTTGATCCCTGGGTCAGGAAGATCCCCTTGGGGAGGAAAAGGCAACCCACTCCAGTATTCTTGCCTGGAAAATCCCATGGACAGAGGAGTCTGGTGGGTTACAGGTCCATGGGGTTGCAGAGTCCAGCAAAACTGAGTACCCACACACTCACATTGCAATAAGGCAATTTGGTTAAAATTAGTATTTTTCTTGCCCCAGTCCTGGAGTCAGAACTATTTTCAAGCAGTTCTGATTCCTCTCAGTGGAAAATGGTACTGTAAGATTATAACTTGGAGCTAGAAGTTATCATGTATACTGGGGTGATCACCAGTGAAGCGTCTAGGCTTTTTCAGAACTATGTATATAAGTTAAAATATACCAAATTTGGATTTTAGTTGCTTAAAAAAAAAAAAAAGACGTTTCCTGCTCTTGACCTAGAATCAGAGTAAGATATTTCTCCAAGGAAAACTCGTCTTGAAGTATCATAATCTAGGTACTAGGTGTACTCATTGCTACTGGCTTGGTTCTTGTTTCTAGGCTTTTTCAGAGCCAGGGAGAAAAATTTAAGACAAAATACCTCATGATATCTCTATTTCAAATTCAGGACTATAGAATTTTCACTCAGCCTCTTCTATCTTAAATCTAAATCTCTCCTATGTTGGGACTCCAGATTCTCAAGAATGATTGGAAGGGCATAATTCAATTCAGTTCAGTTTAGTCACTCAGTCATGTCCAACTCTTTGCGACCCCATGGGCTGCAGCACTCCAAGCTTCCATGTCCGTCATCAACTCCCGGAGCATGCTCAAACTCATGTCTGTCGAGTCAGTGATGCCATCCAACCATCTCACCCTCATTCATCCCCTTCTCCTACCTTCAATCTTTCCCAGCATCAAGGTCTTTTCCAATGAGTCCATTCTTTGCATCAGGTGGCCAAAGTATTGGAGTTTTAGCTTCAGCATCAGTCCTTCCAATGAATATTCAATGATTTCCTTTAGGATGGACTGGTTGGATCTCCTTGCAGTCCAAGGGACTCTCAAGAGTCTTCTCCAGTATCACAGTTCAAAAGCATCAATTCTTTGGCGCTCAGCTTTCTTTATAGTCCAACTCTCACATCCACACGACTACTGGAAAAACCATAGCTTTGACTAGACTGACCTTTGTTGGCAAAGTGACTCTGCTTTTTAATATGCTGTCTAGGTTGGTTATAGCTTTTTTTCCAAGGACCTAGTGTCTTTTAATTTCATGGCTGCAGTCACCATCTGCAGTGATTTTGGAGCCCCCAAAATAGTCTCTCACTGTTTCCCCATCTATTTGCTATGAAGTGATGAGACTAGATGCCATGTTCTTAGTTTTCTGAATGTTGAGTTTTAAGCCAACTTTTTCACTCTTTTTAATTAGAACATCATATAAAGTACTCATTTTCTTTATCTTACACATCACATTAAAAAAAGAATACATATACAACATTACTACCACCAATAAAACTACTAAAAAAAGTGAAAATAATCTTTTGATATGTTTGTCCTTAGAGAATATTCCACTGCAGATATACAATCTAACTACTGTGTTTTTCAAGTCACTTGAAAAAGTTCTTCTCTGTGTGTTAGGGAACATTCTGTTAATAATCTGCTTCATTTTGTTTTCAATTTTGGGATTTTTCTCAAAAGTTAATTTTGTTTTATAAGTAAAGTATTTGTTTCCAGAGTCAAATCTAAATAATTCAGTATATTTGTATAAGCCAGCTTCTATTCCTGTCCTCTATACACTATTTTCTCATTGTTCTTATAGGTAACTTTATTTTTAAAAAATTATGGTTTATCTTTCCCTTTCTAATTTTTAATGTAAGCAAACATATATGTGCATATTTTATGGTTATTTCTTAAAAGGTAGCATACAAAGAATACTTTCCTATTTTCACTCAACACTATATCCCAAAGATCATTCCACAGTGGTACATAGAGATATTCCTCATTTCTTGTCATAGTGCACAGTAATCTACTGCTCATCCAACCAATCTCCTTTTATGCACATGTCGGGTATTTCCATTCTCTCAGTTTACAATTAGTCTCACAATGAATAGTCCTGCATATACATCTTTCCATATTTTTGCCATATAGCTGTGGGTCAGAGTCCTAAAACTAGGACTGTAAATGGGCAAGTTCACAAGTAACTTTGCTATATATAATTGGATATGTGAGTAAGCAACTCGATGAATTCAACCAATAAATTATCATTCACCTTAACTTTTAACTCATGATAGCACATAATTATATTTTGTATTCACCACTTGAAATACTAAAGCTTTGCCAAAGTTTTTGTAGAAAAGTAATCACTGACCATTGGCATCATTATTAAAATCTAATAGTAGTGTTCTACAACTGAGTTAGAGACATTCCACCTATTTGGACATCATTGATACAGCTGTTGTATACTTACCATAATTAATAAATTACTTATTAATAATTAACTAGTAATAATATAATACTAATAATTAGTAATAATAAATTACTTGCCACCAAATACTTATTAAAGCACTTTCTAGTACCTTTGATCTTCCCAACATTCATATGCGGTGGTCTTAGCAATACAGAGAGGCTTAGTTACTGCAGAAGGTCATACAATAATTACAGTCAAGCCTGATTCCACAAAGCCTCTGCTAAACTAATTTAATTCATTTTTGCTAAGTCACCACAGACTACTTTATATTTTGGTATATAGAAACTGCAGTTTAGTTTGCTGTTTTAAGGAACAGAATAACAATATCAAACTATAAGTGAGAAGGGAGGAAGAGAACATGAATAGAAATGATTTCTGTGGTCAGCCAATTTCATATTATACACTGGATCAAAAATTATGTGAAAATCAATATATATATATATATATATTTTTTTTTTTTTTTTTTTGTAAAAGCCTAAAAATTGGGTGAAACCTTCTCTGAAGAAACTCTGCAGGCCAGGAGGGGCATGATATAGCTGAAGTCCTGAAAGGGAAAAATCTGCAACCTAGACTACTCTATGACTCAAAATATTTAAAACAGAAGAATTTAGAATAGAGAGATAAAGAGTTTCTCAGACAAGCAAAAACAAAAAGAATTCAGCAATACTAAATCAACCCTGGGCTTCCCCAGTGGCACTAGTGAGTGGTGAAGAATCCATCTGTCAATGCCAATGCTAGACACATGGGTTTGATCCCTCGGTCAGAAAGATCCCCTGGAGGAGGAAATGGCAACCTACTCCAGCGTTCTTCCCTGGAAAACTCCATGGACAGAGGAACCTGGCAAGCTACAGTCTTGCTACAGGGTTGCAGAGCTGGACACGACTGAGCACACTCACACACACAAACCAACCCTAAGAGAAATAGTGAAAGGTCTTCTTTAAATAGAGACGAAACAAGAATCTATTGGAAAGGGAACAGTCCAATAAAAAAAGGCAAAAATATAAAAACTTTGGTAAAAGTGATTATAACCACAGCCAACAGAAAAGGGTTGTGTTAATCATTCAGCACAAGGCTAAGCATAAACATGTAAAATTAGACATCAAAATCACAAAGTGTGGGGAAGGGGAGCATAAAAATCCAGGTCTTTTAGAATGTGTTTGAACTTATATGATCATCAAGCAAGCAGATATAGTTATGGGTCAACAGACTTGAACATCATGGTAACCACAAATCAAAAACATGCAACAGATTCACACACACACACATTAAACAGAACCCAAGCATACTACTACTACTACTACATCGCTTCAGTCGTGTCCGACTCTGTGCGACCCAATGGACGGCAGCCCACCAGGCTCCCCTCTCCCTGGGATTCTCCAGGCAAGAACACTGGAGTGGGTTGCCATTTCCTTCTCCAATGCATCAAAGTGAAAAGTGAAAGTAAAGTCGCTCAGTTGTGTCCGACCCTCAGCGACCCCGTGGACTGCAGCCTTCCAGGGTCCTCAGTCCATGGGATTTTCCAGGCAAGAGTACTGGAGTGGGGTGCCACTGCCTTCTCCAGAACTCAGGCATACTATACAAGAAAATCACCAGGCTATCAAAAAAGAACAAAAAGAAGAAATGAACAAAGAAGAACATAAACAACTGGTTTATGTTGTTTATGTTGTTATGTTTAACAACTGGTTAAAATGGTTGTAAGCACATACTATCAATAATTACTTTAAATGTCAATAGACTAAATGCTCTGATCAAGAGACAGAGAACGGCATATTGGATTAAACAAGAACCTACAATGTGCTGCCTACAAGAGACTCATTTCAGGGAAAAAACACAAAGACTGAAAATATTGAGATGTAAAAAGATATTTCAAGCACATGGAAACAGAAAGTGGGGGTGGAATCGGTAGCAATACTCATATCAGCAAAAACAGACTTTAAAACAAAGGACATAAAAGAAAGCAGAGAAGGACATTCAGTTCAGTTCAGTTCAGTCGCTCAATCATGTCTGACTCTTTGCAACCCCCATGGACTGCAGCACTTAACCAACAAGGTGGCTATGTGTAAAAACTATAAGACACTGATAAAAGAAACTTAAGATGACTCAGAGAAATGAAAAGATATCCCATGTTATTACATTGAAAGAATTAACACTGTTAAAATGACCATACTACCCAAAGCAATCTACAGATTTAATGCAATCACTATCAAAATACCCAAGATATTTTTCACAGAACTAGAATAAATAATCCTAAAATTTACATGGAATGACAAAAGACCAAAAGAATCCTGACAATACTACAAAGCTAGAGTATCAAAGCAGTATGGTACTGGTACAAAAAACAGACAATGGAACAGAATAGACAGCCCAGAAATAAACCCACACAACTACAGTCAATTAATCTACAAAAAAGAATATGAAAGAACATAACATGGAGAAAAGATAATCTCTTCAACAAGTGGTGCTGGGCAAGCAGAACAGTGATATGTAAATCAATGAAACCGTAACACTCCCTCACACCTTACACAAAAATAAGCTCAAAATGGCTTAAAGGCCTAAATATAAGACATACTGCATAAAACTCATAGAAGAGAACACAGACAAAACATCCTCAAACATAAATAGTAACAATATCTTCTTAGATCAGTCTCCCAAGGCCAAACAAATAACAGCTAAAATAAATAAGACCTAATGAAACTGAAAAGCTTTTACACAGCAATGGAAATCAGAGACAACGTGAAAAGACAACCTACAGAACGGGAGAAAATATTTGCAAACAACGCACTCAACAAGGAGCTAATATTCAAAATATACACACAACTCATATAACCTAATATTGAAAAAAATCCAGTCAAAAAATGGGCAGAAGGCCTAGACATTTGTTCAAAGACATACAGATAGCCAATAGGTACATGAAAAGATGTTCAACATTGCTAATTATTAGACAGTCAGTTCAATCGCTCAGTCATGTCCGACTCTTTGCGACCCCATGGACTGCAGCATGCCAGGCTTCCCTGTCCATCAGCAACTCCTGGAGCTTGCTCAAATTCATGTCCATTGAGTCAGTGATGCCATCCAACCATCTCCTCCTCTGTCATCCCCTTCTCTTCCTGCCTTCAATCTTTCCCAGCATCAGGGTCTTTTCCAATGAATTAGTTCTTCACATTAGATGACCAAAGAAAATACAAAATTATTAGAGAAATGCAAACCAAAACCACTGTGAGGTATCATCTCACACAGGTCAAAATGTCTATCATCAAAGATCTACAAATAAGTGCTGGAGAGGGTGTGGAGAAAGGGAACCCTCTTACACTGTTGGTAGGAATGTAAATTGGTGCAGTGACTATAAAAAACAGTATGGAGGATCCTGACAAAACTAAAAATAGGCTACCATATGACCCAGCAATCCAACTCCTGGATATATACCTAGAAAAGACGAAAACTCTAATTTGAAAAGATACATGCACCCTAATATTCATAGCAGTACTATTTATAAAGCCAAGACATGGAAACAATCCAAGTGCCCACCAACCAATGACTGCCTTCAGAAGATGTGGTATATATTTCTGGTGTGTTCACGTGTGTGTATATTTATCACTGAATATTAGTCAGTCTTAAAAAAGAATGAAATATCACCATTTGCAGCAACATAGATGGATCTAGAGAATATTATACTTAGTAAAGTAAGTGAGACAAAGAAAAGGAAGTATTATATGATATCACTTACATGTGGGATCTCAAAAAAAATCCAAATGAACCTAACAAAACAAAAACGGATTCACAAATATAGAAATCAAACTAGGGCTACCAAGAGAAAAAGGGAGGGTGGAGGGATAAATTAGCAGTATGGAATTAACAGATACAAACTACTACACATACAATTGATAAGCAACAAGGATTTACTGTATAGCACAGGGAACTATATTCAATATCTTATAATAACCTATAATAGAAAAAAATCTGAAAAAAATACACATATATAACTGAATCACTTTGATGTATACCTGAAACTAACACAATATCATAAGTCAACTATACCTCAAATAAAAATTAGGTGAAACCAGAATATTTTAGTAGGACTGAAATATATCAGTGCTTTTCACACCTTGAATGAATGCAGTATATACCTTGAATGAATGCAATAACTATGCAGTATACTTTACAATAAGACTTTCATTAGGATTAGCAAGTTTGAGACACAAGATCTTTCCTCTCAACTTCTGTATCCCACAAAAGAAACCAACACTACTGAACATATATGAGCTGCATGATGCCTATATACATCATTTGCTTTATTTATTCATTTATCATTATTTAAGATATAGGATAAAGGGAAATTACAAAACGATATTTTACTTTAAGCCAGTGAGTAGTCTTCTTAGATTTTCTTCTTCCTTGGTATTGTTGCTTAATAGTCATTTGGACAATAAAACATTTAAATGCTTGGACACACTCAAGTTTGGTGTCACTCTGTTCATGGTATATTAAAATTCAGGTATTGAGTTTTTCCTTTTCTTTCTTGACAGTTACTCAGTGTTAGGCAGATATTAATATTAAAAGAAAGAAATAAGTTTTTATTCTCAAACATAAAATGTTTTGAAGTTAAAAAAAGATTCATTTAGAGGCAAGAGAGCACTACTAGGTTACTATCTAAGTATGTGACTGCTATAAAGTATGAATTCACAAACTGAAAATCCAATATAAGTGTTTCATATATGGTATAAGGAGATGATAAAATTAGAAAAGTTATTTAAACTTTCATATATAAAAAAAAAGTTTCAGTTCAGTTCAGTTCAGTCACTCAGTTGTGTCCAACTCTTTGCGACCCCATAAACTGCAGCACGCCAGGCCTCCCTGTCCATCACCAACTCCTGAGTTCACTCAAACTCACGTCCATCGAGTTGGTGATGCCATCCAACCATCTCATCCTCTGTCCTCCCCTTCTCCTCCTGCCCCCAATCCCTCCCAGCATCAGAGTCTTTTCCAATGAGTCAGCTCTTCGCATGAGGTGGCCAAAATACTGGAGTTTCAGCTTTAGCATCAGTCCTTCCAAAGAACACCCAGGACTGATCTCCTTTAGAATGGACTGGTTGGATCTCCTTGTAATCCAAGGGACTTTCAAGAGTCTTCTCCAACATCACAGTTCAAAAGCATCAGTTTTTCGGCGCTCAGCTTTCTTCATAGTCCAACTCTCACATCCATACATGACCACAGGAAAAACCATAGCCTTGACTAGACGGACCTTTGTTGGCAAAGTAATGTCTCTGCTTCTGAATATGCTATCTAGGTTGGTCATAACTTTCAAAGAAAAAGTTTAGATAAAAGCAACTGAAATATGATGGTAACCCCAGTCTTACATGGGAGGTTTTCTGTTCACAAATTTTCAGTTTTGTGAAGTCGAGAGCTATGACCTCCAAATTACTCAGACTACCATTTTGGTGCAAGATCAGAAAACGTCTTTTTCAGAATTAAACTAGCTGACATATACATATTGTGATTGAAGGCACATTATAGTTAAATGAATATTGTAAACAATTAATTGGAATGGAATCCATGATGGTTTCTTAGATGCTAGTCATGGGAGAGGAGCAGTGGTGAAGGTAAATGTGCCGTGCTCAGTTGCCTTCCACTCTGTGCAGTCACGGACTATAGCCCGCCAGGCTCCTCCGTCTGAGGAACTTTTCAGGCAAGAATGTTAGAGTGGGTTGCCATGTCCTTCTCCAGGGGATCTTCCCAAACAGGGACCAAACGCATCTCCTGCATTGGCAGCAGGATTCTTTACCACTGAGACACTTGGCTAAGTATGAATCAAGGTATTATTGTAATGTAGAGTATGTAAAAGGAGGTTGATGCAGAGCCTCCAGGGAGTCTGAAGGTCCTAAATGGAGGCCTGGACTCAGTTTTCTGCCTTTTTAATCCAGTCACTGTATTCTATTATTTTACAGGTCAGATCCAGTCAGAGAATAACTGTCATCAATTCCTTTAAGGAATAATTCTGTGGCAAATAAATCTCATAAATTCTTCCCCATGCCCCATCTGCAATGATCTTAATTTTAACCGCAGAACACTTATCATTCAAGAACATGAAGCGATAAAGAAAATGAGGTTAAAAGTGAGGGATTCCACAGGCAAACAGCAGTATTATATAAGGCACCAGCAAGTCTTCTTAAAATAGAAAAGGAAAGTGTTGGTTAGTATTAACTTTTCCGACTAAAGGTCACCTGACATTTAAATGAACTACAAATGTAGACAGAATCATAATTTTATATAATGTATAAAGAACACTAAAGGAAATCAACCCTGAATATTCATTGGAAGGACTGACGCTGAAGCTGAAGCTCCAATGCTTTGGCCACCTGATGCGAAGAGCCAATTCATTGCAAAAGACCCTGATGCTGGGAAAGATGGAAGGCAGTAGAAGGGGACATCACCGACTCAATGGACGAGTTTCAGCAAGCTCCGGTAGATGAAGGGTGTGCTGCAATCCATGGGGTTGCAAAGAGTCAGACAACAACTGAGCGGCTGAACAGCATAAAGAACACTATCATTTTCCGTGATTTTTTTTTTTCCTTTTGATGCTCCCAAACAAGCAACTCTGCAGGGAACTGAGAAGCAAGTGATGTTCCTCCAATATGGCTTTAGAGACTATATAACTTTGACATTTTGTTTTGCTTTGCCTTTTGAGGATAAACTCCCTCATTTGTCCAGACTACATTCCGTGTCTCTGGAAATTCCCTATGGACAAAAAAATTAGGTACTGTTAAGTTCCACCTTTTAAAACATAGAACATTCTCTGTTGTGTGAAATGCTGCTATAAAGGCGGGTGATTAGCTTCCGCAGAGTAGGTCAAATGTCTATTGAGCTGCACCCCAAGACAAGAACATTTTCTGCCCGCTCTTTAGCAGCAGCAGGCCCTACCAGTTAGTGGGGGTCAGAGGCCCAATATTTCAGATGTTAATATACCTTTGCCACGTGGAGTCACTGAACTGGGGCAACGTTTTTAAAAACCGGTGGGACTTGTGCAGTCATAATCCCGGTGATCCGTTTCGGGTTGGAGAGGGAGGGGGTGGCTTTTTCCACTGCCTTGAAAAGTCATTTAAAGTACGTGGAGGCCGGACCTTTGGGAAACTTGAAACCCAGAGGCTTCGTGGATGTACCCGCGGAGACAACGCATCTGGCTTCAGGTGTCATTGATTCTGGAATGTGTTAAAGTGGGGAGGGGGGTGGTGTGGCAAGTCAGCTTTCATCCCTTTTAGGAACTCGGTACAATTCTGCAAGCTAAAGACCCAGGCCAGGCGAGAGGTGCCCACGCCTCCGAATGTGGTATCTGAGCTGAGCTCCTCTTCAGAGATGACTCCGCATTTGAACCTCTGCCCACGGTCCGAGCGCGCGCGGGCGACGGGGTGGGGCACGTGACCGACTCTCCTCCGCGGCCAGGCCTAGTAGGGTGACCGCCACAGGCCCTTCCACATCTTCGAGCCCCTCCGGCACCGGACGGCGTATAGACACCCCTCAGGAGGCGGTCCCCCAGCTAGCTCTGGACTCCAGGGTTACCAGCACTCACGCCTTTTCTCCAGCAATGGTTAGCGAGCCCCTATATCCCGAAGCCGGAGAAGGAAATGGCAACCCACTCCAGTATTCTTGCCCGGAAAATCCCACGGACTGAGGCCCCTGGTGGGCTTACAGGCCACAGGGTCGCAAAGATGCGGACACGACTGAACCACCTCACTTTACTTCACTATCCCGAAGCAGCTGCCCGAGACTTCCGCCTGGGTGCCGACCACGTGATCACGCGAGACTTGGGGAGGCGGCGGGTCTTCTTCACAACTTTAAGTCGGCCCCGCCCCTCACGATGCCTTCCACAGGGCTCGACAACGCGGCCTGCGGCGGCCTCCGCCCCGGCGCGCCTGCGCACGCGGCTCTCGCGGTGTTCTCGCGCTCGGCCCCGCCCACCGCTGCCCCCGCCCTTTCCGCCCCTCCCTCCCCCCCTCCGCCCTGTCTCTCGGCGGCGGCGGCGGCGGCGGCGGCTCGCGCAGCTCGTTGGCTCACTATATAAAGGGGAGAAGCGGGCGGACCGGACGGCTGGAGCTGCAGCCGGTGGCGGCGGCGGCGCGGGGAGCGGCGACTGGTGGTGGTTTCCCTCCTTGCCGCGGGGGTGGGGAGCGGGCAACGCCCCCGGGACCCCTGAAGGGTCGTGGCCTTTTTTTTTTTTTTTTTTAAAAGGGCGATTCTCGAGTTTTTTTAGCTCCGGGAGGACTCCCCCTCCCGCCGTCCTCCCCTTCCTCCTCTCGCCGCTCCCCTCTCCTCCGTCAGGATCCGATTTTGTTTGAAAGATTTTCCCCTCAGTTTTGCGGTGGCTTGGGTCACCCTCGAGTGTTCTTTTTTTTTTTCCCCCTTTCTTTTTCGTTTTGTTTTCATCTTGTTTCCTCGGGGTGGCCCCCCCCACTCTTGTTTGTGTTGTGTGTGGAAATGGCGAACTCGGCAAATACAAACACCGTGGTAAGGACGTGGTTCGGTGGCCGGCGGGGGCTTCGTTCAGGCGGCGAGCAACGGCCGGACCGGGCGGGGGCGGGGACGGCGGCGACTCCCCGGCCTCGACTCTCCTCAGCCGCCCGCGCGCGGCCGCCGCTTCCCGCCTCGGGCGGCGCGGGCCGGGGCGGCGGGGCGCGGGGGGTGGTGGGGGGCGGGCGCCGGGGCTCGCGGCGGGGGCGCCGGCGGCGGGGAGGGCGGGGGCGCCGGCCGGGCCTGGGGCCGCCGCGGGGCGGTTGGGCCGGGGCGAGCGCGCGGTCCCGGCCTGGACCCCCCCCCGGCCGCCAGGAGGGGAGGGCAGGAGGGGAGCCGCCGCTTCCCTACCCCCACCTCGCCCGCCCGCCCCCGAACCGGCAGGAGAAGGGGCTCCCCGCGAGCCGCCTCAAAGAAAAACCGGCGTCTGGGGGAGCCGGGCGAGTCCCCCCTCGAGACCCACCGCGATCCACTGTTAACGCGGTGGAAGGCGAATGGCTACTCTGGGGGTTACTCTGAGGTGTTCTGGCGGTTGTGCTTAGGGAGCCTTCACTGGGGCCATTTTATGTATTATTTAAAAAAAAAAAAAAAGACGAAGGTTGAAAAGCACTTATCTCGGTTCCTTCCGAATCGGTAAAATGGCGAAGGGGAAGCAACCCCCACCCCCCCGCACGTCGTATATACCTCCGACTAGCAAAAGCACCAAACAAAACAAAGCCTCCAGTGTCCAAAGTGCCCCGCTTTCGCCTTGAAATCTGCCAACTTGCCACCGTTGGTCCCTTTTTTTTTCCCTTTTTTCCTTGCGATCACGTAGGTTTGCAAAAAGCAGTCACATAAATAACCTTGTCTGTCAGTCACCAACGCAGTGTGATCACGAGTCCACCCCCACTCTTTTTTATTTTTATTTTGACAATAAAACACGTTTCTGCCCGGTCCCAAACGCAGACCAGCCCCGCGGCAGCCCGGCCCCGTACCGTTGACGACTCGGGTCGATCCATCATGGCTGCGGCCGCTTACCCTGCTTTTCAGTCCCTGAGCCTTGTGGTCCTCCTCCCTTTGGCTGCCCTGTTTATATAGAGCCATTGCCGCTCTCTAATATAGACTCTGCCAGGATGGGAAGGTGCTTTTCAGGCCTACGTCACCGCCTCTCCATTTAAACACCAGATCCGGCTTTAAATAGTGAGAGCTGCTGAGAGCGGGGCTGGGAGGTGCGTGCTCCCGAGGCGAGAAGCAGGCGCGTGCAGAGCTCACTTTTATTTCTAGGTCCTTTTCTCTCTACTGTAATTTTGTGCCCAGTCGGGGCGGCCTTCGGAGCCGCAAGTTTTTGTTTGGACGCAGCAGCTGGGATTTGCCGGTCTTTGTTAGGGGAGAATAGACTTGCCGTCTCTTCTTTTTATTTTTGTTTTTAAAAACAATTTTAAGCTCAGATGTCTAGTCGTTTCTGTATTTAAGAAGGTACATGCATTATTGTCAGTTATTTTTTTAAAAAGCTTTATAACCCTAACTGCTAGCTGTAGAGGGTTTGATTTGGTAGTATTTTTTCACCGAGCATTCAGGACATGTTAGAAATACAGCTTCTAATATTTCATCATGTTTTCCTATAATAAATGTTTGAGACACACAGCTTTGCAAAGAAATAGAGAAGTGCCTAAACCTTCGACGTAGGGTCTTGTGTCTACAGTATATTAATTGTTAGGGGAATTGTGAGTAATGTGAAGAGGCTTAGTGCAAACTGGGTATTAAAAAAGTTCTAAGTAGACTTTTTGCTGCATTGGATGTTCATATGGTATCCAGTGTAGAAATTACTCCAGTTTATTTTCCAGTATTGTACTAGGAACTAACACTTTTGAAAGAAATTCTTTGTTACTTAATGACACTAATGGCCCTTTAATTTACGAGTTTGGAATATCTGGTGTTTGAAAACCAGGACAAACCTCAATTACTGTGTATTCCATAAAAAGCAAAAACTGGTTCAAGTAAAGTTTAGCATTTTAAATAATTTGGAAATTGCTTTTTTCAAATATTGCCTATGTACTCGCATACTCTGAAAGATCACAGTAATTTGGGTGCTTTTTAACTCTTGAACAATTTAAAATTCTGGACTTAATGATGAATACACATTTCCCTTTAACTATAGTGCATACGAACACATTAAGTGGTCAGGTTGTGGGTTAATTAAAGCAGAAAAACAAAATATTAAAACAGGATTGTTTCATTAACTAGGGAGTGCCAGAAGAAAGCACATTGTACCAATAAATGTGCAGATATCCAAGCAGAATATTTTTAGGGATGACTAACTTCAGAAACATTACAATTATTTTGCTGAAAAATAAATTTATATTGTCAATATGAGATTTACACTGCCAATTGAAAATTACACTGCATCTTTATAATGCCTTGAATCATTGGTTAAAAAAACTTTATAAATGTATTTTTGTAATTCAGTAGTTGAATCACTATAGATAAAGTAATATCCATAGTCAGGCTTTCCTTGTTTATAGAATCAGAGAGACATTTTAAGGAGATATTGTAGAGATGGCAGAAGTCACTTGAATAATTTTAGTTCACAGAGACAGATGTGGCAAAATAAAAAGAAGTGGAACAGCAAAGGTGAGAACTCAGATACATTGTTATTCTGTTGCGTTGAAAGGGAACAAATGGATTTTAATGGTTGAGGTAAGTTATATAGAGGAACATAACTTGTATTTTTGGCTGGACAAGGACACATAAAGAGGTTTCCCCTGTGATAACAGTATTGCTGATGGAGATGCTAATAAAACTTTTCTATTTGAGGTTTGCTTATAAGAGCAAACCTTTGGTTTTATTGGGTAGCAGTAACTTTTACCTTAAGCAACATATAAAGTGCAAATAATGACAAAGCATTAAAACAAAAAGGCTGTTAATAGCTTTGTGTGATAATGGATAGAATTTATAACAAGGTGGTTCTGGTTTTACACTCTGACAGCAAACTTCCTTTTGTCCAACATGTTAAAAATAGGATATGGGTTGGGCAAATTGTTCTCTTACTTTTTGGTTTTTTAAAAATACTTTATATACTTTTGAAGTGCTTTCACATCTATTCTCATTTTACTTTTTGGCAACCTTCTAAAAGCCCCCCCCCACCCCCGGCCAGTAATGCCAATAATAACAGTTATGATAATAATAGTTTAAAAAATAAGTATCAAGGCTGCTCAGTATTCTGTTCCATAGCGTCATCTGGGGCAGCTCCTTGGTTTTAGTCTCTCAGTCATGTCCGACTCTTTGCGACCCCATAAACCCACCAGGCTCCTCTGTCCATGGGATTTCCCAGACAAGAATGCTGGAGTTGGTTGCCATTTCCTTCTCTGGGCAGTAGTAGGAGAGAAATCCTGGAAAAGAGATCATTGTGCCTTGTTCCTCTGAGACCGAGACCTGTTATTGTGGTTATAGGAAAGGCTTTATGGTATAATTTAAAGGTACAGACTGGGTAACAAAAGCCAAAATCAGGTGATTTTAAATTTGAATACTCATTAACTTGCAAATTACTGCCAGGCAAATAATCACAGAACATAAGACTCTCCGAAGTCTTAAGAGAGAGATGAGATTAGGAGATACAATGGGTTAAACTAAGCAAGGAATAATAAGAACCAGACATAGCAACCAGTAATACTATATTGTTGGGTCCCATTGACTGTTTTGACTATAACAACATAGAAATTATAACTGAAAATAGTGTGGGCTCTTTATGTGTAATGATCTTCTCTGTTAAATATGAATTGTATTAGTCATAAAACTTTTGTTACAATATGCAGTCATCAAGTCATTCAATTTAACTAAGGCAAATGATCTTTTTACAATGACCATTCCTTTAAAGTTACATCTTCTAAAATAAGTTTTAGAGAGTTAGAAAAATGACTATTGTGTTAATTTGTTTTGAATTTGTGAAACATGTTACCTATTTTAATATGTGAAAAACAGTCTTTTTCAACAGTCTTAAATTTTTATTTTCCCTTTAAAGCCTAAATTATATAGATCTGTGATTGAAGATGTTATTAATGATGTGAGAGACATCTTTTTGGATGATGGAGTCGATGAACAAGTTCTGATGGAACTAAAAACTGTGAGTTTGCCTTTTTTTTTTGCCTTTTTAACACTCTTCATTCAAAAACGATACTCCCATTATTTTTTCATATGATGACCATTTGACTTTGTTGCAGGAGGCGGTGTAGTTATGTGAAGGATGCTCGTTTTGAATTCCATTTCTACCATACATTCTTCCTCTGACCTTAGGCAAACCACTTATATTTCAGTTTCTGTATATATCAGATGGGAGTTCATAGTACTGACCTTTTAGGTTTGTTTTGAGGATTTAATGTAATAACTATCTGAAGTGTTTAGCACAGTGCCTGGCAGTAGTATTAGCTATTATTAGTGGGCAGTTTCATTTATGATCTAATAACTTCATATTTATATTCCTGTAAGTTTTTTTTTCTCTCCTTTTTTTTTGTTGTCTCAATGTATGGATATTCTAAAATGTGTATGCTGTAGAGATTGAGCAAGTGCTTGATAAATTTCACATTCTGGAGTCAGATTTTCCGTGTGGGCCAAGTATTTGGTTTATCATATATCCTAGTTTGGGAGCGCCTTTTCTGTCTCTTAGATGTATGTGGATTTAAGCAGAAAAATAGATATTTTTATTTTATGTTTGTGTTTTCTTATTGATCTAATGAGTCATGAAATCAAGGAGTATTTTTACCTTACTGCTCAGAACCGAGGTTCTCAAAATATGGTCCATGGACTTTCCCACAGGCTCTTCCAAGGGGTCAGTGAGGTAGAGCAATGCCCAAGTCTGAATAATCATAGTATGTCTCTCACATTTCCAGTAAAAGTTGTATTACATGAAAAAAGTGAC
Organism: Bos indicus x Bos taurus; assembly: GCF_003369695.1. Lineage (NCBI taxonomy): Eukaryota > Metazoa > Chordata > Mammalia > Artiodactyla > Bovidae > Bos > Bos indicus x Bos taurus. The sequence goes on along the minus strand of NC_040085.1, from coordinate 86,297,796 downwards.
CAGTTAAACTTGAAACTCAAATGAACAAGTGCTATTGCTTGAGATAACTGCTCCATATGCAGCAGAAGTGCATTATGCATGCTTCATATTTTGGTGCACTGACTGTTAAAAATATGCTTACTTTTACAGTTGAGATAAGATCATTGTTGATATTAAGATATTCAGTTGTTTGATATTCTGTAGTGAGATGCGTTAACATCAGCCTATCTGCATACTACACTGAACTCGCATTTTCCAAATGACCAATGCATGATGTTGCAAAATCCTTTCAAAGTTAAAGATAAATGAATGGATTTTAATCTAAGAATATGAAAAGTTAATTAGTATGTGGTTTCACATAGTACATTGCAGCTAACCTTTAAGAAACCATTACTTAAAATACTTCTTCCTTTCCCAGCTACTTAGCTGTGGAAAGACAGATTTTCTTAATATACGTCGATGAAAACAAAGTGAATGCAGAAGCAGATGAGAGAACCCAACTATTTTCCTTTAAGCCATTTCTCACTAAATTTTATTTGGAAGACATGGTTATTTTCATTGAAAGTATTTATGTTAACATATAATGGATACATGTTACTTTTAAATAAGTAAAAGTTTTTTTTTCAATCTTATTTAAAATTTTGTAAAAGCTCATTGAGGGACTTGCTTGGTGGTCCAGTGGCTAAGACTCCATGCTTTCAATGCAAGGGGCCGGGGTTTGATCCCTGGTCAGGGAATTAGGTCCCACATTGGGCAGCAGAGTGTTCACGTGCAGCAACTAAAGAGTGCACATTGCACAACAAGGATGGAATATCTCATGTGCAGCAACTAAGACCCAGTGCAGCTGAGTAAATAAATAATTTTTTATTTTTAAAGCTCATTGAGGTCCTCATTAATTTGTGAAAATGATAAAGGAGCCTGAGACCAAAAAGTTTTAAAACTGCTGGTTTAGAGGCTGGAAATTGAGCTCCTTTAGAGCTCTGTATAAATAAGAAATCACAGTTAGTGAATGCTATGTAGCACTTGTTGTGGTCTTATTTATCCGTTCAACAGAGGTGTGGAGGCTGCAATTTAGCAACTTATAAATTTAAATAAAGCAAATCTCACTTGTATTGTGGTGATGAAATATATCTTAGAATATTGCAGCATCTGTAGGCAGCTTCTGTAGGGTTTTCATTAAGAGTCTGCCCATGTGAGGAAGGGAGAATACAGGTTTGAATGAGACGAGGAAACATTTATTTACCTTAGGAGAAATATGGTGGTTACTGCAAGTGAAGAGTAGGTATCTAAAAATAAAATGAAGGAATGCCAACTCTGAGATATGAGTTGGAAAAATAGCAATGGAAATTGCTCAAACACATAATGTATCTCAGGGATATGAATAAGAGTATAAACTTATTTTGATTCCTTAGTGTTTTTTGGAATGAATATTTTACAAATTATGTTATAACCCTTAAGATGATTGTTGTAGTTCTGTGGCCTTATGTAAAAGATACAGCATTTTTAGGTGTAGAAAATTAGTCCCAAAGCTTTAATTTACCCTTGGTCAAACTACTGGTCAATCCAAGTTATTATCTGCTCTAGCTTTTCAGTCTGAGATTGATATTTTGCTACTGGTCCCAGTTAGAATCAAGGTGTTGTCTTCAAACAGAATGAACTGTCTTTGAGACCAAATAGTTCCACCTACATTTTTAGTACATAGGATTTTACGTATATATGCACACATACTTGCAGATATATGTACGTATATTATAAAAGTAATATATATATCTATGCTCTATAGGTTATGCACTGATTTTTTGTTTAATGCTTAGCTTTATATGACAAAAATTGCCTTATTTAATTTTGAATTCCCAGCCTCTACCACAATGCTTGGTGTATGTGATTGGCATTCAGTAAATATTTAATTAAACAACTTAATAACAAATGTTGCTTCAGAATCTAACTGAAAAAAGTATTTTAATGTTTTTGTTGCTTTTTAAATGGGACATACTCTTCTATTCTGGGTTGTAGCTGAACTTAAATATAAAACTGTTAGACTGAAATGAGTTTGCATTATTTTAATTCTCTGCACTAGATTTCTTCCAGATCTCATTAGAATTTACAGAATGTGCCCTAGTTTTTACAGTTTTGACAGCCAGCATTACCCAGTAGAACTTTCTGTGATGATGCAAATGTTCTATAATTTTTGCTCTCCAGTATAGTAATCACTGGCCACATGTGACTATTAAAGCACTTGAAATATGGTTAGTGGAACTGAAGAACTGAAGTTTATTTAATTACAATTAATTTCACTTTAAATCATCACATGTAGCTACTGTATTGGACCTTATAGGTTTGAATATTCTTGCTAATGAAAACTAACAGTGTTTCATATTCTGTGGTTTATAAAGGACTTTGTCATTAGCTCTGTCCTCTTTCTCACCCTTTTATGGTATTTGACAGACTTTTATCAAAAACTTCCATGCGGCTGTGAAGGATACAGTGGTGTATTAGATTGTAAATTAAGATGAGTAATGAGAGTGCCTGTAATTTGAAGTTTAGCTAGATAATACAGGAAGGGACCTCTTGCGTTAAAAAATTCAACCTGATTCTTGAGGTTATTAACAGTATGGGTCTCCTTTAATGTACAAATTATAGGAGATAGAAAAGACACGTGAAATGTAGTGTTTTTCTTTCTTTTCTAGTTGAAGTGTAGTTGACCTACAACACTATTAGTTCTAGGTCTACAACATAGTGACTCAGGATTTCTATACATTTCAAAATGATCACCACTTGATTTTCATTAAATCTATATTTGAATGTAAATTGTGTTTTAGATTGGTGAATGACTACAGGTGGGAGTCTTCTTCAAAGAAAGTGAAAGAATTATCCTGATTTCTAAACTGTCAGACCCACCCCTGTCCAAGTACTGTGGGAGAGAGAACTTGGACCCTCTTTTTAGCAGAACAAAGTGAGAAGAATTCCTCAGTTGGAAACAAATCTGAAGTAGTTAATCTTCCCCTACATCTGTTTTCTCATCCTTGGCACTGCTGACATTTTGGACGTGTTAATTATTTGCTATAGAAGGCTATTTATTGTTGGAATTTAGCAGCATAACTGATCTCTGCCCACTAGATGACAGTAGCACCCCTTAGTTCTAACAACCAAAAGTACTTCCAGGCATTGCCAGGTGTCCCCCAGGCAGAAGGGGCACAACCACCCCGACTGAGAACCACTATTCTAAATATTCTCTAGTTCTATATAAACACTTGTTGAACAGGGATCTACTGTTCTACGTCTTTTGGCCTTGGGGAAAGCTCTGTTTCCCAACGTCATTTCTACAGAGCCCTAAAATACATTTGTTTTATGTTTTGTCCGGAAGCTAGATGTTTTTGTGAGAGTAGGAGAATCCCTCAGAATTTCTAGCCCAGCGTACTTCCAGGAAGCAGTAGCTCTGATCACAGTTTATAGATCAAAAATAAGACTCAGAGGGAATAAATATCTGATTGTTCAGTTTAGCTAGTGGTAGAGACTTGAACATAAGCCTTTTGTGTCCAGATAAGGAAGGCACCAAAGATGTGACTAGACCTGCTCTGATAGCAGCAGCACAGTTTAAAGATTAGAAATTTGGACCAGAGCTGGACTTGTATGAAGCAAGCAAGGTCCCAGAGTCCAAAACTTAAACTTTATATTTAAAGGACATTTATTCTCAGGTTCCAGTGTTCCTGACTCCATGTCTGGGAAGATTGGAGTCAGATTGCCTGGATTGTACTGTGGTTTTGCTTACTATTAGCTGGTGATCTTGGAAAAGATACCTAACTTCTTGTTCCTCAGTTTCTTTTTCTGTGAAAAGAAGATGATGACAATGTCTGTTGTAAAGAATTTTTGTGAAAAATGAGTTGGTACACATAAAGTACTTATCAGGTGCACATTAAGCTCAGTATTAGTCTAGTAAACGTGATCCTCAAATGCATAACCAAATCATTTTGGGAACAGAAAATGAATTTTCTCCATGTCTAATTTCAGAGACCTGGTGAAGATTGCTAAAGAAGGACTGCCAGAAATAATAGCCTGTTGGGGGAAAAAAGTACTATGAAAATGAGTAGAGAGTTCTTTATATTTTCTAAGCTAGCTGAATAAATAGCAAACAATTCAGTATTCTTGGTAGTCTTCAGGAGTATTAATATGATTATTGTTGCCACAAGAGTATTACATTATTTATAAAATATTTTGACTGATAAAATTATTTAAAAATGAAATTGGAGAGAAACAAACATTCAAGTAATTTTAATTTTTTGTGATATTAGAAGCTTAATGCTAAATATTTGTATGGTATTATTTTTCACAGTACCTAGAACAGTATCTGATACTTAGTAAATACGTATTCTCAGTGACCTGCTACTCCCAACATCCTCTTCCTTTGCTCCCCCCAAAAGCAGCTGGAAGTGCGTGCTTCCGTGTTTGCTTGTCATGACTAGAGGGCATCTTTGACATATAGTAAGCTAGAGGAATGTTGTATTTCCCGTACACTTCCTGTGGTAATATCCTGTAAATAAAGAGTTATTCTGCCTAAAATGTCACATCTTTATCGAGAAACTACCTTAAAAAACAATAGTTTATTTTCCATTATCTTCTTTGAAATTAATATTAAATTTCTGTTAAGTTCTTAGTCGTTTTGTTAGGTCCTGAATAAGACATAAGTCTTTGCCCTGAGGGAGTTCATAGTTTAATAGAGAAGGAAGACTTAGTGCAAAAAGTGTATCAATAGAGATATCTCTAAGATAT